>NC_048547.1:431797-768207 GCF_902806685.2 Maniola hyperantus
TCTATAAAAAGTGCTTTTACGCTCGAACTCATTTGGCGTTTAGTGAGATGTAAAATCTTATACTAAATTTCTCTACTCAACAAGTAAACCACTGCTTTATAGACAGAAATAAGAAGGATTTCGAGAAAAAGGCTTTTCCGCATTAAATTAATTAACCTAACATCACAGACCCCACCTATAGACGTCTAATAGCCGGACACCCCCGATCGCCAAGCTTAGGCAGTTACTTAGCATAAAAGTCGGCCACGCCCGTTCGGTACCCTCATTCCGCACTTGTCTCGATTACGTGACGTTTGAGTCCACCAATCATAACAAAGCATTCTCCCCGGTTCCTCGCCAACATTTACGATTTGTTTGCAAAACCTTGTATATGCGTACTCTTGAGGTTAAATTCTCTGTGCCTAGCACGTACAGCCGTGAGCCGGGGAAAACACGCAAGTAGAGTTTCTATTATCAGGAGTTTCCAATGTAACGGGAATTTCGGCGCGGATTGATGGGCTATTTGCATACTGCCTCACATGCAAATACTGCTGAACGTTAGCGGTCCTGTATTGTTACTGCTAAAAACAAGTACATCACTAAACTACGGGGCTTGAGTATCTAGTAGTATTCTGTGATTCTACCTAGAGCTTGAATCACAGAATACTTAAATTTCCGTAGCGCATTCCCCAGCTATCTATATACAAAGTAGTTAGATTTTCATTTTTTTTCCCGCCGGTTTTTGTCCTGGAGAATCGTAATTTATTGTCATTATACAATGTCTATTATTTTGTTTTTTTAAAATAGCGAACAAACGAGCAGGTGGGTCCACCTGATGTTAAGTTATCATTGCTTCCCATGAACATTTACAGCACCAGAGGAACCGCCAATGGATTGCCAGCCTTTCAGAAATTTGTTAGTCCGTCCTTTGAATAAAGGACGGTGTGGGCGCAGTGGGTTGATGGTTCCACAGTTTGCATGTGCGTGGAAAAAAGGACCTGGCACAACGGACGGTCGAAGTGCACCAGGCACCCAGGGTGTGAGGGTGAAATTGCTAACGGTCGCATGCTGCGCCACATTTGAAGAGAAGATTTTATAACAGGAAAAGGTCACTGACTGACTGACTAACTGATCTATCAACGCACAGCTCAAACTACTGGACGGATTGGACTGAAGTTTGGCATGATGACGAAGGTATCCGCTAAGAAAGGATTTTTGAAAATTTAACCCCTAAGGGGTTGAAATAGGGGTTTGAAATTTGTGTAGTCCACGCGAAAGTCGTTAGCATAAGCTAGTTGTCATTATAAAATCATTCTTATCATTACGTGAGAAGCATTGAGAAACGCAACGCAGAAGCAGGTTCCTCAATGATGTTCCAAAGTACATTCAATGCATAATTAACTTAACATAAGCGTTGCTCCAGGAACAAGTAGTGGTGGATGTATGCACTATGCAGATGCTCCCTGTTGATGGTTATTGGCCGTGTTAGCCGTGCTCTGTACTGCCGGTTATACCCGGCTGGGGAAATTCCGAATATGTTCTAAGCGCTAACATGGTACCTCTAGCTTTAACCCCTAAAACTATGCTTCTGATAGGAAGATAGCTGGTTTAATTATTATTGGGACTAATAGCAGCAAAGTGGTGATAGCCTAGTGGTTAATTCGTCAGCTTTCTTTTTATTTATTTATTCAGATACTAGTTTAGCCCTTGACTACAATCTCACCTGGTAGTAAGTGATAATGCAGTCTAAGATAGAACGGGCTAACCTGGAAGGGGTATGTCAGTTTTAGTTAAACCCAATGCCCCTTTGTATTTCTAGTTCTACACGGCATCGTAACCGGAACGCTAAATTGTTTGGCGGCACGTCTTTGCCGGTAGGGTGGTAAACTAACCACGGCCGAAGCCGCCCACCAGACCAGACCAGAAATTTAGAAATGATAGAATTCCAAACCCCTGCCAGGAATCGAACCCGGGACCTCCAACTAAGAGACCACAGTGCTTACCACTGCGACAGGGAGGGTCCTATTCGATCCCCGACACACAGAATTGTCTTTTCCGAGCTAGTGCTTTTTTAAAGCAACTAAATATCACTTGCTTTAAACAGTGAAGGAAACATCGTAAGATAACCGCATGCCTGAGAGCCATAATATTCTCAAAGATGTGTCCAGTCTGGCCAGCGTGTGCAGACTAGGGCCTATACCTTCTCATTCTAAATACCATACTCCGTAATGAACCGGCAATGCAAGTAAAACATTCCATACCCTCGTGGTGCGAGATGAGAAAAAAAATCGGTTTATATACGAAATGTGTAGAATCAAATCAAAAATATTGTGATGAAAAAAAAAAACTAAATTAATACAAAGTCAAACTGAAATGAATTTCCCGGGTGGATTCGTTTTTATTAAGTTTAGAAAATTCGATGTGTATTTTTTTTGGCGTTGTATTCCTAACACGTGGTCGGTGATAAAACTTTGCTTAACTTTAGGGTCCGAACTCCGAAGCTATTATTGTGTTCCGATTCTTTGGGAGAGGTGACATGACAGGGCAATTCGTTCAACTAAAACATTGTTAGTTTTGGAGACAACTATATATATTTTCCAAGACGCGACAGCCTGTCCTGGATATAAAGCGTGAAAACCGTGAATCTGGAGTTTGACAAACTTGATTAAGTTTTTTTTTTTGAGAGTTCTTCATGTCTCAAAGGTATGTGAAGTCTACAAATCCCCGCTGGGCTAGCGTAGTGGACTATGGTTTAGAAAAAAAAATTGCAAAGAATATCTGTTTTTGCCCGAATTTTTTTACTGGATTTTGGCAGAAGAATCTGTTATGTGAATTGGTGGTTGAGTCTTAGCTTGGACATAATCCATACTTAATATTATAAATGCGAAAGTGTGTCTGTCTGTCTATCTGTCTGCTAGCCTTTCACGACTCATCCGTACAACCGATTTTGATGAAATTTGGTACAGAGATAGCTTGCATACCGGGGAAGGACATAGGCTACTTTTTATCTCGGAAAACCAAAGAGTTCCCACGAGATTTTAAAAAACCCTAAATCCACGCGAACGAAGTCGCGGACATTATCTAGTATTATCATAGTATCCACAATTCAAGAGTCATGGCTCACGTAAAATCTTTCAACTTCAAATTTCTTAAAAACCTTTTATCAAGCATTATTATTTTGTTGCTTTCCCCCATTTTTATAGCTCTAATAAGATCTCGCGACCAAATCATTAAGTGGAGGCCATTTTGAATATTCAATTTTCTTCACCCCTTTATACGAAACTGGCGAAACTCCAAGTTTCTTCCGCCGGGAAGAGTTCGGCGGCTTAGCCTCCAAACTTTTGAATATCTTGAGGTTATCTACGGACATTTCTCAAACTTATTGAGTCGTCTTCCACATTTTTATATCGTACTTTGTATAATTTCACACAGTTTAGTTCTATTAAAAAAGGTCAGAACTTTACCAATAAATTGAAAGATGGGAAAGGAAACTTAGAAGATGAAGTGGATTTGTTTGAGCTCCAGGATGAATTAGTAAGGTATATGGTCACTTTTCGCTTGAAGTTTCTGGTGTCCCATACCTACTAAAATCAAATTTGGATCAAAATATTTCCATAACTTCAAAAATTTTGCATGTGGACATCGATATAAATGACAAGATATGCTCAAGCGAACAAAATTTTTCACGGTTTTGGAACCAAATAAACCAGCGCCACCTCTTAGATACTAATGAACGACCCGTTTGAAATCCAGACGTCACAGGTTGCATTGGTGCTAAACAAACATTATATGACCAATGAGTCGGTGCCATTTTGCCTGTTCAATGGCCCTGTTCTTACGAAGTAATATATAAGTCAATGCAAGTGATAGTGACATGAACGTGTATTGCAGATTTGGCGTGGCGCCACGGCATCAATAGGACATTTGCGATGTTATTGGCTGTAGCACTGTTACGTGTGTAGTATGCGATAAGCGGAATGTCTCAGCTGATGATAGTCTATGCCTGGTATATAAAGATAAGGTAAGGCAGGTAAGCGGAGAGGAAGACACCCCGAGACACGCGATTTTTGAGTGTCCCGCGTGCGCGGATCTTAGAGAAGCAGCACAGGGAGCAAGCGACAGTGTCGACGCCCAAAATCTGGTAGCCCGTATGGTGTCAAGCGAGGATGAGTGGCACGGATACGGTCAGATGCTGAGGTCCATAATGATGAGAAGAGAAGACAGAAAAGAGCAGAAAAAAGGAGAGAGAGCAACCAGAGGGTCAGCACGAAGTAATGTAATACGGTTCCGTGCTGATCTCGCAGAGGTGGAGGTCTTTAAGTCCGTGCGAGTCGGACACACCCTGTCGATAGACAGTAGTCCGTTAGGGATTTTTCCTCCTCCTAGAGAGAAAAAAAGGTAAGTAAAGATGAGTTTTTATCAAATGTTTCAAAAGAACAGTGAACAGGCATCTTCTAGGCAGGCTCGTTCCGCGTTAGGCTGACTTGTCAGTATGGTATATGATGTGTACGCGGCAGAAAATAACGTACCGACACCGACCTTTTAGCTGCTTACGCTTCTGAGCTGCGGGTTTAATTAACAAGGGCTATCTGAATAAGAAAAAAAGCTCAGTGACAGACAGGCGGGCAGCGGAGGCTTAGGAATAGGGTCCCGTTGGCACCCTTCGAGTACAGAACCCTGACAATAGGGTATTTAACTAGTAAAATCAGTAACTTTTTATAATACGGCAAAATGCGCACCATGCGTTATTCTATGAAATACTGGAATGTGACGTCACATCATAATGACGTACTTTTTAGTTTAATCGAAAATTTAAAATAGTTGTTAGTTATTACACTTAAAACCAACAAAGGACGTGGATTTCACGTATTTTGGAAGACTCTCTATTTAATAATAACTGAGAAATAATTTATTATTTGATGTAGTCAAATACCCAATTGAGCAAATCCCTACTCGATAGCGTTTATATGTCACTTATTTATAAACTGGAAGCCTTAAGAACTAATTTTCCAGAACATACCTAAATAGAACTTAGTTAGAACACCAAAGAGTTGAGCAACTCCTTGTTCAGTTAATAAGGAGCCAATTTCCTCGCGTCCATTTCGGTCAGCACTTTCAACGGAAATTCCGGAAGCTCTCGACGAAGCAATTAACGTCCACTCCTTTTTGTAAAGTTATAACACTAATAAGATTGCACGACAGAATCATTAAGTCCAGAGCGTTTTAGGATTCCGTACCTCCAAAAGAAAAATGAACACTTATAGAGTCACGTCGTTGTGCCTTTTTCTCAAAAACGGGTACAGATATCAAGTTGAAATAATTGATATGAAATACTCAAGTCTACAACCCCTTAGAGCTGTGAAAAAATGAAACAAACGGAATCTTAAATCTAAATATATAAAAGAAAAAGGTGACTGACTGACTGACTGATCTATCAACGCACAGCTCAAACTACTGGACGGATCGGGCTGAAATTTGGCATGCAGATAGCTATTATGACGAAGGCATCCGCTAAAAAAGGGTCTTTGAAAATTCAACCCTCAAGGGGGTGAAATAAGGGTTTGAAAGTTGTGTAGTCCACGCGGATGAAGTCGCGAGCATAAGCTAGTGAAAAGATAAACCCGTTTTTTGATTATGAGGTATACTTTGATCCTCGCCTCGCAAAGGATTCAAAACTATTATACTCGTTGACCTAGAATCATGAAATTTGTTAAGAAGCAATGCATTATAGCAAAAGTATAGGGAAAAATCCGAAAACCATAATATTGGTTACAAACTCAAAATTGCAGTTGGAGGTAATTTATACAACAAAATGAAATGTATCCTTCCAAGGTATGGAACCCTCGGTGCGCGAATCCGACTCGCGCTTGGCCAGTTTTTGATTTTCAATTCTCTAGGTAAAGTTCTAGTACTTTTAGTTTAACTTCTTGGCAAGTTTAATGAATAGTGAAGCACAATTTATCATGATTTTGCTAATGCACGGTTGGTAATTGATGCAGACTAAGATAAAAGACGAGTCGCAGGGAGCCGCTGGATTCAGGCGGCGCAAGACCGTGGCGTGTGGAAGTCCCTACAAGAGACCTATGTCCAGCAGTGGACGTGTATTGGTTGATGATGATAATGATGATGAAGATAAAATAGATTAGGGCTTGTGCAATCGTCGATGGGAAATAAATGGCAGATACAAAACGCGCACTTAGGCGTGTTCGATTTTTTGGCTGGCAATTGGCTGTAATCATCATGATCAAATTATCGCCGGCCCACTACTGAGCACGGGTTTTCCCTCAGAATGAGAAGGCCATAGTCCACCACGCTGGCCAAGTGCGGATTGGCAGACTTATAAGAAAATTGTGGAGTACTCTCAAGCGTGCAGGTTTCCTTGCGATATTTTCCTGAACCGTTAAGGCAAGGCAAGATATTTTTACCCGACTACGGCAAAGCCAAAAGAGTTAAGAGTTATGTGTTTCACTGTAGCGGCTAAACTACTGAGCCGATTTTGATGAGTGAGGTGTCAACTGATTCGTTGTCATGGTCCAGGTGACATAGGCAACATTTTATACGAATGAAATCCATCTGACAGCTGATGTTACATCCAAAAAAAAGGGGTCTTAATTTTTTTTTGCTATTGTATCGTGTGAGATGTCAAATGAAAGAGAAAAAATACTGAGTTCATAAATATAAATATAGTATGCTATTAAAATATACCAAGCCACAGAAACCCATATCTCTATATTATATAAAAACGAATCGCTGAATGTGTTGCTGATCGCAAATCTCGAGAACAGCTGAACCGATTTCGCTAATTCTTTTTTATAATATTCCTTGAAGTACGAAGATGGTTCTTACGGAGAGAATTTCTAAAAAAAAAAACCTGAAAAAGAATCGACTGTTAGGCGGTACGAAGTTCGCTGGGGCTAGTTTACTGTAATATTTCACCAGTTATCAAGACGACGATCATAGTCGGGTTTTAGTTTTCAATTTTTTTATTTTTGCATAGATTTAGTTACTAAGTCACATATATGCTATTTTATCCCCTCAGACAATCAAAGAGTCCCGCGGGATTTCAAAAAATATATCTACGCGAATGAAGTCGTGGACGTAACTTAATAAACGCTTTTACTTATCTCAAAAGCTATAAAAGGAAAATAAACTGGCTTAGAAAAAGAAAATGTATAAGTGCCTATAGTAGTTGTAGTAAACAAAGGAATCTATGTTAAATAAACATGGTCGGAACGCGATTTGGCAGAAATACTGCTTACAGATATCGTGAGCAGTATCGACTATTACGAGCGTGTAGCTGTGCCAACTTTCAACTGGCTTATAACATTCGTAGGGTTCCGTACCCGAAGGAGCCAACGGAACCCTATCACTGGCCTCCGCTGTCCATCCAGCGAGCTGCATCTCATGAACCATAATAGTAGAGAGTAGAAAATTTCACAGGTTGTGTAGTTCTATAAAAGAAATCCATAAAATAATCCTGATGCTGTACGGGACCTGACCACCAAAACTGATGGGATTTTGAAACTGTCACTTATAAATTGATATTGGAGGTACCTAACAAGTAAAGACTTTTTGAACTTGAGGACCCAACTCCTCAGCCCTGATGCGGTAAGGAATCGCATTCCTAAATCGTGGTGATCCCACGGGATTTTTAAAAAATCAAGCGTTTAAATGTTTTTACGAAATTTGGTACTGAGCTACCTTGCATCCCGGGGCAGGCTGCTACGAGTAGACTACTTTTGTCCTGGAAAATCAAAAGTTCCCATGGGATTTCAAAAACCTAAACCCACGCTGGGGTAACCGCGGGCATCAGCTAGTGCTTTAAAAAATTTAAAAACTACATCATGTTATATTTTTTACGATGGTACGGAATCCATCACCAAAATCGACTCGCACTTGACCGATTTTTTGGCAATAAAATAGTCTTGAATTTCATATCCTCGATTAGAGTTAGCTCATGTGTGTCGTCATATTGTTTCAATCTGTTTCCACTTGTAGTGTATTTCCATTGATTTAAAAAAGATTGTTGATAAAATATTGTTATTCATTATTTTTGTGTAAGTTTTCCAGCCAAGTTACTGCTGAAGATATTAACTAAGATAAGATAAAATTAATTTGACACAAAAATAAAAACAACGTAAACATAACAAGACATTATATTAACATAGATCCGTTATAATTACAAAAACATTACTGCGCACCTGTTTTCCGAACTAGTAAAAACCGGCCAAGTGCGAGTCAGGCTCGTGCAAGGAGGGCTCCATACCACAGTCGTATTTTTTCGACTTTTGCATGGTAACTCAAAAACTATGATGTATAAAAATAAATAAAAATCTGTTTTAGAATGCTCAGGGGAAGCCCTTTCATATGATACTCCACTTGATATAGTTATCTTACTTCGAAAATTGAAAATACTAATATTAGTTCATGACCATAATTTTTTTTTTGTGTGATGTAACCACAAATTCACGGTTTTCAGATTGTTCCCCTAATGTCTGCTATAAGACCTACCTACCTGCTAAATTTCATGATTCTAGGTCCACGGGAAGTACCCTGTAGGTTTCTTGACAGACGGACAGACAGACAGACAGACAACAAAGTGATCCTATAAGGGTTCCGTTTTCCTTTTGAGGTACGGAACCCTAAAAACTGTGTCTCGGAAGACAGGGCCTCCAGCTCAGTGAATACAAAACAAACTAAAGAAAATATGTGCGTTAAGTCTATGTTATACCGTTGGTTCTAATTTAAACCGTTACTCAAAATTTTAATTTGAATATTATTAGCTGCTGGTTAATAATACGCGGGAGAGGATTCATGTACCAAAACGTAGTGCAACTTAACCACATGCCTGCGTGGAGCCGCGAATTATCATGGCGGGATTTCAAGCTCCACCGAGATCCCGGACTCTAGTGCGGTGGCGGTGTGGATGGTTTCGTTATAATGTTAAATGTAACTAACTACCTCTTACCTACTTGTTACCTACTATTGATTCTAGCGCCACCTACACATCGGACAAAATACTTTAGGAATTCCTTCACGGTCACTGCTATCTGTTTATGGAACGAGCTTCCCTCGCAAATCCATCGTGCTGAATCCCTTAACTAATTTAAAATTGACGTCAAAGATCATTACCTATCTCTTTGCTATCATCAGTAACGGCATAGTTTATTATTTAAATCTATATGTGTATATATATCTATATAGTCTTAGTATGTCTATTATATTTTATTTGTATGTATTAGTGTATTAATAATATGTATTTTATATTCTTATTATATGGTTTAGTTTATTTAGCTATTGGTATTTAGGTTTATTTTACACCACCTCCCATTGTCCATTTGTTCGTTTTTTCCCTAGCGTTAAGGTTGTCTGGAAGAGATCGCTATTTAGCGATAAGACCGCCTTTTTGTACCTACTTATTAAGATTTCTTTTTGTAACCTGTCATTTGTTTTTCTGTGGTGCAATAAAGTATATACATACATACATACATATTGAGTAGGTGAGGAAGGGAGGTTGTGTTGTAGTATCTGTTATTATTACACTATTGTGTATCTGCTACAAAATATCTCATCTTTTTATTCACGGAGTAGAGATTGTATTACGCAATATTTGTGTTTGTGGTTGCAAAACTAGTTTTTTTCTCAAAGCTGCTAAATTAATTTTGATGCAGTTTGTGCATCACCTGCGACCGGGTTGGTCACCTTAGACCGAGAAATGTGCCTACGGTGGCACACCCCTTCGATGGCTGTCTCGAGTCTTACAATATGGACTTGTCCCATAGAGGTAGTAACTTGTCATGTCTGACTGACTGACGGCGCTATTAACGCGATTGACGCACAGCCTAAACCACTGTCTTTTATAAAATAGACACTCAGAAAGATTTTTGGATGTTCCAGGGGGGGGGGGGGGGTAGGGAATGAAAGTTTGTTTGAAAGTCTCTAAGTATGAAAATTGGGATGAAAAAGTACGTGTTACAGGATTTCTGGAAATTCCAACCCTTCACCGATTTTTGAAACTTCAAAGTTCAAATTTTTGTATCACCGACCGATCTCAATAATATAATAAGTAATATAATACTCACAGTCACACGTTTAACATTTGAAACGAAACACTGTTTTGAACACAGAAAATGCTTTCCTTCGGAAAAGTTTAGATAGCACGTAAACTAGTTGCTGTGAATATCGAGTGAAAATAGGAAAAACATTCCGAAACTAGTTTACAAACTTTATGCTTTTTTGTTTTTTTAACAGAACTACGGCTGCAAAACTATGTACGAGAATACAAGAAATATTCAAAGTAGATTTATTCTAAAACTGAATGTAATAAGAATAACTAGCTGGCCGGCCCCAGCTTCATTTAGGTTTAAAGGCTGAAAATTATTTCCTGGCTTGACTTATTCTACAAAACTTATTTTGAATTAAAAAGTTTTATTATTTTTACAAGGAAACCCTAGATGGCAGTTACAATTTAAAAAAAATCTGAATCATTATCATCGTTGTCAAATATCAACCGATAGACAGAGGCTGTTGGACATACTAAAAAAATGTGCGACCGCAAACAAAATATATATATACCTAATTACCTACCCACACGCCACGGTTTTGTGACGCCTGAATCCAGCGGCTCCCTGCAACTCGTTTAATATCGTCGGTCCACCTAGTAGAGGGTCTTCCAACTCTGCGTCTGCAAAGACATGGTCGCTTATGGTTTATAGTTAGCGACCATGTCTAGTTAGTCACTATAAAACACTTTATTTGTATGAATTCTACTTTCATACCCACGTCTGTCCAACCTGCAAACATGTACTATTTTCTAATCTGAGTAAGCAAAATACAACTTTAAATAATACACAGTCTAGTTATTTTAAAACTGCCAGGTCGAAGGACACAAAAAGTGTCCTATTCAAACAGAAAGCCTTTAATTGTGAGTACGCAGATGTTTTGCGCGAGTTCGCCCCGTGCGAAATAATCCCCACAAATAGCCTCATGTAAACATGTTCCACTCATAAGCTTTTGTTTGTTATTTTGTTCGCACTTGTTATTGGGAACATTCAGTCCTGTTTATTTTGTTATTCATATAAAATTTGTTCAGGCCTGTGGCTATAAATGAGTATTTTAATAGTCCGCTATGCTGTTTAAAATACAACAGTTATTTGTGTCACAAGGGGCCAAAGTGATATTTTGTTCCTCGTGGGCGTTCTTTTGAATTCAGAGCGAAGCGAAGAATTCTATAGTAGAATCTTGACAGACAGACAGACAACAAAGTGATCATACAAGGTACGGAACCCTAAAAATAAAAGATCACTAGCTTTAACGGCGAAGGAAAATTATCGTGAGGAAACTTGCATGCCTGAGAGTGCTCTATATTGTTTTTAAAGGTGTGTTATGTCTGCTAATCCACGCTCGGCTTGCGTGGTGGACTATGTCCTTAACCCTTCTAAGTCTGAAAGGAGATCCGTGCTCAGTAGTGGCCTGGCAATGGGTTGATCATGATGATAGGTAGTACTGAAAGCTACTGTTATTTATAGGTTTTTGGAGAGTTTCAAAGAAACGCAGTAACTCCATTACAAGTTATATTTCCACTGACTCCCGCATCGCGCGGGTGCAACGGCGCACCTTCATTTCTCATCTACCTACATCCTATAACAGCTACAATGATGATGATGAACGTCTTTTAATTACCTATTTATTATTGCTCCAGAGTCCAGTCATTTTAAAACGGAAATCTGTCGGGTACCTTGGTAAAGCAAGTGATATTTAAACGCACATAACTCGAAAAAGTTAGAGGCGTGTACCCAGGATCGAACCCTCGACCTCGCAGATAGGAGGCAGACGTCCTCACCACTAGCGATAGGTATTACCATAGGTATATTTCTATACTAATATACTAATAATATTAAAAAGAGGTAAAGTTTGTAAGTTTGTTTTATGGAGATAATCTCTGGAACTACTGTACCGATTTTGACAATTCTTTCACCAGTGGAATGCTATAGTATTTCTGAGTGACATAATATGCTATATTTCATTTTCAAAAATATAGGGATCTCTACGAAAATTGTAATAAGCTACCCGTGCGAAGCCGGCGCGGGTCGCTAGTATATCAATAAATTGGAATATAAAACTGCGAAGTCAACAATATTAAAGTGTTTTATTTGTGTCCGCGTCGCGTCGCGCTTGTGTAATGAATGCGCATAATTAGCTAAACAAACGAGCGCTCGGCTCCTCACAATTAATTACACAAAGCGCGCTCCGGATCGCGCCGTTTGAGGTTCCCGCGCTATTTCACTACCATCTCGCACCGTCATGTCTTGCGGTTATCATTTGCGTGTTTCTAAAGCCTCAAACACACACAATATTTCACGTGAACTGCACCAAACGCAGACCACTTAAAGTCGGCTTCAGATATGTATAACGCGTAAAAAACTCCTCACGGGCTATTTTAACTTTATGTGTCAAATTTCATGTTTAAATTACGATTTTAGTCCTTATTTTAAATGTGAACAGTACCCGTAGTACAAGATTTTACGTCTCACCAAACGAAACCAAATTCGAGAGTCGAAATACTTCCGCGTTACAGTAAAATGGACCTAAACAGCCTTGAATTGAAGTCAAATATTCAATGCCACTGATTTTAATTTCGCAATGTTTCCGCTTGGAGCGCTGGCTGTATTGCTCTCGAATTTGGTTTCGTTTGGTGAGACGTAAAATCTTGTACTACGGGTAGGTACTGTACTTTTAACATAACAATTAACCCATACAGTTAAAATAGTGCGTGAGGAGTCATTTTGTACGGACTACATTATATTTTGTCCTATCTGACAAGTCGTACGTAGTCGAAATTCCACGAACACGTACGAAGCGATTTGCCTCCTCGTTTCACATTCGTCAGGATAATAATATACGCCTTTCTAGTATCAGTTTTACTCTCCACTTTTTTCGTACCTTCAAGTCAACAACGAATGAAAAGAGCAACCGCCGAGTTTCTTGCTGGTTCTTCTCGGTAGGAAAGGCATTCCGAACCAGTGGTAGATGCATCCGACTATTCGTAAGTACTTGTAAAAGTTTATACGAATAAAAAAGATTTTTATTTATTTATTTATTTATTTAATAGTCATCTTCTAGGCAAGCATGCTCTATCTAATAGGCTGCATGCATAATCACAATGCTAGCAGGTCTGATCTGATTGCAGCGCAGCGCAGTCTAGAAAAAAATAGACTGACTTACAGGAGTCAGCAATTATTTTTATTTTAACTTAGACCCTACGGGCGGTTAACGGCGTTATATTTCAGTCGAGTTTTCAAAAACCAGCTCTCGTAATTTATAATTGTAATACAAAATTAATTGTGGTGTTTGTTCAACAAACGGATAGGGCATATTTCGCCGCTAACGACTGCGTTAAGATCGTAGCTTTTGGACTAAATTTTAAAGAATTATTATCATTATGGCCCTTTTGTTTAGAACCTCCTGTTTTTTGGGGTTATTTTAAGCATATTTTGAACTTTAATTTTTTTTTGTATTCAAACAGATTATTATTATGTTTTTCCATAAGGTTACAAACATTCTGCTTTCAGGAATTTATCGATTTGTCCCTTGAAATAACCTTGTTGAAGATGTCCCAGTGTCGGAGGAAACGTGCGTTGAGTGTGTTTTAGATGATTTTTGCAGAATTGCATGGTGGAGATGCGTATTGCTTACTTGATTTTCCTGTATGTTTAGTAACAGGAGGGTAAGCGTTGCACATCGCATACTGCATGTTATACCATAAAATTATATCTATTTTGACGGATTGTAGCAAATTAAGCATTTTAGCGTTTAAACTATCGTGAGTAATTTCCATTATATATGTATATCTCACACCCGGCTTTACTAACGTGTTTAGTCGACGTTAGCCCCGACTAGTTTCGAACCCATCCGGGGTCCTTTTGCAAAGGGAGTCAGTTCGCGCACGCGTCACGGTTGAGACTGCGCGAACTGACTCCCTTTGAAAAAGGGCCGTTAGGCGTTAACTTTAATCAACAAGTTCGATTTTTAAGGGTTCCCCTTAAAAATCGAACTTGTTGATTAAAGTTAACGCCTCCAAAGTAAAAAGAAGTAAATAATAATTACATTGATCTCCGCATTAAGGTTAATAGAGTTTCCCCAGTTTGCCAAGTTGGCGGTAATGCGGCTAATTTGCAATAAAGATTACCAAACTGCTGAAGCGCCTTTATTGAACTTTCCGTTAATATCTTGCCTAAATTAGACTGTTATTATTTTATGATGAAAGAACTGAACTTTTAATGGCTATTTAACGACTTTGTCTCTGTCACTCGCTCCATACAAACCTAGGAATAGTACGCGACAGGTCAAGATGGCAATTAAGGAGGGAACACCCCGCACAAATACTTACTTTATTTATCACTTTAAAACAGTTTTTCTGAGATAAATGCTCTAAATGTTTTCTGTATTTCAGTTGGAAGAGGAAAAGTGTAAAATTTCCGCGACATCTTTCCCGCAGCTAATGGATTAGGTTGGGCAGCTTCAATAATTTACAAATCTTTAATCTATACTTTCAGTGCTTTCTGTTTCTTTATTTTTGTGAAAAGCAAGCGAAATGGCGTATTTTATCGAGCTTAGGTGCAGATAACGAAAACTTAACTTTTAAAAGATTTGAAACGATTATTGTATCAACTTTATTTGTTCCCTCAAAATTAAATATTAACCCTATAAAAGAGAATAGTATCTTTTTTAATCTTAAGTTTAAATTGAGTTTTGGTTGCTTGTATCTTATCTACGCTATATAAACACGTAAATTTTTATTATATATATGTCGGAGATACTCGGCAGTAATCGGGACGCAAACGTTGTCTAGTGGCGTTGATCGAGTCTACGCATTATGACACAATCTGGGTTACCATGGACACGTAAGAAAAACAATATGGTTTGAAGATGGTAAGAGAAACGACTTGTGTACTTGTGTAGAATCGTATCCCGCGTTCCTATTAAGCCAACATAATAACCCTGTAGATAAACGCCCAATAGAAGGAAATAAGACGATCCTAGAGCTCTCTGTCGATATCAGAAGCGGGATCAGTGTTGGCACAGACCGGGAACAACGGGAACGGTAATGATAATTGGCGTACACTGTTTGAACAACAGAACGAAAACATGCGTGAACGGATTGCCACCTTTCAATAACCTAAACCAAATTACCGTGGAGATTTACCCGAGTTTGATTACCTGATAACCAGGCACGGATTCAAGATCATGCACGACGAACGATTATGACGTATGAAATCATAATCAAAATAATTTAATCAAACTACGAGGATCCGAGCTATGGCGTATACAACTAATATTCCTTTGCGGGACGAGTGCGACGAGGGCAGCTGGTGAGCGACACGTAGAGTAGATGTCTGCGTCGTACAACCAATTTTAGGCATATTGGAACATAAAGGTGATGTAAATGCATTTTCTTAAGATTCCTGTGCTGAGTGCTCGTTATTTAAATAAAAAGTTTAACGCTGAATGTTTTAATAATGTGGTTTCTGTGGCTACTATTGGTCAAACACGAGTGTTCAGTACCTACGGAATGGATTTTATGTTGTGTACGTGACCGTTATACGTTAAAAGCTCTAAATTTAAATAGAAGTTACAAAATATGCACATGATAAGTTTTAAAAAAATGCCAGTAGGTCATGTACCACTCGAAGAGAGTGATGTAAACAATCTAAGTGAAGATCATTATAATGAGTAGAATGATCACGATCAGTAACAGCTCGAGTAGAGACTCTATCGGCCATATGAAGTTTGACCGTGCCAGTAGTTATTACGTAGTCGCAGCCCGGTAGAAATCGGTGTCTCTTGGGGCAACTTGAGAGTCCGTGGGCGCGCGATGCGCGTTTAGCTCTGGTGGAGGTCGGGGTCTTGAGAGACCGTAGCGCAAACAGGTGCGCGTGTGTATGGGAGATGCACACGGATGATCCACTGTGATGGATGTGAGAGTGAAACCGCAATCCACGGGGGATGGATGTGCGTGGGCAATTACAATTGCTCGTTGATCCACTGTGATGGATGTGAGTGTGAAACCGCAATCCACGGGGGATGGATGTGCGTGGGCAATTACAATTGCTCGTTGATCCACTGTGATGGATGTGAGTGTGAAACCGCAATCCACGGGGGATGGATGTGCGTGGGCAATTACAATTGCTCGTTGATCCACTGTGATGGATGTGAGTGTGAAACCGCAATCCACGGGGGATGGATGTGCGTGGGCAATTACAATTGCTCGTTGATCCACTGTGATGGATGTGAGTGTGAAACCGCAATCCACGGGGGATGGATGTGCGTGGGCAATTACAATTGCTCGTTGATCCACTGTGATGGATGAGAGTGTGAAACCGCAATCCACGGGGGATGGATGTGCGTGGGCAATTACAATTGCTCGTTGATCCACTGTGATGGATGTGAGTGTGAAACCGCAATCCACGGGGGATGGATGTGCGTGGGCAATTACAATTGCTCGTTGATCCACTGTGATGGATGTGAGTGTGAAACCGCAATCCACGGGGGATGGATGTGCGTGGGCAATTACAATTGCTCGTTGATCCACTGTGATGGATGTGAGTGTGAAACCGCAATCCACGGGGGATGGATGTGCGTGGGCAATTACAATTGCTCGTTGATCCACTGTGATGGATGTGAGTGTGAAACCGCAATCCACGGGGGATGGATGTGCGTGGGCAATTACAATTGCTCGTTGATCCACTGTGATGGATGTGAGTGTGAAACCGCAATCCACGGGGGATGGATGTGCGTGGGCAATTACAATTGCTCGTTGATCCACTGTGATGGATGTGAGTGTGAAACCGCAATCCACGGGGGATGGATGTGCGTGGGCAATTACAATTGCTCGTTGATCCACTGTGATGGATGTGAGTGTGAAACCGCAATCCACGGGGGATGGATGTGCGTGGGCAATTACAATTGCTCGTTGATCCACTGTGATGGATGTGAGTGTGAAACCGCAATCCACGGGGGATGGATGTGCGTGGGCAATTACAATTGCTCGTTGATCCACTGTGATGGATGTGAGTGTGAAACCGCAATCCACGGGGGATGGATGTGCGTGGGCAATTACAATTGCTCGTTGATCCACTGTGATGGATGTGAGTGTGAAACCGCAATCCACGGGGGATGGATGTGCGTGGGCAATTACAATTGCTCGTTGATCCACTGTGATGGATGTGAGTGTGAAACCGCAATCCACGGGGGATGGATGTGCGTGGGCAATTACAATTGCTCGTTGATCCACTGTGATGGATGTGAGTGTGAAACCGCAATCCACGGGGGATGGATGTGCGTGGGCAATTACAATTGCTCGTTGATCCACTGTGATGGATGTGAGTGTGAAACCGCAATCCACGGGGGATGGATGTGCGTGGGCAATTACAATTGCTCGTTGATCCACTGTGATGGATGTGAGTGTGAAACCGCAATCCACGGGGGATGGATGTGCGTGGGCAATTACAATTGCTCGTTGATCCACTGTGATGGATGTGAGTGTGAAACCGCAATCCACGGGGGATGGATGTGCGTGGGCAATTACAATTGCTCGTTGGCTGTGGGAGCCGGGCCGATAGGAGTGTTGACTCGAGTGTTTTCAGAATACATTTTTTTAGTTGAATTATTTTTGATTTTTAAAGTAAACGACTGATACATGGCTCTGGTAAAAAAAAAAAAGATTCTTAGGCGTTTGAGAACCTATTTGTTTTGTTTATGAACAATAATGCGAAATAAACTGTAGCTCAGTTAAATGGTTTCTAGATATTTGAGATAACTGGCGATAATGATTTTAATGATTCTTAGATTTTCTTTATTGAAGTTGAGGTCAGAATTGGCCGAGGAATCAAGTACTCGTGTGTAAGTGTTTAAATAGCTACTCTTTGGTTGTTTTATTTCTTCTCAGAGTAACTGCAGCTGATGTACTTCACACGAGGGCGTGTGCTGCTAAGAACAGGAGTGTCGGAGATACTCGCCAGTAATCGGGACGCAAACGTTGTCTAGTGGCGTTGATCGAGTCTACGCATTATGACACAATCTGGGTTACCATGGACACGTAAGAAAAACAATATGGTTTGAAGATGGTAAGAGAAACGACTTGTGTACTTGTGTAGAATCGTATCCCGCGTTCCTATTAAGCCAACATAATAACCCTGTAGATAAACGCCCAATAGAAGGAAATAAGACGATCCTAGAGCTCTCTGCCGATATAGTACATTTCTGCGGATATACTCACGTGTCCAGTCGAAGTTAGCCCGACTAGTTTCGAACCCGTCCGGGGTCAATCAAGGGGGTCAGGGTCGCGCACGCGCCGCTCTTGAGACTTGACCCCCCTTGATAAAGGACCCCGGACGGGTTCGAAACTAGTCGGGCTAACTTCGACTGGACACGTGAGTACTTATAGCCGCAGAAATGTACTATATTTTTGTTCATATATTTTTTTTAAACAACAAATAATATTATGACGACACTAATGATAATAAAATCCTGAACTTTTTATAATGTTTTAATAGTTTGAGTAGGAAATCTTTTTCTTACCACATGAACCGTACCTAGTAGGTAGGTAGAGAGTTGAAATTTTTACACGGTGTAATTCTATTGCCACTATAATAAAAAGTACTTAATATAAATTTCGACGACCGCCATGCAAAAACAAAAAAAAAAAAAAGAACATAGTGTTATATCTTGTACGAATGTACTTCGTGTGCGAGTTCGACTCGCACTTGACTGGGTGTTTTCCAATTAAACATTTGACAAAATGTTTCAATTAATAATTTGAACTTTTTGTCATTGATCAAAAAATTAATGTTTAGCTTTTTTACTGTTGGAATACAGAAGTCGTCCAGAATATTAAGTATTAATTACTACATTTTGTAATTCAACTTATGATTCGTAATACAATCTTTTGTCTAGATTAAAATACCTACTTAATTACAAATGCTATAAGTGTAGTAAATCTTAAAAAATTAATTTCATTCAGCGTAGGTCTAGCCAAAAAAATCTTTAAAAATGAGTGGATTCTGTAAAATTGTATTGCGTACAAAATGAGTTCTCACGCGCCATTTTAAATTTATGTGTCAACTGTCATGTCAAAATACGATTTTAGTCTTTATTTTAAAGGTGAACAGAACTTTTGATATAATGACAGTCGACATATAAAGTTAAAATGGCGCGTGAAAACTCATTTTGTATGGACATACACAAATCAAATTTACACAAATCTAGTCACATAAAATTCTTAAAAATTTATAATATAATCTACTGTGTTTCTGTGCGTACTCAAATCAGAAATGAGGAGATCCGTAGGAGAACTAGAGTAACCGACATAGCTCAACGGGTTGCGAAGCTGAAGTGGCAATGGGCAGGGCACATAGTTCGTAAAACCGATAGACGTTGGGGTCCCAAGGTGCTGGTATGGCGACCTCGCACCGGAAGACGCAGTGTTGGAAGACCCCACACTAGGTGGACAGACGACATCAGACGAGTCGCAGGGAGCCGCTGGATTCAGGCGGCGCAAGACCGTGGGTGAAAGTCCCTACAAGAGACCTATGTCCAGCAGTGGACGTCTATCGGTTGATGATGATGATGATGATGATGACTGAGTGTTTCATTTTATAACTTTACTTAGGTACACAAAACCAGTTTTAATCTAGGAAAAGCCAACTTGAAAATGCTTTTTAAATACCTTTTTCATCTGCTAGCCAATGGCGGCCTGCAATGGCAGACTTTACCTTTCACGGTGGATTTTTAAATCCTACCATTCAATTAGGGAGGCTAGCGTTTTGTTGGGATAAACAAAGGGTTAGGTCTCTTGTACGCTGCATCCGTATTGTTGACTTTATAAATACTGTAGGTATGCAATACCTTTGAAAATCCGTAATTCACGGTTATTTATTTCGGATCTGTTTTTCTGTTTTTTTTTTCTCGTGAAGCCTCTAAAAACTTTTTTCAAACCTGTTGAAATTACTTCCATTTGATGGAAAACATGGTTTTATACTTTAGTAAATAGAAACCTTTTCTGAGATGCATTCTTTTTAAAATTGCTTTAACGGAAAAAGAAAATCAGCATGACTTTCAAGTTCTCTATAATGGTCACAAAGTCTAAGGACTTGGCCTTAGCCCTTCTCATTTCAAGAGGAGACCCGTACTCAGTACTGGGACAGCGATGGGTAGAGATGATGATGATTCTTTGTATTGGTGAATGTAGTAATGCTCTAGGCGTTAAGCCCAGCTCATTACATTACACACTGCTTTTCGTGCTAACATGTTTTTTATTAGTTAGACTCTTATTTAATTTGAGAGCTTGAATAGCTCAACGGTTAAAGGTGCGGACTGAAAACCGAAAGGTCGCCGGTTCAAACCCCACCCGTTGCACTATTGTCGTACCTACTCCTAGCACAAGCTTCACGCTTAATTGGAGGGGAAAGAGGAATGTTAGTTAAGGGCCATGGCTAATATTCTTAAAAAAAAAATCATTCAAGTGAATATTCACCTTTGCTAATTTCTCAAACTTTACCGACACGAGAGTTTAACCTCTATTACCATAGCACCAAAGATG
Source organism: Maniola hyperantus (assembly GCF_902806685.2). NCBI lineage: Eukaryota > Metazoa > Arthropoda > Insecta > Lepidoptera > Nymphalidae > Maniola > Maniola hyperantus. The sequence goes on from NC_048547.1 coordinate 452,376, forward strand.
AAGATGCCTCAGCATAGGTTGAATCTATCCCTTTGATTGATGGTGTTTAGCTTACTACTTGCGCTGACGAGGCTAATGTGTTTACCTATAGTCTAAGAGCGCGTGCTCAATTTGGTACAACGTTTTATACATAACTAGCTTTACTCCCGTGGGAATTTCAGAAAATTTAAAAGCTCACGGATGAAGTGATGGACAAAGCTTGTCTTACAATGATCCAAAAGCTTAATTTGCTGTAATCCTCCTCCTTCTCCTCCTGTTCGACCTGTTTCAGTGGATTACAGCAAATTAAGCTTTTGGTTCATTGTATATCATGGACTTCCGCAAAGTAACGCCTGCTTCTATACAACAAAAGCTAGTCTTATTTCTAAATATATAAAAAAGCTGACTGACTGACTGATCTATCAACGCACAGCTCAAACTACTGATCATATCATTTGAAATTCTGACTATTATTCAATTTCAACGTTTTGAGCACTTGTTTGTACTTTTGTAGAGTGCAGTAAAAATGATTCACGGTGTTAATAACTTGAACATAACTTTAAAATAACTATATAACGTAACTATTGTATTTTCATAGGCACTATAACGCGTTTCAACTGTGGATATACAATTTATTACAGCTATTAAAAAAATATAATGGGAGATTTTATGACCGATGTACTGCTCTAGCCGGATGTCGATGTCATGTTTATATCGTACTAGCTTATACCTGCGATTTCGTCCGCGTAGTCTACACAAGTTCCAAACCCCTATTTTATCCCCTTAGGGATAGAATTTTCAAAAATTCTTTCTTACCGAATGTTCTCGTCATAAAAGATAGCTGCGTGCCAAATTTCAGCCCGATCCGTCCAGTAGTTTGAGCTGTGCGTTGATATCAGTCAGTCACCTTTTCCTTTTAAAAATTTAGAAGATGAGTGTAAAAAGGACAACGACTTTTGTCTTGAACATCAGTTCTGTTATGTCACTTCAAGGAAATTGTCCTCTTGCTCTTAGAGTACTTTGAGACGCCCTTCAACAAATCATATCATATGATACCATTGAGCGATCAAGGTGTAGATTTCCTGAATTATTATGGTTGATTTATTGTTTAACTCGCTGATGCCCGCGACTTCGTCCGCGTAGAATAATATTAAAAATCCTGAAGAAACTTTTTGATGTTACGGGATGAAAAGCAGCGGTTGGCCCGTGAAATAGTAAGAAACAGAGAGACAGACACACTTTTGCTTATTGTAAAAAATGTTGTTTTAATCACTTATAAAATGCGAAAGTGTATTGGTTTGTTGGTTTTTCCTTCAATCACGTAGCAACGGAGCAACAGATCGACGTGATCTTTTGCATGGGTAGATATAGATGAAGAGACTACTTTTATCCCGAAAACTCAAAGAGGTCCTATGGGGTTTTAAAAAACCTAATCCACGCGGTCCAGTCACCATCAGCAGCATCAGCTAGTCGAGAATATGTGAATATGAGAATACGTGGCAAAAAATAATATACATCGACCTTTAGAAGGAGATGGCGGATTTGTAGAGCATCGTCTCTGCCATTGAGACGGACAAAACGAATCGGCGTGAGTGACAGAGAGACGCTCTACAAAGCCGAAATGTCATTCTAAAGGCCGATATACATTATTTTCTGCCGCGTACTGTACGAAGTAGAAAGCACAGTAAAACAATGGCTAATGGAAGAACAATTTAGTTCTATTTGCTACATAGAGCGCCGTACATTAGTCTCAAGCTGATACCAAGTCCCAAAAGAGTCTGTAATTGTATAATAGCAGTATATAGTGGCCATGTAGTGTATACTGTACGCTTAGTATAAGATTTTACGTCTCATCAAACGTTGCTAGAATTCGAAATTCAAAACACAATACCGTCAAAGCAAAATGAACCTAAAGGGCCTTGAATTGAAGTCAAAAATTCAATGCCACTGATTTTAATTTCGCAACGTTTCCGCTCGGAGCGCTGGTTGTAGATGTGAAGACAAACTTGAGCTTTAAAACGAGGCAGTTAAGATCCAGTTTACTATAGGTAACGCTGAAGTGTTTCGACACTCGAATACTATCAACGTTGGTGAGACATAAAATCTCGTACTAAGCGTACTGTATACCCAAGGATATCGTCGCTTACTCAAAGCGAGATGTATTCCTCCCCTATTTGTCTGCCACTTGAGACTACGGCCAATATCATATTATTGGACTCTCGAGGGATAGAGTTGTACAGCCAGCAAAGCCAGCAAATCAAAAATTCATGGCTTTTAGATTTTTCCCTTTGTTTACTCGTGTTATAACACGAGTAAACAAAGGGAAAAATGTATTATAATACATTGCTTGCTGCCTTCTTTGCTTTTAAATAATTGCACAAAATAGACAAAAATTTTGTATGTTGCATGGAAGCAGCCAACTTTGCGGAAGCAGACGACTTTGCGGAAATCCATGATATACAATGAACCAAAAGCATGATTTGCTACCATCCGCTGAAAAAGGTCAAATCTGTATGGTGCAACATGCAGCATGCGACATGCACCGCCCGCCCTCCCACTGCTAAACATGCAGCAAGCAAGCAAGCAGGCAAGCAATACGCACCACCACCACGCAGCACAAATCCCAAAACTCACTCGAGGCACGTTTCGCCGCGACACCGGAGCATCCTCAGGAGATGTAGATACACCTTACAATTAACAATTGCAAAGCATTGCTTTGCAATTGTTGATTGTGGATGTGCGTATTGCTCGCCGCGTGGCTGCTTTTTCCTGCATGTTTAGCAGTGGGAGGGATATCGTTCGACAGAGACCAGCTAACTAATGTGGCCGGCGAGCAGCTAATTTATTTTCTTGGTAAGCATTTGGAATAATAAAACACTTGTAATAACTTATAATTTTCTAAATTTATTTTTTACTCCTTACAGGTTATTCCTGGAGCCAGATACAGCAACTAGTCATCTACTCGGCCAATAACATGGTTTGTAATTAACGGATGTATTAATAATTTGATTTTTTGCGGTTTCCTAAATCGAAGCTAATCAAACCCGTTACCTTTTCTTAATAAGGTAATAGAGACAAACATTTTGCAAGAGAACTCGTAAACATCGTTATGTAAACCAAACCAGACACGAAAAATTCCGTTTTGTTGTAAAATTAAATTACGAAAAATGAGTGAAAACCGCCGTGAGTTGCCCCCAGTTGCCTCGCTGTTGTGTAGTGATGTTGTATTCAGCGTTGCGTGTTAAATGTGCAGTTATATCAAGTATTCGCGAAGTAGTGAACCGTGCTCGTGTTACTGTTCAAGCGGGAATACAGTAAATCCGTACTTACTAATATTATAAATGCGAAAGTGTGTCTGTCTGTCTGTCTGCTAGCTTTTCACGTCTCAACAGTTTGACCGATTTCGATGAATTTTAGTATACAGTTAGCTTACACAGTTAGTCTTAGTTGAAAATTGAAACACATTTAAATATATTTTTTTTCGTGATGCAACCGTAAGTTCACGGTTTTCGGATTTATTCCTTTACTTGTGCCATAAGGCCTACCTACCAAATTTCATGATTCTAGGTCAACGAGAAGTACCCTATAGGTTTTCTTGACAGACACGACTGACAGATTTCCGCACAATATTTCAAGTTACCGGGATTTATCAGGATTAACCGTAGATCTATCTTTGCCAGTAACACAGACAATGCGAAAAAATGTCGGTTTACGAGGTCGTTGTAGGTTGTAGAGCCATCGAGCTCCGACTGCAGCATTACTAACTGCCTCGCGTTGGCGCTATTCACGGAAACATCGCGAAAATGTATAATACACCACTTGTTTAATACATAATTTTATGAGAATGTTAAACTTCTTTTTAACCGACTCCAAAGAAGTAATAAGAGCCTCAATAGCTCAACCGGTATAGGAGTGGACTGCAAAACCGAAAGGTCGACGGTTCAAACCCCGCCCGTTGCACTATTGTCGTACCTACTCCTAGCACAAGCCTGACTCTTAATTGGAGAGGAAAGGGGAATATTAGTCATTTAACATGGCTAATCTTCTTAAATATATAAAAGGAAAAGGTGACTGACTGACTGAATGACTGACTGACTGACTGACTGATCTATCAACGCACAGCTTAAACTACTGGACGGATCGGGCTGAAATTTGGCATGCAGATAGCTATTATGACGTAGGCATCCGCTAAGAAAGGATTTTTGAAAATTCAACCCCTAAGGGGGTGAAATAGGGGTTTGAAATTTGTGTAGTCCACGCGGACGAAGTCGCGAGCATAAGCTAGTATTCTTCATAAAAAAAAAAGTTTTCAAAACCCCGACAGCATCTTTTTCAGCAAGCACTTTACCAAATATCCATACTAATATTATAAATGCGAAAGTGTGTCTGTCTGTCTAATAGCTTTTCACGGTTCAACAGTTTAACGGATTTTGATGGGTACAGAGTTAACTTACATAGAGAAGGCTACTTTTTATCCCGGAAAATTAAAGAGTTAAATAATAAAAATTCTCAATGTATGATATTGTGTACCTATTTGGCCACCTCCCCTCTGTCATGGCTGACCTCTTGAGAGTGTTTGCCAGGACGACGGCGACCTTGTTTCATCTCATTATGGCGAGGAGGCTGGGGTTGACCCAGAAAACGCTTTACATACATCAGGATATTGGTTTCTTTTATTGCTTTGTATAAAATGTTGTATTGAAATATACATAACTAGCTTATGCTCGCGACTTCGTCCGCGTGGACTACAAAATTTCATAACCCTATTTCACCCCCTTAGGAGTTGAATTTTAAAAAATCCTATCTTAGCGGATGCCTACATCATAATAGCTATCTGCATGCCAAATTTCAGCCCGATCCGTCCAGTAGTTTGAGCTGTGCGTTGATAGATCAGTCAGTCAGTCAGTCAGTCAGTCAGTCAGTCACCTTTTCCTTTTATATATATAGATATACTATGTGTATATTATATGCATATTCTTGTAGTAAAAGCGGTGATAGCACAGTGGTTAAGAGGAAAAGAAGGTGTCTGCCTCCGATTGTCCGGGGTTTGGGTACGCGCAACGACAGACAGCGTTTGGGTACGAGCAATTGATATTTAATTAACAGATAACTCCGTAAAGTAAGAGGCGCGTGCCCGGGATCCAACCCCTGACCTCCAGGTTAAAAGGCGCACTTTTTTACCACTAGGCTACCAGTACTAATTGATTTTCATTACGTATCCTAATATAATATTATTACAATACAAACAAAATAATTTATCAATATTAAAGCTAGCTTGGGTCTGAGCCACACAAAACGCGTGACGTAAAATGAATCGTATTGAAAAGCCGTTCTATTGGACTATGGACTATAATTCTATTGTATGACTAGCTATTTTACTCCCTCAGTGGTTGAATTTTCAAAAATCCTTTCTTAGCTAATTTCTATGTCATAATAGCTATCTGCATGCCAAATTTCAGTCTAATCCGTCCAGTAGTTAGAGTTAATTAGTCGAAGCTGGTTACGAACCATAACCAACGTGCACGGAAGCGTTTCAACCGTAATCACTACCCCGAATAAATGCGAAAGTGTGTTTGTTTGTTGGTTTGTCGTTCAATCGCGTCGCAACGGAGCAACGGATCGACGTAATTTTTTTCAAAGGTATAGTCAATGATTTGGAGCGTGACAAAGGTTACTTTTGATTTTCAAAAACCTAAATCCACGCGGACGAAGTCGCGGGCATCAGCTAGTGCATTGAATAAAGGTTGAATATGAGAATATGACGTGGTCTAATTAGTTAGACCAATTGGTCCCCGAAAGAAGCTCCAATATAGACTTTGAATTCCAGTGTAAAATAAAGCCCTGGTGGAAACGTCGCCCTCGCGTTCTGTTTGTTTCAGCCTTTACTTGTGGCGGTTATGTGGTATTGATCGAACATGCGGTCGGAGGCTTCAAGTTTGGATTTTAATTAATGTTTCATTTCAATTAGAGATGTGTAAGCAGCATCCCTCCCACGCTGATTGGAGGAACCTCAAGCATATTAATTTACAATATTATTAAGTACAGAGATAAAGTACTCGTTTTCTCCATCGATCGCCCGCTGAGTGACTCTGAGCTTTCTTATGAGACCCATAGTTAGCGACCATGTCTACTCTCTCTACGTGATCAAATCAGAAATGAGGAGATCCGTAGGAGAACTAGAGTGACCGACATAGCTCAACGGGTTGCGAAGCTGAAGTGGCAATGGGCAGGGTACATAGTTCGTACCCTAAGGTTGGGACAAGGTGTCGGAAATGAGCGTACGACCCGAGCGTTGGTTTGACTGATTTATTAAAGGAATGCATTGAGATACAATAATATGTATGTCTACTTATAGGCTATTATATAGATATTACTTATATGGTTAGGTCACACTGTACACCTCCCATGGGATGGTAAAAAAATTATCAATAATTATTATAACATAATTTTTTTTTCTTAATAGCTAAACACAAAGTAGGCACAAATAATAAAAAGTACAAATAATGAAATCGTAGTAGAACAATATATTTCTTACATCTAATTACAATATTCTCATATTTTCTTACAAATGTAATGTTCATATTACAGTTAAACCGATAGACGTTGGGGTCCCAAGGCGCTGGAATGGCGACCTCGCACCGGAAGACGCAGTGTTGGCAGACCCCCCCCCCCCTAGGTGGACGGAAAACATCAGACGAGTCGCAGGGAGCCGCTGGATTCAGGCGGCGCAAGAAAGTGGCGTGTGAAAGTCCCTACAAGAGACCTATGTCCAGGAGTGGACGTCTATCAGTTGATGATGATGATGATGAATTGTTTTCTCCCTGTCATAGCTTGTTATTTCTCGGTAATTAGCCATGATCTACTTATTATCCAAAACCCATTAGATAGGCTACGTAACTTAAGCATAGGCCAAGTGAAAGTCAGACTCGCACATCGAGGGTTCTGTATTGCAGTCGTATTTTTTCGACAAATCAAAAACTATTATGCATAAAAATAAAAAAAACTTTTTTAGAATGTAAAACCCCTTCATATATGATATCCCACTTGGTATAATTATCTAACTTTGAAAATTGAAAATACTAATATTTGTTTATGAACACATTTTAATTATTTTGTTCTGTGATGTAACCACAAATTCACAGTTTATTCCTTTATTTATGCTATAAGACCTATCTACCTACCAAATTTCATGATTCTAGGTCAACGGGAAGTACCCTATAGGTTTTCTTGACAGACACGACGGACAGACAGTCAGACAGACAACAAAGTGATCCTGTAAGATTTCCTTTCTTCCTTTTGAGGTACGGAATCCTAAAAAGCGATCTAAAATCGGTAGTTAAATCGTGAAAATTACAATTTCGTAAATATCCTTCTTTCACCAATAGAAGAAGTTTTGTACTAAGGAAATAGTTTGCAGCTAAACGGATTGCTGTAGGAATGTCTGATGAATTTCTTCTCGAACTGGTTGATCAACTGTTCACTCAACTGAGTCTAGACCAAATATATAGATTTCAATGACAGTGGAAAACTGAATCTGCAACTATTTCCTTGATGCTTGGTATGGTTCGGTTGGTATTTCTTTTGACTGATTACCTAGGTATTCACAGGTACCAGATGCCTTAAAGGTGGTGATAAACTAGTGTTTAAAAAGTCCTATTCCATCCGGGGGCTCCGTGGTTCGATCTCGGGCACGCATCTCTAATTTTTATGGTTCCGTATATCAAAAGGAAAAAAGGAACCCTTATAGGATCATGGGTTGTCTGTCTGCGTATCTGTCTGTCTTTCTGTTCGCCTGTCCATCTGTCTGTCGTGTCTGCCAAGAAAACCTATAAGGAACTTCCCATTAACCTAGAATCATGAAATTTGGCAGATAGGTACAGTTCTTATGGCACAAGTAAAGGAATAAATCCGAAAACCTTGAATTTATGGTTACATCACACAAAAAAAATTGAAATTTCTTAGTGAACAAAAAATTAGTATTTTCAATAATATAATAATAAGTAAGATAACTATACCAACTTATTATGCATAATAGTTTTTGATTTATCGTGCATAATTTCGAAAAAATACGATTGTAGTACGGAACCCTCGGTGCGCGAGTCTGATTCACACTTGGTTAGTTTTTTCGGAGCTATGTAGTATGTACATTTTAAGCAATTCAATATCTCTTGTAAAGGAAAACATCATCGTGAGGAAACTTGCTTGACGCAGACTTTTCCATAATGTCTTCAAAGGTGTGAAGGTTGCCAATCCGCACTATGTCCTTAACTCTTCTTATTCGGAGACCTGTTCTCAGTAGTGAGCCGGTGATAGATTGAGCTTACAACCAGGGCAGGCAATTTATATAATCAAGGCATTAAGTTTTTGTAATTATTTATTTTCATCAAAAACTAGGTCAACTCCTTATAATATTAAAATCATATTATATTTATTATAGCTGATCCCCGCGGCTTCGCCCGCGTAGATTTAGGTTTTTAAAGATCCCGTATAGCCTATGTCACTCAGGAATAATGTAGCTTTCTACTGGTGAAAGAATTTTTAAAATCGGTTCAGTAGTTCTAAAGATTACCCCCTACAAACAAACTTAACGACATTACCTCTTTATCTACACTAATATTATAAAGAGGAAAACTTTGTTTGTTTGTTTGTTTGTTTGTTTGTTTGTTTGTTTGTTTGTTTGTACTGAATAGGCTCAAAAACTACTGGACCGATTTTAAAAATTCTTCCACCATTCGAAAGCTACATTATCCACGAGTAACATAGGCTATATTTTATTTTGGAAAAAAATAGGGTTCCGTAAGATATTTGGGTTTTTCGGACACAAGGTGTAAAAAATCAACCAGAAAAGTTACTTATTTTGCGTACGCTGCCTAAACTATAAAAGATAGAACCATAAAATGTTCTAATTAATTGTAGATCTTATAAATATCTACAAAAAAGTCCGCGACACACTATACCCATCTATGTCGAGTGAGGCACAGCAACAATTTTTTTATTTAAAAATCTTGAATTTTTTTTGGACTACATTTAAACGCGTTTATTTTACTCATACTATTAATCCTTATCAAAATAAATGATTTCATCACTAAGAACAGTTTATGGAGATAATATTTGGTCTTTGAATGATTAAAATTGGACGTTTGGTTTTGAAGTTATGGCGAAATTAAAATATTACGATTTCTGCTGCACGGCCCGTTGTATTATATAAAGAGGTAATGTCGTTAAGTTTGTTTGTAGGGGGTAATCTTTAGAACTACTGAACCGATTTTAAAAATTCTTTCACCAGTAGAAAGCTACATTATTCCTGAGTGACATAGGCTATACGGGATCTTTAAAAACCTAAATCTACGCGGGCGAAGCCGCGGGGATCAGCTATTATTATATAAAGAGGTAATGTCGTTAAGTTTGTTTGTAGGGGGTAATCTTTAGAACTACTGAACCGATTTTAAAAATTCTTTCACCAGTAGAAAGCTACATTATTCCTGAGTGACATAGGCTATACGGGATCTTTAAAAACCTAAATCTACGCGGGCGAAGCCGCGGGGATCAGCTATTATTATATAAAGAGGTAATGTCGTTAAGTTTGTTTGTAGGGGGTAATCTTTAGAACTACTGAACCGATTTTAAAAATTCTTTCACCAGTAGAAAGCTACATTATTCCTGAGTGACATAGGCTATACGGGATCTTTAAAAACCTAAATCTACGCGGGCGAAGCCGCGGGGATCAGCTAGTATTATATAAAGAGGTAATGTCGTTAAGTTTGTTTGTAGGGGGTAATCTTTAGAACTACTGAACCGATTTTAAAAATTCTTTCACCAGTAGAAAGCTACATTATTCCTGAGTGACATAGGCTATACGGGATCTTTAAAAACCTAAATCTACGCGGGCGAAGCCGCGGGGATCAGCTATTATTATATAAAGAGGTAATGTCGTTAAGTTTGTTTGTAGGGGGTAATCTTTAGAACTACTGAACCGATTTTAAAAATTCTTTCACCAGTAGAAAGCTACATTATTCCTGAGTGACATAGGCTATACGGGATCTTTAAAAACCTAAATCTACGCGGGCGAAGCCGCGGGGATCAGCTATTATTTATTATATAAAGAGGTAATGTCGTTAAGTTTGTTTGTAGGGGGTAATCTTTAGAACTACTGAACCGATTTTAAAAATTCTTTCACCAGTAGAAAGCTACATTATTCCTGAGTGACATAGGCTATACGGGATCTTTAAAAACCTAAATCTACGCGGGCGAAGCCGCGGGGATCAGCTAGTATATAATACAACGGGCCGTGCAGCAGAAATCGTAATATTTTAATTTCGCCATAACTTCAAAACCAAACGTCCAATTTTAATCATTCAAAGACCAAATATTATCTCCATAAACTGTTCTTAGTGATGAAATCATTTATTTTGATAAGGATTAATAGCATGAGTAAAATAAACGCGTTTAAATGTAGTCCAAAAAAAATTCAAGATTTTTAAATAAAAAAATGGTTGCTGTGCCTCACTCGACATAGATGGGTATAGTGTGTCGCGGACTTTTTTGTAGATATTTATAAGATCTACAATTAATTAGAACATTTTATGGTTCTATCTTTTATAGTTTAGGCAGCGTACGCAAAATAAGTAACTTTTCTGGTTGATTTTTTACACCTTGTGTCCGAAAAACCCAAATATCTTACGGAACCCTATTTTTTTCCAAAATAAAATATAGCCTATGTTACTCGTGGATAATGTAGCTTTCGAATGGTGAAAGAATTTTTAAAATCGGTCCAGTAGTTTTTGAGCCTATTCAGTACAAACAAACAAACAAACAAACAAACAAACAAACAAACAAACAAACAAAGTTTTCCTCTTTATAATTGTAGATATTTATAAGATCTACAATTAATTAGAACATTTTATGGTTCTATCTTTTATAGTTTAGGCAGCGTACGCAAAATAAGTAACTTTTCTGGTTGATTTTTTACACCTTGTGTCCGAAAAACCCAAATATCTTACGGAACCCTATTTTTTTCCAAAATAAAATATAGCCTATGTTACTCGTGGATAATGTAGCTTTCGAATGGTGAAAGAATTTTTAAAATCGGTCCAGTAGTTTTTGAGCCTATTCAGTACAAACAAACAAACAAACAAACAAACAAACAAACAAACAAACAAACAAAGTTTTCCTCTTTATAATTGTAGATATAAGTGTAGATATACAGGATGTAACCAGAGTCCAGACCAGTACGCTGGCAAAAACGAACACAAGTGATAGTACTGACGATTACTGGTATGATACCACAAAAAAAACGCGAAAAAAATTAAAATATATATTTTGTAAAAGTTTAGGATACATTGCAAATAAAACATCTGACTGACGCTAGAGGTCAGCGAAAGTTGCGTAAGTAGGCCACTCGGAGTCAATGCCGCGTCGTAAGCGGGGCATTGACCCAAGTCTTGCGCGCCATACCTGCTTTGGAACCCGCAATGGGTTTGAAAGATAGGTACTAAATCACTAAAACTACGCAATGAGGCAAATGGTTATTGATATTGGGTTGTGTTTAGGTAGTATAATAATACGCTAAGTTTTTGCTAGCGTTCCGGTTACACCCTGTATTTTTATATTAAAAGCCGTAATTATAATATTGCAGGTACACGTTTGTGTAACTTTATAAAGCACACATCACTGAATGAATGTTTTGTTACACAAAGGGGGTGGAATAAAAATGTTGAGCCGTTTTTTATTATGAGTTTATGACAGGTTCACATTACTCCAGTCGTCAGATCCAGTGAATTAATTCTAATACTAGGATGGATTGAATAGCATTTCTAGGAACATTATTTTAGGACTTTGCGTCTTGTATAGTGCAGGGCAAGATAGAGGGTACCAGAGGGCGAGGAAGGCGGCGATGGACCGACGAAATTAAGTCCGCTGTGGGCGGTCCCGTGCACGAATGTACCGGACCAGCCAGCCAGCCAGCCAGGTTGGCCAGCAGGGAGAAGTGGCGAATGCTCGTGAGGCATATAACATCTGCCCCCAAAATTTTTTTTTTTTTATTTATTATCAAATAAAAATACATACAAATAAAAGCTTAAACTAAAAACACCGAAAAAACCACAGAGGTTTGTCCTCGGTGCCTATCTGCAACGAAGATACCTATTAACTAATTACTTAAAAGAAATAATCTACAGTAGTAAATGTCACTTCGTGATGACCGCGACCACTCTGCCAAGAGTGTCACGAAGAAGAAGAATATAAAGCAGCCGTTTATTATTAAACTAAATTAAATCCCTCACAAACGGTATCGTGAGTAGTAGGTATTATTGGGGCATCTGGATCACAGGAGATCCATATGCCCCAATCTATTAGAATAGATGCCACAATCTATTAGAATAGATGAAATTTATCTATTTGAATCGATGTGAAGTAACAGATGAAATTGAATAGATGAAATTTTATCTATTCAAATAGAGCAAAATGTATTTAATAAATATAAGTTTTATTAGAATACAGCGCTACCCATCTATTGGAATACATGTAATTTAACTATTGAAACAGATGTAAATAAATAAGTATAAATAGATGAAATTGAACAGATGAAATTTATCTATTCACACTGATCAAAACGTATTTTAAAATAGATATTAGAGTATATTATACAGACCCTTAGTAAGAGAGCAGTTCCAAAACCAATCAGGAAAGAGGAATTTGAATGATTAAAACGTAGCTGTATCTAAGTATTCAAACAAATAAAACTTGAGTTCATTTGTTTATTATTGTTTATTTGATTAATATATCAATTATCTATTTAAATTGATTAATTGATGTATCTAATATATTTAGATTTCTTCTTTGTATATTTTGATCAGATGAATAAGTTTATATATTCAAAAAGGTCCATAATACAGAAAGATAATATACGAGAATAGCAAGACAGATGCAGTTTATTTATTAAAATTCACTGGTATAAGAATGATAGTTTTTCAATAGGTTGAACTAATCTATTCTATTTAAATAATAAGATATGAATAGAAATAAAACACTAGTATGTCAAAAAATTCATATATTAATTTAATATTATAATAATTCATTTACATTTTCTCGACATTATAAATCTTTAAAGAAATAAGAATATTACATTTATCCTACATTAAAGCGCCTGATTAAATTATTTTCCAAACACCATTTTTGTAGACAAATCACATTCCTAACAGCACAAATATCATTATGATACATGCAATAATATAAATCATGAGATAACAAATATTTTTGATGTAAGCTTATTAAACTAGGACAGTCTTTATCTTCTAAATTAAAAACAGAATTATTTTTAAACATTTTAAGTAACCATTCACTTTTTTCAAGACCTTTCACATATATAGTTTTGCCATCTAAAATCCTTTGGATGATATTTTTATAATTTTGGTACGGTATGTAGCCTTCATTCCAGAATATCCCTCTGTTTCTTTCAATCCAACATACTTGTTTTCTTACAGTTTTTGTTAAATCATAAAACGGAAATGGTGGTTTGATTAAGAAACTTTGTATGCGGTTGTTACAAATAATAGCTATTTCTTTTAAAATAAATTCATTTTTATCATTTTTAAAACCTTGGATATCTACTATAGCGTTCATGATAGTTTTCGAACTATATTACTTAAGGGTTTATACTCTATGAGCCGATCATTTATTATAAGACAATAGGCTGTAGTATTTTCGGGGATATCTTCAGAATTTTCTATTTCTATTCGCACGTCCACTGGCCCAGTTTTTAAATTTTCATTTTGTCTTGTACAATCAATAACAAACAATGGAGCTTTTTCTTTAAAGGTTAACAAATCAAGCAATGGGTCCACAGGGAGGTTGTAATAAGACTGACGGAATCTACTGTACATTTCATATAATAAACTGTATTTATTTTCATCAAAGTTTAGATTAAGAGATTCATACGGATAATATTGTGAATTAAGAAATAGTGTTACATTATTTGTCTTACAATGATCGAAAGAAGAACAATCTTTGGACTTATTATTTTTCCTGTTAGTTTGAAGACCAAAAATAACATACCGAGGCTTTTCCAATTGAGAAGCTGTCTTAATCGACCAAGAATGTTTTGTAGTTTTAGGCAAAAACGGATATTCATATAAATCCCAGTTTCTGAAAGCCATTTGTATTGGTTTGTCTTTTTCTAATATTTTAAGCAATGTAAGCCTTTCACGGTCTGATACTTTTACATGTGGGACTCGCCATTGTATTCTGTCTATAGTTAGTTGAACGTTTGTAGTATCGTCTATTTTTACACTATTTAGATTGGTGTTACTTCTGTTCAAAATAAGTTCATGTTTACAATTCATAATTATTTTATTATAATCTTCAGCAAATCCCAATATTTTATTTAATGGAATAATAACACTGAAACATCCATCATTACTTTTGATTCCTTTCAGGTTCCAGCCCCATATAGCCGCAACTTTACTTTGCCCCATATTCATAGACACATATGATTTTATTGTAGTTGTTATTCCAGCGTTCTTAACGCGCTCTATTTCAATACCGTTTAATTCATATCTTATGTCTTGAAATAAAAACATTATTGCATTGTTAGTAAACTCCACGGGTGCAGAAAGAGGTTTATGATCTTTGCCAATAATTGTTGCTTTTCCCTCAATGTATATGGAACTGCCGGATGGTAGAATGTAAATATCTTGCTGTTGTATTGGAATCCGAATCTCATCATTTTCTTTAAAACTATTATTATAAGGGCTATAAGTATGAATTTCATAGCTTTCGATCGAGTTATCATAGTGTGGTAATTCAGCGACCTTAAGTATATTCATATTTTGTATCCAAGTGAGCAAAGAAATTCCTTATTACTTTTTGTAAGCTTCTTGAGGGGCTTGATACGTCTGTGGCGTTGCACAACTCGGGGTTTAGTAATTCGTTTTACTGGAATAATTAGATTTTTATTGAATATTATCATTTTTGTTTTCGTAAATGGAGACGAAGATGAATACTCTCTTTTCTAAAGTCAATGCATTCACCGTGTTCATCAACAATTTTTATATTTATTGATGTTATAATATTTTTATTGACTGGAAAGTAAATAATGTTTTTTGGGACTTCCTTGTATCGATAACCAGGAGGCACGTTCGGTGCAAATTCATATATAACGTGAGATGGTGACCCGTTAGTATATGAGCCCTTTATTAAATCACATTCGATTCGTATCACAGATGAGGGTAGAATGTTGACGGTGTTCTCAGATTCATGCCATTTATTTGCATCTAATTTAATATTTTTAAAGCCTAATATACTGCCTATGCTGTTATCTATATCGAAATGCATTGTTTTAGAACAATTTACTAAACATTTTAAAGTATTATTATTAGGTTTAATTTTTATATCACAATCCGTTACATTGCTTGTAATATAATCAGCTATGTCAAATAAATCATAAGCACCATGTGGAATTTTTATTATTTTATCTTTTCCATAAGCAAATATATTGTTTTTTTGATTTATGTTTGGTATGGAATTGATGGCCGAGAAGTATATCAATCCACACTCATAATTATCATCTACATTTAAGGGTGGTTGGAAATACGTATCCAGAACGGACTTTTTTCCCGCGATGGTAATTGCTATACTCATTATTATGTATTAAAGAATATTTTACTTTTCCAAGCTATTTATTAACTCTGCATACTATTATATTTACACCAAAAATTATACAAAAATTTTAAACTCAAATGTCCACAATTATAAGGGTGGTCCCGCTGAATATTATTATAGTTATAATAAATATTTGATCCAAGATATTTAATTAATTCTTTTGGTGGTTTTAAATTACCATAGCTGTCAAAGTACTCAATATAATTATTACATTTCGCATAGGCTACCCAATGAGTACCAGGATTTATTGAATCATCTAAGTTAATTATACCACATTCTTTTTTGTGAGGGTATTTAGGTAACTCATCTCTCATAAATACTCCGCGGAAATGAGGGATATTTTGAGAATAATTCAAAATATCTATATTGGTAAGAGCTTTATTGGGTAGCCGAATATTTAGTTTTTTTTATCAGATACATTAATTCCAAAACCTTCTTTATATGTCTTAATATTCAACCCATTTCCAAAAGGTAAAGATCCAATTTTTTTATTATGTTTTTTCAACGCTTCCAAGCGTTTTTTCGCAACTTTATAATCATTAATGGCTTTGGTAATTCCCGCTGTACCGCCAGCTAAACTTCCAGTAGCTGATAATCCAGCGAATATAGGTATTAAAGGCATATAACCCCCCGTTTTCGGAATAGGTATAATGCGAGGAATTGTAATATTTGCACTCTTAGCTAGTTCCTTAGCTGCTTCTACTGCCAATTTTACGGCCAATTTTTTGCACGTTGGTTTAAGTTTCTGAAGATGTCTCTTTGCATGAGCTATTACGTATTTCAAGTTTTTCTTTATACCTGTTCCAGAACGAGTTTGTATACGTTTACTTTTCATGTGTTTTAAACCAGAACCAGTTTTAACTTTAGCTAACATAGCTTTATTAACAATATGTGCTGCTATCTTTTCTCCTAAACTAGCATCAGATGCCGTTGTGCGGTTTTTAGCCATTTTCATCAGTATGATATCAGCTTTATGACGATCAGTTAAATCTGATGATTTCTGATATGCTATATCATGCGCTTTACAATATTCATCCAGCTGGTTAGTACCGCTTTTATTATTGCGCAACTTTTCATTTAACCTCGTACCGGGTCCACAATAATTATATCCAGGAAGGTGAAGCTCGATGGGTAAGTGATTAATCAACCAATTTAAGATACTGCTCTTGACCATGCTCTTTGGTATACTAAAGGCAATTTATTAGACCGCTTAAATAAGTAAACAATAATTCAATCCTACAGAATGACATTCATCTTGTCAATCCAGCTATTCTCAACAGAAGGTAAACCTAACCATTTGACAAAAACTTTATTTCCTTTCCTTTTTAAAACTTTTTCTACAAGGTATATGTCCGGATGTTTTGTTTTCTGTAATTCTTGAGAATAAAATGACCCCAAAATAGGTTGACCTCTTGAATCTTCTAATAAATAAGTAATAGGAATTGTTTCATTCACTTTAATGATTTTAAATATTTCTGTTGACCAATTAGGTGTATATCCCTTTTCAAATGCTCCTTTATATTTACTTATACGTACAGAATCACCAACTTTCAATCGCCCCAGCTTATTTACAAGACGAGACTGACTTTTTTGTAGTTTATATCTTTCTAATATCATTCTCTTATTAATTGCATCCACTTCACATGGCTTCCGATTGATGGTACGATGATGAGTATTATTATAATCGTCAATGATCTTATCCAAGGTACCATCAACCCACCTATATTTTCCTTTTAGGCTAAATTCTTTATATAATTTTGACTTTAACGTTCTTATGAATCGTTCTGCAATTGATGCTTTCTTTGTAGAATACGTTGAATAATGATTTATTTTGTAAGAATTAGTCAACTGTTTAAATTTATCATTATAAAATTCGGTACCAAAATCAGTTTGTAAGTTTTTGGGTATACGACCACCGTTAAGCAATGTTTTAAACGCATTACACACAACCTCCTTTCTTTTATATTTGAGTGGATATGCCCAAGCATACTTTGAAAATGTATCAATAACCACCAAAATGTATTTATAACCTGAATTTTCTCTTGAAACAAACTGCATATCTATTAAATCAGCTTGCCATAAATCATCTATATCTTTCATTATTACTCGCCTTCTTGGGAAATGTACTCTAGCATACTTATGGATTTCGTTTATCACATCTAATTTGCTCATTCTTGATCTTTTTCTTGTTATCGTTCAGTTTTTCTAAATTATTTACCCTGGTTATCATTACCGTGACTAAGTCATTTATGGTTGTAATTTTTTTATTGCAGTCGGTTATAAAGTTGTCAACGTATTCTTTCGTAACACTATCAGATGCATTTACAGGAATATGTAAATTGGTTATTATTTTATTTTCAGCATCTAAATTTCCATCATTTAATATCTTCAGAGAAAAGTTATTTGTAACAATATTATTATGAAATTTGGGTTTTTTATTCAAATGATGCCCAAATTTATCAACGTTCATGTTGAAGTATTAGCTGCATACTAAAAGAACTGTGAAATATACCATTACTTTTGTTCTTTGATGATACCAGCTTCTCTAAGTTCTTCTATTATTGATATTATTTCATTATCATGGCTAGTATTGCCAGCATTTTTTGAAGCAATAAGCAATTTTAACCTATCGACTAATTCATTCGGATCATCCCAATATACAAGATCTGTATTTGGTTTAAATTTTTTTTTAAGAGTTGATAATGTGCCACCCTGTTTTGAACTAATTTTAGAATCGAAAAATAAGGGTTTTATTATTTCTCGATACTTAACACCTTTATCTCCTTTAATTTGTCCATAAGCATGATAGTCTCTTTTATGCGCGTTAGTGTTATATAATATATCTTTATATACAAGTTTGTCTTTGTCTTGTATAAGCGACAAATCAGGTTTCTTACGTAGTAAAAGTTCTTTTAAGCCAGGAGTTAATTCATATGATCGCCCACCAATGTTTAGCATAATAGTTTTATCTCCCATTAAAGGGTTTTCAATTTTAGTAAATCGTACCTCTGAATTTCCAATCATTATGTTTTTATCGCTTTCCTTTCGTATTCCAAATGGAATATCCATATTGTCATAAATATCGATAATATCATCTTTTTCTAATGAAATGTCTAGATCTGTATATATTTTTTTTTCGAAACTGTCAATTTTATCTTCATTATTATTATTAAATTTGCCAGTATGTGAATCGTATTTTTTTTCATTTAGATCTTCATTTTCCATGATTTTACTTAAATTTCCGTGAGACATCTCTTCATTTGGTTCTTTATTTTTCTTTTCCTCTTTACACGTAGGTTTAGAGGTATCAACTAACACTTTTAATGGCGCTGTTATAGGTTTCAAAATCCTATTCAGATTTAAATCTGTATGATCATCTACGTTACGCATATGTTTTAATTTATTTTTTATAGAATTAACTGATTGTAATAATTGCTTTTTTAGATTTTGCTCCATTATACCAAACTCATGTACGACAGTTCAAAGATTTTTTGTCAATGATTGCTTTTTATGTTTTTCCAATATTTATATGTTCATTGTAATTATAAATATTATTTAAATATAATAAAGGTGTCAAAAGTTTTCCTATATCTCCCTTTGTTCATATTACAGTCTTTATTAATTACTAAGAAGTTATGTGGCTCCTTCCACACCGTTGTACAAACTTCTTTAAATTTGGACCATGATATATCCGAATTAATGTGTTCTTCGAATACGTGTTTAAGATTGACATCATCTTGTTTAAATAAAATCAGTAAATTTGCATTGTCACGTAATAATTGTTTTGGGATTTTGGAATAAGTTTGAGTTAAATAAAAACAATCTAGTTGCTTGTGTCTTCCCATCGCAAAGTGAGTACGTATATTTGTTTGATCCTCACATGCGACGTCATCGAATATGATTACAGAGTTTGGTAAAGCTTTATTAGGATGAATAATGTTACTGCCATCAAAAACGAAAAAATTCACTTCCGGAATATTTTTTAAAACAGCAGCTAAAAATGCGTACTTAGGTTGAAACGCTGTTTTAGAATATAAATATATATTTTTAAATTTCAGTCCATTAGAATGTAATAGCAAATTAAGCATAACATTTGTTTTTCCACAATTTGATGGTCCACAAATTATACAACGAATAGAATTGGGTAAAAGTTCACTATGCTTTACACATAATTTGTCTTCACATAATTTTATAGTATTTATATTTAATGAAAGGGGTTGTTTAATCAACTTCATCATACCATTTGATTTATAATCCATTCATCCAAAGTATTTATAGTTAAGCTATGTAAAATACCAAAACCATATTATAAGGGAAGTAAAAATCAAAATAAAATAAGTTACAATCATTTATTCATAAAATCTTATTAACAAGCATCATTCATATTTTTATATTTGTACTACATGAGTAACTGAAAATATACATAATTATAAGAACAGTATGCAGGTAAGTAGAATTTCTTACACTATAAATTGTCTTTGCATGCCCCCCAGGGTAAGGTTTCTACTTGATTCGATAAAATTTGACGTTTATCGTCATTCCTGTTCAACACAATTTTATTTATTTGTTGAGTATATATACATGCTTTATAGATCTTATTATATTCATTTTGCACCTTAAAGTTTTATCGTCTCTCAAAGTATCTCTGTACTTATTTAAACTTAGACGTTGACTAATACATTTAGAAATACCTTTTGCTTTCTTTACTTTATGCTTTAAACTATTTATATAGTAAAGTTTAGCCCTTAAACCAATGAATTCTTCTATGATGTCACCTCCTAACTCATCTTTAAACAGACCAGGCACTTTCCCATTGATTAAAGGAATACCAAAAACATTTAATGCTGGATAATTGCTTGTATCAAACTTACAAATATTTTTCTTAATATCTTCGTAAACATCTCTTGTTTCTATGAAGTATATTAAACTATCTGTATCAGTATAACATAATTTTGCTCTTTCAGAATAAAGTTTTTTCACAAAATTGTAATGAAACTTATAAAGATGTTCCTTTGCATATTCTAAAACGGTAAATCCTATATAAATCGGTCTATCAAGGATTATTTTTTCTTTTTCTAATTGAATGGCTACAAAATTTTCAGAGAACACTGAAACATTTTTTAAATTAGGGCGAGCAATTAATTTTTCAGCAGAAAGGCATTTTTTCGTTTTGTTATCATTGTCATTCCATTTTGTGACTAATTTAACATTAACTTGTTTGCGTTTATTTTCAATAGTTTTGCCAAAGACTGAGTTGTTTAATAGTTTAAAAAAGTCTTTTTCGAATTCAGATGTAGCTGACTTTCTTAATCGTGTATTTAAATCAATATATTTCTTTAAAAAGTTTTCTTGGCGGAAACATAAAATACGATAACATTTCCTTAATATCAGACCGTTTCTAATACATTCTTTTAAATGCGTATAATGAATTACATATTTATATTTATCATATAAATTCGCAATTAATTTTGAAGTCTTTCCTCCTGGTGGAGTGAATTTTTCCACGGCAAATGGCAAATCTTTATGACCGTCGTGTAAAATATCAGGATAAACAAGGTCTACTTCTAAAATATATCCAAAATCAGAATCGTTAGAAGTATCAGAAAGATCAAAACTTGCTATTTCTTCTTGGGATAAGAAACGGAAATCAGATACCGGTATTTTTTTAGTCATAGCATAACCATAGAGATTATTGCAATCTAGATAAAGCAAATAAGTAGAAGGTTTAGAATCATTATAATCTGGAAGGTATTTGTTATTAGCTTTAGCATGTCGAAGTGAACATTGTGCTAATCCTCCTCGAATACCTTTTTCAACAAACTCATAAATTTCTAAATCATCGATCAAATCTAATTGTATTCCAGTAGATAATAGCATTGCATCCCAACTTAAACCAGGAGAAGACATATAATACAACGGATCCAGTTTATAATAAAGCAAACAGTTTTTTCTGAAACTTTCAAATATATCACATAATAAGACAACATCACTCTTTAAATACAGATCTGTGTAATCACCAAGCGAATGAATATCAAAAGTTTGCCATATCAATTTAGCACGTTCATAGTCATCATCACTAATATGTTCTAATTTTAAACTATTATAAAAGTTTTCTTTTGGTGGTAGCTGGATTTCCTCAAATTTGTCCCATGAATCAACGTAGTCATAGGGATAAATTCCCTTTTTTCTTAACAAGTCAAACTGTTTTCTAACGGGGAAACATTTCTTAAAATGAATTAGATCGTTTTTTGATAAGTTGTTACTTAGTATTTCTATGCTTGAATTCAGAAATTGAAATGAATCTATAAATCTCATTTTAAAACTCTCATTATTACAAACTGGCACAAATTTTGTTATCGAAAGATATTTCTCTTTGCTTTTAGGGATGATTTCAATTTTTCCCGGATGCTCGGCTAATTTCTCAATAAACAGATGACTGTCATAACCCGACAAATTATGAATAACAATTGGTACATATGAACACTCTTTATACAATAAATTACAGTACGAGTGTGCAGCGCCTCGGTACTGTCCAGTAATGTGATCATGATCTAGGACTCTATCATCGAATAATAATTGGTCACAAACGTGACAATTAACGGCGTTTCGAAATTCATCCGCTTGAGTTTTTGTTAAGGGTAACATTGGTTTTTTATCCGACAAAATGTTGTGAATTGTTAGTATCTCTTCAATTAAATATTTTACAAACTTTTCTACGCAATCTGAACCTCTGTATGAAACATACTTATTTAAATTTGAATCATACGAACAACAAACATAAAATCCGAAACAAGAAGCTTGATGTCGTCTGACCCTGTGTGTGCGCTGGGTAGATGTTTTATGGGGATCATCAACGCGAAGCAATACACTTTCAAAATCAGCGTAAATGACAAATTTCACTTTTTGTTTTCTTTCGTAATTCTTAAATTTTAGTTTACTGTTCTTATCCGGTAATTCTGTAACTATTTTTGAACAGTTATGTTGATCATATTTGATTTTATTACAGTAAAACTGCAAACATCTATCACATAAAAACATTTTACCTTTATGCTTAGTGTTCTGTTTACGTACGAGACGCAGAAGATCTTTAATAAGACAATAATGTCCAATTCCATTTTTTTCAATGTATAATAAATTAATATGATTTATTTTTTTATTCTGTGTGACATACAAAGGTCCAGTTACATTATTTTTAATATCTAAGCCATATACTTGAATACTTATACTACTGTTATTTTTTTCAAATAAACTTATGTCTTTTGAGGATGGTGGAAATGACATTCCGCTCGTATTAAGTATATCTGCATAGTTCGGATATGAACTGGTTCTGCATACATTATGTTTTGATGGAAACAAAGCAGCAATGACACACCACAAAAAACAGTGATTATCATTGTTTTTAATATTTAAACAACTCTTGGTATTTTTAATTTTTTGTAGGTAAATCAATGTACATTCCACCTCGTAAAGGATTATATTTACTAATACTAATTTCTAAATGACTTATTGAGTGAATGGTCCAGCCCGATTTCTTGTGTTCAAATTCGGACATGTTACTTGTAAGCGCGCTTACGAGATTATCATAAAAATAATATAAATCTGAAGTACAAAACAGTGTTTCGTATTTAGTACTAAATGATTTGAGTTCCATTTCATAGGACTCGGGTAAAGTATAATATGCAAAAAGTTCAAAATAAATCTTAATACATTTATGTTCATTTATTGATGTTTTAATTAGGTTTAAAATTTTCGTTTTACTGTCGCACATAAAGGAATCTGGGTCTAAATAATTCTCTTTTTGTGGGATATTCAAACGATAAGTGACAATTCTATTTTTAAAAGCAGTAGTAATTATTTCTATATTTTCAATATCCGTTCTAACTAGACATTTAGATTTATGAATTGTTGTTCTTAAATGATGTGAAATTTTATTTTTAGGTATTAAAATATTACATTTCTCACATTCAACCATCTTTGTCTTATCTTTGAATTCACAACGTGGTGGTTCAACGATGTTCGTTGTAGTAGCTGTAAGAAATAAAACACAAATTAAAGAGCATAAAACATTATTTTAATTGAATAACAAAAAAGATAAGGAATTATAATTATTTCAATTGAATATAAAGGAATACAAAAGAAGGAATATAAAAATGCACGCCAGATTTTACAAACCCTTTATTAGTACAAACTCGTAAATGTATCTAAAATAAAATATAATAACTCTCTGCATCATGATGCTTAATGCCGAGAGCCCACCAAGCTTCGTGAATTCATATTTAAAAATATGAATTCACGAAGCTTGGTGGGCTTTTCTTGTATTCTTTTCGAACTGCCGCTATGAATTGGGATAGATGGCGCCAGGCTTCTGTATCAGTATTAGTTCTGTTCTTAACTGTAACAATGGCCTGACGCCATCTATTCATTGGTGGAGTGTTTTCAATTTCGTTGCAGTTATAAATTTTTAATTCGATATAATGAGTCCCATTTTTCGACTCAATTAATTGTCTGCTGTGCCCATTAGCCACCCGCCGTGTGATATAACTTGCTAGCACCGGTTTTGCAGTGGGAGCTGTCGGCATTTTTTCACCTTCATCCTCGGAGTCACTGCCAAACAAGTCGACAGCGGTTATTTTTGCTGCTTTTTTCGAAGTATTTGCACTCGCTTGTTCGGTCTCTCGCCTCCTTTTCTTCTTACTATGAGATGAGGATGAAGATGAGGTATCGCTGCTCTCGGCACGCGGAGAAGGGAACAGCAAATCAGCGTTGTCAGACCTGTAATTAAAGAAAAATGCTATCATTAAAACAATTGAATCGAAGTTTTAATTTTAATAAACCTGAAATTAAAATGAAATCGAGAAATCCTAAGAAATCTACAATTTTATATTTATTAAATTTTTAAAATAAATGGAATAGAACATTAGTAACTTTACACGCTTTTGAATAATCGGTAGGTAATGAATAGAAGAAAATATTCCCTCCTCCGTTTCATTACCTTTTATTAAAATCACCTATAAAGTTACTTACTTACTATTAAAAAGTATGTCTATTATAATATATACTTTACTATAAAAATAATTCAATTAAATATATAGTACTTCTATATTCTATTAAAATACTTCTATTAAAATTATATATACTATTTGGGCTATAGGTACTTTCAATATACAATTACAACATATTACAATTTAAAACATAAACAATAATACAATTTAAAATTAATGGAATTGAACATTAGTAACTTTACATGTTTTTGAATAATCGGTAGGTAATGAATAGAAGAAAATATTCCCCCCTCCGTTTCATTACCTTTTATTCAAAACACCTATAAAGTTACTACTTATTATTTAAAAGAACGTCTATTAAAATATATACTACACTATAAAAATAATTCTATTAAATATATAGTACTTCTATATTCTATTTAAATACTTCTATTAAAATTATATATACTATTTGGGCTATAGGTACTTTCAATATACAAGATAAACATGATTATGTAATTAAAATGATGTCATATTCAGAGTACAATGATTTATTTACAAAATATAGCAGTAAACGTAGGTATGTACTTACATTTTAATTTTGCACAGGAAAAACTTCTGAACTGTTTGACTTGAGGAGTTCTGCACGATGAGACTGGTAGCGAGGGAATAAGATGATCCTCATGTGTTATGAAAACTTAAATAGTTCTGGAGACATGTAAATGTGTGAATAAAAAAAAGCATCACAAGCATTTTCCCTAAGGTGAAAAATGCTAATCAAATTTAACACTTAAGGTGAAAGAAATAACGAAGTTAGAGTTAAGATATGAATAATTTTTAAATTTAGACTATGATTTGCCTCTGGTTTTCTTTTCTGCCGCATTGGTAAAGTTTGTATGGTAAAATGTTCAACTAACAAAAATAAATACCAATTTATTAACATAACAATATTTCCATGTATCTTATGTTTTTCAGCCGGGTTTGGTTGTCATAATTAAAAGTTTCTTCCTTCAAATTAGTTTGAAAAATATTCAATAAACGGATATACACTTACATTAAAGTTACTCATAAAGGAATTCCTCTAACCCATTGGCGAAATCTTCGCGTCAGCGTAAAATTCAGTAAAGCCATACAACATCTCGCCTCTGGTTCTTCTTTCAAACATACCACTTAAGGTTTGTATGATCAAATATTCAATGAACAGACATATGCAACAATTATTATCCATAACAATTCTATTTGATATTATATTATTGTTTGCAGCCGGGTTTCCTCGTCATATTTTTAGTATGGTTAGCTTTGTTTAACAATAACACAATCATCATCATCATCATCATCATCATCATCATCATCAGTATGATGGGTTGATTTTCAAAAATCCTTTCTTAACGGATGGCTACGTCATAATAGCTATCTGCATGCCAAATTTCAGCCCGATCCGACTAGTAGTTTGAGCTGTGCATTGATAGATCAGTCAGTCAGTCAGTCAGTCAGTCAGTCAGTCAGTCAGTCAGTCAGTCAGCCAGTCAGTCACCTTTTCTTTTTATATATTAAGAAGCTAAAATGTCAGCTGAATCATAATAACGAATCGCTTGTCAGCACATTATTCAAATCAGCTCCATAGTTTAGGCGCTACGCTGGAACATACATTAATACAAATACATACAAACATACATACACTGCTGAAAGCATAACCCTTCCTTTGCCTTAATCGGTTAAAAATATTCAATGGGCGGACAAATTATTTTATATAGTTAGTAAAACGGATACGTACAAGAACAATGGGGTGTCGAAATCATCGCGTTGGGTGGCATTGCATTGTGTTAATAAAAGCAAGCTTTCACAGCAATATATCTCGAATAAAAAATGTTATTCAAATTTAACACTTAAAATTAAAGAAATAAGTTCAATTATAGAATATTAATACGATTGACTACTGCACCTACCTACACCGTCGGCTCACTACCGAGCACGGGTCTCCTTTCAGAGTGATAAGGTTTTGACCTCTACTAAAGAAGTCTACCACGCTGGTCAAACCTAACTTTCATAATATCGTCATCATGATCAACCCACCGTCGGCTCACTACCGAGCACGGGTCTCCTTTCAGAGTGATAAGGTTTTGACCTCTACTAAAGAAGTCTACCACGCTGGTCAAACATAACTTCTCATAATATCATCATCATCATCATCATCATCATCATCATGGTCAACCCACCCGCGTCGGCTCACTAGCGAGCACTGGTCTCCTTTCAGAGTGATAAGGTTTTGACCTCTTTTAAAGAAGTCTACCACGCTGGTCAAACCTAACTTTTCATAATATCATCATCATCATCATGAACAACCCACCATCGGCTCACTACCGAGCACGGGTCTCTTTTTAGAGTGATAAGGTTTTGACTTCTACTAAAGAAGTCTACCACGCTGGTCAAACCTAACTTTTCATAATATCATCATCATGATCAACCCACCGTCGGCTCACTACCGAGCACGGGTGTCCTTTCGGAGTGATAAGGTTTTGACCTCTATTAAAGAAGTCTACCACGCTGGTCAAACCTAACTTCTCATAATATCATCATCGTGATCAACCCACCGTCGACTCACTACCGAGCACGGGTGTCCTTTCAGAGAGATAAGGTTTTGACCTCTACTAAAGAAGTCTACCACGCTGGTTAAACCTAACTTCTCATAATATCATCATCATCATCATCATCATCATCATCATCACTGTCGGCTCACTACCGAGTACGGGTGTCCTTTCAGAGAGATAAGGTTTTGACCTCTACTAAAGAAGTCTACCACGCTGGTTAAACCTAACTTCTCATAATATCATCATCATCATCATCATCATCATCATCATCACTGTCGGCTCACTACCGAGTACGGGTGTCCTTTCAGAGTGATAAGGTTTTGACCTCCATTAAAGAAGTCTACCACGCTGGTCAAACCTAACTACTCATAATATCATCATCATCATCATCATCATCATCATCATCATCATCATCATCATGATCAACCCATCGTTGGGTCACTACAGAGCACGGGTCTCTTTCGGAGTGAGATGGTTTGGCCTCTACTAAAGAAGTCCACCACGCTGGTCAAGCGCGGATTGATAATATTATTATAATTGTTGTAATTATTTATCAATATTTTTAAGATAGGTATGTATTTGTAAATCAAGTCAAGCTTTGCAGCCGGGTTTCGTCAATAAAATATTCATTAATTAAATCAGTTCGTAAAACGTTCAATAAACGGACATGTAGATACATGCCCATTACTCATGAACATTACTAGGAATGAAATTTCGAAATATCAAACAATGATCGTTTAGGATGTCACATGAGTAGGTACCTGAAGCTCTCTACGGTGATACATGTTTTTCCAATAATTCGATTTTTTAAATCTTATTTAAACATTTACTACTTCTTCAATATTCGCTTCCATCACAACGGACGTGTCACGATGTCCTCAGTAAGTAAAATAATAAATTTTAACATTAAGTATAAGTTTTTTAATTTTCTTTCTATTTTTATCTATGAAACCTAATAAATACTAACAAACTGAAATCCTCTAAGAAGTTTAGAAGACTATGTTTTATAATACTCCTACTATTTAGATAATAGATTTCGATTGTAATGGATTTTAAACTCAAGTACTTTTCTAGGATAATGAGGGCCTCTTCAACTTCGTGGAAAGAGTGCAGTCTGAGCCATCAAGCAGGAAAAGAAGAAATAACGATGATCACCTCTATACATATATCAAAGTCCCTGTGCGAGGAACTAAAATTGTGAAAATAGAGATATTTGATGTAAACAATAAAGACATCTGTACTGACCTAGAAGTTTCAGTGCAACACGTAGTCACATGTGGACTTTTTGACGATCTTTATATTAAAATCAAAGAAATAATAGCACAAATTCAACAAAATATAGGTAAAAATATCTCATAAAAACAAATTTACAATATTAAATTTAAATTTAAATTTGGATTACTTGTGTTTTATTCTACCTATTTAAATAAGTGAATTGTAATAAATAAATAACTAAACTCCATCTTTTAGTGTTTTATTATTCTAATAGATATTTTGGAATTACTTGAAATTTAAACAGATAAGTGATATATCATTTCAAACTTTATATTTTAATAAATGAACTCAAATTTATATTATTTTGTTTTAGTCTTACGTTTCACCTACCTACCTATCCTTTCAAATTCATCCATCCTAATTAAGCGGGTTAACAAATAGATACATTTTGATCAATGTGAATAGGTAAATTTCGTCTATTCAATTTCATTTATATTATACTTATTCATTTACATCTATTTGAATAGATAAATTGGATCTATTCCTAATTGATTTTAAAATACGGTTTGTTCAATGTGAATAGGTAAATTTCATCTATTCAATTTCATATATTTATACCTATCCACTTACATCTATTTGAATAGATGAATTGGATCTATTCCAATGGATGAGAAGCGTCGTATTCTATTAAAACTTATGTTTAAGAAATACATTTTGCTCTATTTGAATAGATAAAATTTCATCTATTCAATTTCACCTATTCATTTACGTCGATTCAAATAGATGATGTTTATCTATTCTAATAGATTGTGGCATCTATTCTAATAGATTGTGGCATCTATTCTAATAGATTGGGGCATATGGATCTCCTATGATCCAGATGCCCCAATAATACCTACTACTATCGTGCTGCAAATTACTTATGATTAGCGAACAGCGCTGCACTCGCCCGCGCCATGAAGAACGAACCGACCGCACCTGCTGTGTGCACTAAGCTGCAATAAGCGATTGCGTTCTGAACTTTTTACATTTATTACATACAAATCAATTTCATTACAGCGTTATTGCAATTTAATAAAAAGTTGTAACTGAATAGAAACTCTCTTTAAAACACTTTTATTAAGGTAGAAGACACGGTCTGCCCGCGAAATTCAAATTTAATTTGGTTTTTCGCAATTTGAAAACTAATACTACAAAGTAGGCTTATGGCATTCAAATTGAGCCCCAAGAAGTATCATCTTCACAGGCTTATATAAAAATCTTTACTTGAAAGTGTCCAGTTTAAGAAATTAGTCTAAATAATTAGTTTGACGTGAGCTACTCACAAATTAGTTAGTTATTTTGACTAATTTTTAAAACTGGACAATTTCAAGTAAAGATTTTTATATAAACCTGATATTGCTAGGGGCGAAATTTGAATGCCATAAGTCTACTTTGTCATATTAGTTGTTAGAGGTGTGTATCCGGGATTGAACCCCTGACCTACAAAATACAAGGCCACTTCCTAACCCCAAAACAATTTTTTTTGGAATTTTGTCTCTTTGTGCTCGCATCACGCGAAAACTACTGAAAGGAATTAAATGAAATTTGGTACAGTGGTAGCTGAGTCCGGGTTAACATAATATAGGGTACATTTATCCTGAAAAAAATTAATTCTTTATTCTTCGGGATACGGGATCAAATTACCAATTACGGGTACATTGCGCTTTTAACATAATATCTACTCGTGTGCTTTTAACACAGATTACGTCACTCAACAGCAATTTTCAGCAAGTTTCGCAGAACCTATTTCACTCTCGGCTCTCGCAAAGCGGATCAGTCCTCTCTACTGGACTCCACCCGTCAGCTGAGGCGAGCACTCCGCCTCCGTAGGTGTGTACCTGTTTAATTAACAACATATACTACAGACAACATATCGCATTTTAGCGTTCAAACTATCATGAGTGATGGCCATCCATACCAATAATATAAATGCGGAAGTGTGTCTGTCTGTCTGTCCGTCTGTTTGTCTATCTGTCTGTCTGTCTGCTAGCCTTTCAAGGCCCATCCGTTCAACCCATTTTGACAAAATTTGGTACAGCAATAGCTTGCAACCCGGGGAAGGACATAAGCTACTTTTTATCCCGGAAAATCAAAAAGTTCCCACGGGATTTTTAAAAACCTATATCCACGCGGCCGAAGTCGCGGGCATCATCTAGTATTATAAATGCGAATGTACGTCTGTCTGTCTGCTAGCTTTTCATGGCCTAATAGTTCAACGGATTTTGATGAAATTTGGTACAGACTTAGCTTACATCCCGG
Organism: Maniola hyperantus; assembly: GCF_902806685.2. Taxonomy (NCBI): domain Eukaryota; kingdom Metazoa; phylum Arthropoda; class Insecta; order Lepidoptera; family Nymphalidae; genus Maniola; species Maniola hyperantus. The sequence continues at coordinate 483,097 of NC_048547.1, forward strand.
GGACGGACATAGGCTGTTTTTTATTCCAAAAAAGTTCGTTCCACAGGATTCTTCTTCATCTTCTTCTTCACTCTGCGCTGGTTTCTGCACTTAAACGTTTCCGTCTGTTGTTGCGTTCCACAGGATTTAAAATTAGCGAGTGAAATGAGATAATATTGGAAAATTAAAGAGTTCCCACGGGATAATCAAAGTTCACGCGGATGAAGTTCCGGACCTCATCTAATATTAAGATACAGTTTAAAAACATTTGTGTCTTGTAAGTCTAATGTCTGCTCTACCCTTAATATCATTAAACGCGTTCCTGAGAGAGCTTCTGCTGGGAATGGGTTCCGTTAAATTTCAAATGGCGTTTTCAAATGGCGCTTCGCTTCCCCCTACTGTATTGTTTATACGTAATTAATTTAATGCTATCTGTTATTCCAATCGGACTACCCCTAATATTACGCGTTACAATATGGTTAACTAGCTTATGCTCGCGACTTCGTCCGCGTGGACTACATAAATTTCCAACCACTATTTCACCCCCTTAGGGGTTGAATTTTCAAAAATCCTTTCTTAGCGGATGCCTACGTCATACCTAATAGCTATCTGCATGCCAAACTGCCAAAACTAAATAAACTGAAATATATACTACATCTAGAATAGAAGCTAGTTGAAAAGTTTCCGAGTCATTGAAGTCGGTAAACGTAATCCATTAGCCTCGCAGCAAAGCAAACGGCAAATATGTCACCCTGCAACATTTCCCTCTCAGACTCTACTATATGTACTATATGTACTATATCTACTCATGCTATAAGCTCTTACTATAATAAATGTGAACTGCACCCTACTTTATGTTACACTAGCTTATGCTCGCGACTTTGTCCGCGTGGACTACAAAATTTCAAACCCCTATTTCACCCCCTTAGGAGTTGAATTTTCAAAAATCCTTTCTTAGCGGATGCCTACGTCATAATAGCTATCTGCATGCCAAATTTCAGCCAGATCCGTCCAGTAGTTTGAGCTGTGCGTTGATAGATCAGTCAGTCAGTCAGTCAGTCAGTCAGTCAGTCAGTCAGTCAGTCAGTCAGTCAGTCACCTTTTCCTTTTATATATATAGACTAGCTGTCTCGCCCCGGCTTCGTTTCGCAAAAATTGGTGAGGTGCTATCCCACTGTGACACACGAGTGATCCTATAAGGGTTCCGTTTTTTCATTCAGACATATTTTTCTTTTTCTTTAGCAACAATATACAAAATGGCGATGTTCAATCGTGAATAATATTAATAAGTAATAACTATTATGATTGTTTATCGGTAGAGGCAAAGGCGACAATGCAACTCGTTCAATGCGTATACAGAGCTATCTTAATTGTAAATTAGACAAGTACGTGGATACGATCAAACCACTGACCTCTATTAATTTACACGCTGGACCTGCGATTGCCAAACTGTTTTAAAGCAACTTGATTTTTGCCATATTGGCTAACGGCAGCAGCAAGCGTCATGTCAGCATACTCGGTACTTAATGTTAGATGAGACATCGGTCAACATAATGTCAACAAGAAGTCATTTTTTTAATTTATAGCGAGTAAACAAGCAGGCGACTCCACCTGATGTTAGTGACTACAAAAGCCCATCAATATTTGCAGCACCAGAGGAATCGCCAATGCGTTGCCGACCTTTCAGGAATTTGTTGATCCATCCTTTGAATGATCTCGAATCATGTTGATATACAGTGGGAAGGAGTTGGTTCCACAATTTGCATGTGCGTGGAAAAAGATCTCGCACAGCGAATGGTCTAAGTACCCAAGTTGCACCCAGGGGATATTGTTTTCGGTGGCGGTCGAAATTTTAGTTCCCGATACGCTCGGCGGTGGGGCGCTTTGAATCGGTACAACAAGCAGTTTAAAAAGTTTTGAAAAAAAAACTTCGACTGCGGTTTGGACTGCTAATTTTTCAGTCCGCACATTAAAGTGCATGAAATCTGTCAATTTAGTCATATTTAAGAATTTTATGTACCTACCCAGTGACACTTATTACGCCATCAAAACGAATCTAATGACTTACCATTTATGAAATATGGTTAGCTTCGCCGCAGTCGGGTAAAAAATAACTGTAATTTTCTTCCGTTCGTCTTCCAGCGTACTTGTATAAGTTCATTTCAGTGGTCACCTTATTGAGTGACCTCAGGATGACAGATGCATTACTAATGAACTAAAATCCGATTAGCCTAGAAGCATTCAATTAGTATGCAGTTTGTTAGATATTGAAATATCTATTATCCCAAGAGCATGATTTAATATGAATAATATTTTAGTATTATGTGAATGTAGAGAATAATACGTTCATTATCTAGACTAGACAGAGACACAATTTTATTTTATTTATGACCAAATCGTTCTTGGTTTCATAATTGAATTGTAAATCGTAGTATACCAAAAATAGTATAACTATACATATATTATACTATATTTAAACCCCGCGTAAAAATGATCACCACAATATTACCATCATCTTACAAATGCAACAACCGACTACCAAAAAGTGTAATTTATTACCTATGTTGAATAAACTTAAAAAAGTTGACTTTTGACTTTGACTTTGAGTATAGCTGGAATAACCATCAATATAGAAAGTAATAATTCTTATTGTAGTACTTAAAATTTCTTTGGGAATCTTTAATATATAAAAGGAAAGGGTGACTGACTGACTGACTGACTGATCTATCAACGCACAGCTCAAACTACTGGACTGATCGGGCTGAAATTTGGCATGTAGATGCCTATTATGACGTAGACATCCGCTAAGAAAGGATTTTTGAAAATTCAACTCCTAAGGGGGTGAAATAGGGGTTTGAAATTTGTGTAGTCCACGCGGACGAAGTATAAGCTATAACCTATATTAACAATGGAAATTACTCACGACAGTTTAAAAACTCACTGTCGAATACAGTAGGTATGTACAGTACAGTATTAAATGCAATCAAAGGCTGCGCCACCACTTTTTATCAAGTGCTATTGTACGGTTATACTCGTAACTGCGTAAATCGTTTCAAAACTGTACCTTTTAATTATTGAAGCACAAATCGAAGCTTGATTGGTTTCAACAATTGAACAGAAGCGGCTTTGTGCCCCAATTCTCCAAATGCAATAACGGTTTGAAGTCAAACAGACAGATCCGGCAGCGCCTCGTTAAACCATGTTGCGGCGATGCAAGATAAAGGGAGTGTTCTGACTTCTGAGCCAAACGATACGGGAATCTCGACATTGTTGGTTTATACTTCGCCGTTTGATTCCTTCTGGAAGTACCCTATCATTTTTGACTATGAATTATGATGATCATCAGTGAGTCACGAAATCGGCGTATTTCATATATCAATAATCTGAAGCAATAAAAACTAGATAATTGATACTTAGTATGTTTAATAAGTTTGCCGAGGATACCTTATCCTGAAAATTTCAGCTTGCTAGCGTCATCCAGACCGAAGCTATGACTGCTCGAAAATACGACGAAACGCTTCGAGAAAAGGTATTTTTTTTTTATTTTTCATGTACCGAAATTGTAGTCATGTGACTACAATTGTACATAAGTAGTAATAAATTAAGTTACATTGGAAATGCTTATCTCTAAATAGAGATTTCTTCCAGATTCCCATTCAAGTTTGTGAGTAAGGCGTATTAAAAAGGTACGTAGTGCCCCGTCCTTTAGTTGGGCTCGTCTTGGCGGGGGCGCTTCCGTGCCTCTGATCTGGTAGTTGATACATCATACGTTAAAACGTAACAATACCTACCATTAATTACTGAAAGGTTAACCGAACCTGTTGATGATAATAATTATTGTAATGAATTCACCCGCAGCTCTCTCCAATCAGCTCGGCTCCTGTTTACACGTTTCTAATTGAAATGAAACATTAATTAAACTCAAAGCTGCAGCCACCCGGACGTTTAATTAGAAACAACTGTTATAATATTAAAGCACGATCACTTTTTACTAAGGCTAAGCGACTTTATTATAACATTAAAAATCAATGTTTTTTCAATGTTTTATATTATTTAATAATATTCTATTCTATCAATGGACCTAGATAATGGCAGTATAGAGCTTAAAATCAGTACCCTTATTATAAATGCGAAAGTGTGTTTTTTGTTGGTTCGTTGGTTTGTTGGTTTGTCCTTCAATCACGTCGCAACGGTGCAACGGATTGACGTGATTTTTTGCATAGGTATAGATAAAGACCTGGAGAGTGGCATTGGCTACTTTTTATCCCGGAAAATCAAAGAGCTCCCACTAGATTTTTACAAACCTAATTCCACGCGGGTGAAGTCGCGGGCATCAGCTAGTATCAAATAATGCAGTAATCACCTTTCTACGATTGTATGAAGAAGGCACTGAATTGCGCCCTCTTAAGTTTGTCGTTCCTTTTGCTATTAAATAAAACGTATCCTGTACCCATCGATATAAATGACAAGATATGCCCAAGTGAACAAAAGTTTTCACGGTTTGGGAACCAAATAAATCAGCGCCACCTCTTAGATACTAATGAACGACCCGTTTGAAATCCAGACGTCACTGAGGTTGCATTGGTGCTAAAGCACCACTGAGTCGGTGCCATTTTGTTTGTTCAATAGCCCTGTCCATACGAAGTAATATATAAGTCAATGCCTGTACCCAATAGCACTCAGAGAAACTGATTTCCAGAGCAATTCTGCCATGTCGATGGATTTTAAAATCAAACCAGTTCTCATGGTTTAGAAAGTATTTTATTTCAGCAGCCATTTATCAGGAAGATTGATTACACCAGTGGAGCTTAGAGCGATGCCAAACCGAATAGTTATTTGCTACATAGAACATTAATGTCGATGTATACAGTGGTTATATCTTTGTATAGGTATGGTTTGTATAATTTATGAAGAAAAACCAGTTTAAATGCTGGCAAAAATATGAAGTAACTAGCTGATGCCCGCAACTTCGTCCGCGTGGGTTTACATTTTTCAAAATTTCGCGGAAACTCTTTGATTTTCCAGGATAAAAAGTAGCCTATGTGTAATCCAGGGTATAATCTATCTCCATTCCAAATTTCATGTAAATCCGTTCAGCCGTTTTTGCGTTATTGAGTAACAAACATCCAAACATCTAAACATTCAAACATTCAAACATCCACACTTTCACGTTTATAATATTATTAGGATTAGGATTAGGATAATTAATGATTTTATAAATATCCCTTTTGATAACAGAATTTTTGACGACCTCCATGGCGCAGCGCTCTTATTAATGGAAGGTCCCGAGTTCGTTTCCCGGCAGGGGTTTGGCATTTTATAATTTCTAAACTTCTGACCTCGTCTGGTAGGCTTCGGCCGTGGCTAGTCACCACCCAACCAGCAAAGCTGTGCCGCCAAGCGATCTAGCGTTCCGGTACGATGCCGTGTAGAAACAAGAAACCAAAGGGGTATAGATTTAATAAAAACTGCCATACCCCTTCCAGATTTGTCCGCTTCCATCTTAGACTACATCATCACTTACCACCAGGTGAGATTGCAGTCAGGGCTTACTAGTATGTGAATAAAAAAATTTAAAAAAGGTAGGTATTTTAACGATTCCCCAGATCCCAAATTCCATTGCAGGTCGAAGGGGGACTCCCGCCTGCAGAGTGCGCCGTCAGATAACACGGATTACCCCTGGGCTCAAGGCTATTTAGAGGCAAATGAAGATTTATGTTTTAGAAATCGGAGCACTGTTAGCTCAGTAGATCCTTTGATCGTCTTTAGTTCCTTAACTAAAAGTACATATAATAAGACTCGTCCTGACTGACTGTCTGACTGACTTACCTACTGACCAATCAACGCACAGAATAAGCCGCTGGGGTTAGAAACTTGAAATTTTGACTATGATAGTTACTTTATAACGTACGTTATTAATGGAGTTAAATCGGAGATGAATCGGCGATGAATAGATGATGAATGATAAATCGGGGATGATGAAATTTTCTATGTTAAATATCAGTATATTTATAAGAATGGGTATTTCAGTTTTTCGACAAAAATTAAGAAATACCTGTTTCATGATTTTGAAAATTTAAGGAGTTAAGTAGGTGGTGAAATTTTGTATGAGATCCGTCACTTTTCGATTTGAGACTGGCCAACGTAGCCCAAATTCGATCAATTTCGGTCAGTACCCGTAGTACAAGATTTTACGTCTCACCAAACCAAACCAAATTCGAGAGTCGAAATACTTCCGCGTTCCATTAAATTGGACCTAAACAGCATTGAATTGAAGTCAAATATTCAATGCCACTGATTTTAATTTCGCAATGTTTCCGCTTGGAGCGCTGGCTGTAGAAGTGTAGACAAACTTGAGCTTTAAAACAAGGCATTTAAGATCCAGTTTACTGTAACGCGGAAGTATTTCGACTCTCGAATTTGGTTTGGTTTGGTGAGACGTAAAATCTTGTACTACGGGTACAGGTCAGAGTTCTGTGTAACATCCTTCTATAATAATATTTTAGTGGCGTTTAGCTTCCGTAGCGTAGCGTAGCATCAGCGTAGCATCAGCGTAGCATCAGCCTAGCGTCAGCGTAGCGACAGGGTCTTTGTATTATGATGTACTCGTATCTTATACTTTTCGAGGTCTCACATGTAATGGAAATTGTCAGTATACATTCTAGTTAGGTATTTTAACTTTTAAAAAAACATTTGGCAAGTGAAAAACATTAAATATGTCAAGAATACACTGCTCCATTTCCTCGCAGCGAGCATAGCATTAAATGTAACTGCATTGTTACTACAAGTGCACACATAATAGCTCTAACCCATTAACGGCACAATAACTATTCAAAATTAACGGCTGCCAAAAAGTTGCAAAGAAAATTTTTGTTTCATCAAAACGTTACGTTATCTCTTGACAACATGCGGGTACGATATTAGTTGCGCAGACTAAATGTAAAAGATAGACGGAACACGGAAGGATAGTATCAGTTTAAGTGAATCCATGCGTTATAATATAGTCATAGTAGCGAGCTACTATACTGGCTACTTTTTAGGATTCTGTAGTAAAACAAGGAATAGAAGGGGTTATAGTTTCATCATTTTAAAAATAAACTATAATATGAGTAAAGTTGGGAGATAGCCCAAAACGTACCTAGGTCTTACACAAAAGATAAGTAAGTATCCCATAATCTAAAGTTAAAATAATTATTACTTACATAAAAATATCACAATTAAGTATTACTTTCTGTGATTTTAGTGGATAAGCAATTTTTTTTACCTCGAGAGGATTCGTAGGTGCGAAAATAAAAATTACGTTTTTGTAGAAAATGTTTTGCTTTGTGTACTTAGTGTTTGTGTATTGGGGAAATATAAGGGGTGTCAATGGGTGTATAAGGGGCGTAAAACTAATTATTTTGAAGATGGCGGATCTAAAATAGTCACCAAAAATAGATGTTGTGCTGTGTATTTTCCAGGTTTTATATACGCTGAAAGGTATTCGGACGATCGATTTTGGTCCCGCTGCCTTCAAGATTGATTTTGCCGCAAGTCCAGCAAATTGCTATTGCGCTGGAACCATGTCTCATTAACATCGAAATGACGTCATTTTGACGTCAGCCGAAATAAAATATAGCATTAGCTCGAAACTTCAGTCTAGTGCTGACGTCACTAAAATGGCGGCCACGCACATTAGCAATTTGCCGGACTTATACGTATTTTGAGGCCTGACTTGGCAGTCTATCCTTTCGTTTAGTCAGTGACGAGCCTTGAACTGAGTTGCGGGGAACAAAAAAGAGGTTCAGAATGAATTTCATATGTCCCATAACAATTATCGCGGAATGGGTATGTGTATGGGCGTTTTTGTCGCTGTCATATTTTATGGACGCCCGCTCGTTGCACGACCTTTTTTGTGTGGTATACGTCAAAAGCTTCGTGATAGCCTAATGGTTATAAGACATCCGCCTCGTCTAACTTTTAAAAGTTATTTGTGAAGTTATGTGCGTTTTAAGCAATTTAAATACTTATCACTTGCTTTAACGGTGAAGAAAAACGTAAGGAAACCTGCATGTTTAAAAGTTTTCCATAATGTTCTCAAAGGTGTGGAAAATCTGCCAATCTGCACTTAGCTTACGTGATGTAGGTACAAAGACCAAATCCTTCTCATTCGGAGAGGAGAGCCATGCTCAGTAGTGAGCCGGCGATGGGTTTATCATGATGATATCATTAGTATAATGGCTATCTGCATTATTTCAATTTCAACAGCTTTATAGCATGAAAGAAAAAATTGTTTCATTCAGTGATCTAAATAGTGATTACTGATTGAATACGCCTGCTTAATGTAGGTGAAGTTATTTCGCAATGCATTGTAGGTACATGCTTTTTGAATTTTTGTTGCACACTTGATAACTATCTTGAACTATAACACGGTGAAATACAAAATAGCATAACGTGAAATCGTAAAAATAATTGAGATACGACGTCATGCTGGGTGACACGCGGACATACAGAGAGACAGCGGAGTGACATTAGTAGGGCCCGGTTTTAACCTTTGTGTACGGAACCCCAAACACGCTAACATCTTGTAACTTGTACCGGTGGCTGATAAACAAAAGCGTCGCCAGCGAACAGCCGCTTGCCAAATGCTCCCGATATTATTATTATTATCTTTCAAACGTTGCTTACGTCACACTCATGCAAAAACACTGTGCGAGCTTTCTAACGAGCTTTATATTACTTTATACAATAACTAGACTAGATGATGCCCGTGACTTCGTCCGCGTGGATTTAGGATTTTGAAAATCCCGTGGGAACTCTTTAATTTTCCGGGATAAAAAGTAGCCTGTCCTTCCCCGGGATACAAACTATCTCTGTACCAAATTTCGTTAAAATCCGTTGAATGGTTGAGCCGTGAAAAGCTAGCAGACGGACAGACAGATAGACAGACACACTTTCGCATTTATAATATTAGTATGGAAAAGTATGGATTAAACAAAACCATGGTTTTAGAGAGCGTAACTTTGGTTTACTCATTACTAGCTGATATTCGCGACTTCTGCGTGGAATTAGGTTTTTAAAAATCCCGTGGGAACTCTTTAATTTCCCTAACATCTCACTAAAAACACAACACTGTACCCGTAGTACAAGATTTTACGTCTCACCAAACCAAACCAAATTCGAGAGTCGAAATACTTCCGCGTTACAGTAAACTGGATCTTAAAAGCCTTGTTTTAAGGTGACGCAGGACGCTCGACTTAAATTGGCAGCGCACGTGGGTAACATGTTTGCCTTTCACTTGACATCGTATGAGAAAGTTGAGAGGCACGATGATTTTCACTGAAATCAAGCGCGCGAAAAGGGTTTAGGAAAAGTATTTTTGAGAAAAAACTGCTGAATTTATGTTTGCAAAGTAAAGTTATTTCAACTAATGAATAAATAAACTACGTGTAATGATAAATTGTTTTAGAATTTTCATATCCCTAATCTTATTTATTTACGCCCAAAGTTGTCATTAATTTAGTGTTAAAATAGGAATCTTTTGAGCCTCGTAACTTTTTAATCAATATTTTTTTCAATATTTTATATATCAATAAACCTAGATAATGACGAGATAAATCGATATAATTCTTAGTTTTGTGCGTACAATATCGAATATTGTTGTAATTTCCCTCCTACGTTTGTATGAAGAAAGCACTGAACTGAGTCCCCTTAAAGCTCAAGTTTGTCTACACTTCTACAGCCAGCGCTCCAAGCGGAAACATTGCGAAATTAAAATCAGTGGCATTGCAATTCAAGGCTGTTTAGGTCCATTTTACTGTAACGCGGAAGTATTTCGACTTTCTAATTTGGTTTCGTTTGGTGAGACGTAAAATCTTGTACTACGGGTACAGAACAATTGAAAATACTTCTTTTTAGAATGATTTTTAAAACCCCGCTAGTTCGTAAGTTTCTATTTATGTTTTTCAAAATACTATTTGTAAAGTAATTTTATTAGATTTAGTTATATAGTTAAGTCTTAACTATAAATGTAACGGCTCTGGGGCAATTTTGGGCCATCTCCTTTAGCTACTACAGGTTCCGTAGGTACCCTAAGAGACCCTATTACTAGGCCTCCGCTGTCCATCTGTCTGTCAACGGGCTGTATGAATCCTAATAAGTAGGTAGATAGTTTGTCATAACTTGAGAAAACTTGAATTTTTTACTTTAATTTGCTTAAGTACAATAGAACTAAGTAGGTAGAGGTTATTATTGTTTATTTTATGCTCGCTCCGTGTCAGAATTTGGACGTAAAACCCCGAAAAAGTGGCAAATAAAGTTGAATGTTTATTCCACACCAGCGCAATACAGTCCGCCATTTTGCGGCCAGCAGGTGACATTGTGTATAATCCAGCGCCGGCAACTTTCATCAAACTAATGTCCCGGCAAATTATCTAAGCTGACTTGCGTTTGGGTTGGAGCCAGGACGATTACAACGCTACCTTGTAACTGGCTGGCTTTTTTCTTATTTTTGTTTATTTTTAATGTATGCTAGGTACTCAAAAAAAAAATGGAACATTTTGTACAATCATCTCGGTGTCAATATGTTTGAAGCTCTAATCTAACTACGTATAGGCAGTGGCGTGCAGGTCATAGAGGCATAGATGCACTGCTTACCCCAGTTGTAATAGCTCAATGTATATTTTTCATTATGACCTGCCAGTAAACAGGTTCCTATACCTAACTAATGCCTAACCTGGCTTCAAACCCTGTGCACGCCACTGCGTATAGGTAGTATAAAAGGAAAAGGTGATCCATCCAGCAGACCAGCCCAGAGACAATTTAGAAATTACTAGCTGATGCCCGCGACTTCGTCCGCGTGGATTTGATTTTTAAAAATCCCGTGGGAACTCTGATTTTCCGGGGTAAAAAGTAGCCTATGCCACTCTCCAGGTCTTTAACTATACCCATGCAAAAATCACGTCAATCGGTTGCACCGTTGCGACGTGATTGAAGGACAAACTAACAAACCAACAAAAATACACACTTTCGCATTTATAATAAGGGTACTGATGTATGCTAGGTACTCAAAAAAGAAAAAAAGAAAAATTCAACCAATTTTGATGAAATTTGGTACAGAGCTAGCTTAAATCCCGGGGAAGGACATAGGATACTCAAAGGAAAATCAAAGAGTTGCCACAGGATTTTTAAAAACCTAAATCCACGCGGACGAAGTCGCGGGCATCAACTAGTAGGTAATATTAACAATATTCGAATGCTGGTTTCCCAGACTCTTTTGCAGTTTTACGGGAAACTTATGGAAAAACGTCTTGTTTCACATTTCCATACAATTTTAGGAGTTCGATCCCGGACACACTGTATAGTGACCCAGCTTGGGGTTTGAACTTCAGTACCATGACACAGAGTTCGTCTGGTCTTTGACCATTGAGCTATAAAGGCCAATCTACAAAGTAAACTCAAGTCACTTGAAACTCGTTCAAAATATCAACAAAATCCTTCTGAAGGCCCTTCTAGCTCCGTTTAATTTTAATCTTAAGAGTCTATACACATAAAGCTATCGTTCTACCAGTGATGCCACTTTTTACACGACTCCCCAAAAAAAGGAGTGTCACTTTCCAGGGTGTGTGTACATTATGTGACTTTTTTGTTCTGTCATAGCTCATAAATGCCTTGACAGATTTGGATGTACGGAGTATCGTTAGAACTCTTACATCATCCCGACGACACTTACCTATAATTTTTTGAAAAAAAAGCAATCAATATTGCAAATCACTAATATTACATTTTCAAATGTGGAAAAATCTTTTATAGTTCTTTTTTATTTGGTTTTTTTTTTTTTTTATTACGACTTCAAAAAGAAAAAGAAGAAGATTTTATATTATTTAGCTAATAAAGATTTTCTCCAAGAGCTTGATTTTTTTAAATAGAGATAGCGAGCAAAAGAGCAGGCGGGTCACCTAATGTTAAGTGATTACCGCCGCCCTTGATCATTTGCAGCACCGGAGGAACTGCCGATGCGTTGCCGGCCTTTCAGGAATTTGTTGGTCTGCCCCTTGAATAACCCCATGTTGATGAGTTAAGTATAAAAATGTGTGGTTCCTCACATCCCTCGCTACGCATCTCCGCACAAATCCCTTGTGGGAGGGCACCCTAAGATTTAAGGTCCTTTGATTTGTTTAGGATACCAATGGCTATCATTACCATTTCTAAGGTTATTTAATCACTTAATAATTGGTTTAGAGTAAGCATTAATGGATTGAACTATCACTTAATGATGTCAGTTCAAAAATAATTTTAAAGTGGTTTTCATCATTCATCATCATCACCATTATCAACCGATGGACATCTACTACCTACTAGACGTAGGGCCCTAGCCCATAGGTCTTCTAACATTGCGCTTTGCATCAGTGCACTTTTCACAAAATACACACTATGTGAAAACTTCAACTCTCTACCTATTTCTCTTCACGAGCAGCGGCGTGCAGCTCAAAGAGGCATGAAAGCATTGCTTACCCAACTCTAGTTGAAATCCTCATTATCCTTTATGGCTTGCTAGTAAGTAGGTACCTACCTAACTACTGCTTAACCTGGCTTTAAGCCTGTGCACGCCACTGTTCACGAGATACAGCCCGCTGACAGACAGAGGGTTGGACAGCGCAGGCTTAGCAGTAGAGTCTCGTTGGCATCCTTAGGGTAGGTACGGAACCATAAAAATATATTACCTTCTGTAATACTAAACCAATTTCAATTATATATTACTAAAGGTTAAACACTTAAACCGAGTTGAAGAGTTATGCCTCCTCCGCCCTTTGGCCCTTGGGATTATAAATTGACAATAAGTTGAAAGCGCCAAGGCTCGGGTTTAATTAAGCCTGTTCCACTGATCTATGGATATCATTCTCTTGGAATAACTCAAGAATAACTAGTTACTATTATTCAAATTTTCTTGCCGTAGACTCTAACTGGGCCATTTACATCAGGCACAAGAAGTTTCAGGCACAAGAAAGGCATTCACAGGCACAAGAAAATGAATATTTATCTATTTCTAATAATGCAGGGTGTAACCAGAACGCTGGCAAAAACGAAGACTGGTGAAAGTACTGATGATTACTGATATGGGACCACAAAAAAAACACACCAAAAATATATTTAAAAAAATTCTTTATTTTGTCTGACTGACGCTAGAGGTCAACGAACGTTTCGTAAATAGGGCACTCGGAGTCATTGCCACATCGTAGGTGGGGCGTTGACCTGAGTTTTGCACGCTATACACTGCGGGTTTGAAAAATACTCAATGAAGCCTGTTCCACTGATCTATGGATAATGGATATCATTCGCATGGAATAACTCAAGAATAACTAGTTACTATTATTCAAATTTTCTTGCCGTAGACTCTAACTGGGCCATTTACATCAGGCACAAGAAGTTTTAGGTACAAGAAAGGCATTTACGGGTGATTGACTGACTGATCTATTAACGCACAGCTCAAACTGCTGGACGGATTGGGCTGAAATTTGGCATGCAGATTTGATTTAAAAAAAATTTTTGCAAATCGGCCCAGAAACCTCGAAAAAAATCGATGATGTACATTGTACCATACATAAAAAAACAGGCAGAATTGAGAACCACCTCCTTTTTGAAAGTCGGTTAAAAATTTACATACCCCTTCCAAGTTAGCTCACTTTAATCTTAACCATCATCACTAACCACCAGGCGAGGTTGCAGTCACGGACTCACTTGTAATGGATTACAAAAAACTAACTGTCATGCAACTAACTGGACCTTAGTAATTGATATTAAGGAACTGTTTAATTATTCTAAGCTATGTTTGGAAATGGTCAAGGCCAATTTTAATCCCTTGTTATTTTTAGGGTTCCGTACCACAAACCGAAAAACGGAACCCTTATACGATCATTTTGTTGTCTGTCTGTCTGTCTGTCGGTCTGTCAAGAAACCTACAGGGTACTTCCCGTTGACCTAGAATCATGAAATTTGGCAGATAGGTAGGTCTGAAAAATCTGAAAACCGTGAATTAGTGGTTACATCATACAAAAAAAATTTAATTGTGGTCATGAACTATTAATTAGTATTTTCATTTCTCTAAGTAAGATAACTATATCAAGTGGGGTATCATATGAAAGGTCTTCACCTGTGCATTCTAAAACAGATTTCATTTGTTTTTATGCATGATAGTTTTTGAATTATCGTGCAAAATGTCGATAAAATACAATTGTAGTACGGAACCCTCAGTGCGCGAGTCTGACTCGCACTTGGCCGGTTTTTCCTGTTTCATCAATCTTTTTTGGCTCAAAATGTTTCTTTTATAGCCAGTATTCAGTATTGAAAAATACCTCAGCAAATAAGAGTATCGCTTTACATGGTACAGACGCTGTTTTGATCGAGCTCTCAATTATAAAAGGGAACCGGAAGTGAAATCTGTTTTCAAAGAAACCTTAATTAGAAGCGACTGAGATGTACTGTGATACTATCAATAAGAAAGGTTATTTTTGTTAAGCTGGGATCACACTAGCTAAAAATGTTTATTAAAATCCATACTAATATTCTAAATGCGAAAGTGTGTCTGTCTTTCTGTTAGCTTTTCACGGCCCAACAGTTTAACCGATTTTAATGAAATTTTGTACAGAGTTAGCTTACATCCCAGGAAAGGACGTAGGCTACTTTTTATCCCGGAAAATCAAAGAGTTTCTACGGGATGAAAGACCCATCCGCTTAACTGATTTGTATGCAATTTGGTACTGAGTTAGCTTGCATCCCGTAGATGATACATAGGCTACTTTTATCCCGGCAAATCAAAGATTTCAGACGGGATTTCTCAAAATCTAAACCCATGCCGATGAAGTCGCTGGTATCATCTATAGTCGACGCATTTTAAACTGAGTCGTCGTGTTATCTATCTTTTTCGCTCACACTTACCTACGACCTGTAAGTGCGAGTAAAACAGACAGATAACTCGACGACTCAGTTTAAAATGCGTCAACTATAGTACAGTATAACTTTTAAACTGAGCCAACTTGGTCCATGGATTGGTACATCCAGCTTAATTAAACCCCGGGATCGGATGGGCCTTTCATCTTATTGACAATTTATATTTCGAGGGTCCGACATTTGGGGTGTGATTCCGAAGTTTGCACAGAACATTACCTCCTTTGACTTAGTTATTAAACTCCACGCAGAATTCAGTTTAAGTATTTAAATGTTTTCGACATGTACTCTAGTTCTCGTCTTTGTGGTGAATTGTCGTCGACGTCAAACTTGGACGATTTAACCTAAGGACGCGCCTCGCATGATTATTCCCCTCTGTCAATAGTAATGGATTTTTAATCCACTGCGTTTATAAACACTGTTTGCGGAATCGATTTTGTCATTGTCAGAATCGTTTTCGATGTGTGACGACGTCTTACACGCTGGGTGAAAAATGCCTGTTTGTGCCGTTAGTGAGTGCAAGAACAAATCAAACACATCAAATTTACAAAAAGATGGAATTTCATTTCATAAGTAAGTATTTTTGGTGTAATAAACGCTTTCTATAAATTAAATTACATAAATTATTATAATAAAATAACAATCGAGAACTTTACCGATTCAGTAATTGAGTACGTAATAATTCGGTAGAAACGAGTCACACTTCTCACGAGACTATATTTTGTTTTTTCTAAACAATTGCAACCCTCGATATATACAAATTAGGTTAAAATTTGAATACGCGTGAACAGCATGAAATTACGTAGTAGTAAAAATAACACTAGTCTCGTGGGAAGTGCGGTATACTAAAGACGGAGAGCCAGCGCCCAAAAAACTGTTTGAATTTACTAAGGCTAATTTTTTGCGCATACTGACCAGCTCTGTCCCCATATTCTGCTGACTAACCATTACAACATTTATTTATATGCAATATACAAGTTATATAACAAATTTCAGCCTTAGTAAATTCATTTTATTACCTCGCAGGTACGACACCTTTGATAGCGCACCTGAGTCACTGTTCTCAGGTTCACTTGACTGACCGCAGTATGTTTGTAATTTCGTTATATAAAAAAATACAAAAGATTAAAAATGATATAAAATAAGTAAAAAAGTATGTGCATATTTTTTAAATAAATATTTTTCTTATTTTTACGTTGCATTATTAGTTTTTGGGATAATTACCTATTAAGTGAGGTGAATGTATGCAAGAATACGCTACGCTGACCAAACACTGGTTTTAAGTAATTAAATACGAGTAATAAATTCTTACTTCTACTTTTGTTTCTGAAAAACTATCGATATATTTTAAAATATCGATACGGTAGCATCGGAAATCACTTTGACTGTCTTACACTCGTAATGTCTTTGTATGTTGATGTATATAACTTATTAGTGTGCGTAAAATGTAGTAGTGTTGAAGATTTAGATATGTGTGTGTTAATAATGACACAAAACTTTGTTGAGCGAGTGTGTCAAGTTGTCTATGTAGTGTTTCCTCGTCCCGCACCAAAAGTGACAGAAATTTTTATTCGTAATATTAGGCGCGTTACAAGTCCATAGGTTAAATCGTCCAAGCGCTTGGTATGCGAGTTTCGATGAAATACCGGCATGTGAAGTCACAATGATTTGACGTGCTTTTTTGGGTTCCGTACCTCAAAAGGACAAACGGAACCCTTATAGGATCACTTTGTTGTCTGTCTGTCGGTCTGTCAAGAAACCTACAGGGTACTTCCCGTTGACCTAGAATCATGAAGTTTGGCACGTAGGTAGGTCTTAAAGCTGAAATTCGGGGAAAAATCTGAAAACCATGAATTTGTGGTTACATCACACAAAAAAAATTCAATTGTGGTCATGGACTAATAATTTTCGAAGTAAGATAAGTGATAACTATACCAAGTGGGGTATCATATGAAAGGTCTTTACCTGTACATTCTAAAACAGATTTTGTTTTATTTTTATGCATCATAGTTTTTGAATTATCGTGCAAAATGTCGACAAAATACGACTGTGGTACGGTACCCTCGTTGCGCAAGCCTGACTCGCACTTGGTCGGTTTTAGTTTAATCGAAATTTAAAATGGTTATCACACTTAAAACTAACAAAGGAAATGGATTAATTTTACTTATTTTCGAAGGCTCTTTATTTAATAATCAGCGAGAAATAATTTATTTTTGACATCGGCAAACACCCAATTAGTGAGGACGGAGGACGGGCATCATCCGCGGAATAAAGCTAGTATAGCGCTCTCTCTGTTACTTAATCCCATACAAATGATAGAGGCAAAAACCACAGTGGGCTTAGCCATTTTGAGGCACCAACCTCAAACATGTTTTCAAAAAACATTCGAAATTCAATCCGAAAATGTTCAAAACACATTCTAAATTCAATTAGAAAGCATAGTTTTGATTGTGATTGGATGGTGAATCAAAATGGTTAGCACTCACTCTGATTTTTGGCTCTATGTATCATTTGTATGTATTACTGAAATAGTTAATTATATTATATAATATTATACTACTTCATTTTTCTGTATTGCGTGTAAGTACTATCCAACACACCTAGTTTCTCCTTTCACCAAAGGTTGCCTGGTAGAGATTGCTGTGAGCAATAAGGCCGCCTTTGCATACAATTATTTTTTAGTTTTAGTTTTTTTGTAATAGTTATGTAATATTTTTTGTGTGCAATAAAGTATTTCTATCTATCTATCTATTTGTATGGGATTACGTAACTTTATTCCGCAGATAAGGTACAGTAGGTAATAAATAAATCCGGCACCTATATCTCAGCAAACCCGGAAGTATTTCTTATTCAGCGTTGGGTGTATATTTCACCGGTGCCAAATGGCGGGTCACCGGGGTGTGACATAATATGGCACGAGGCGAGCCCCACTGGTGAAGTGAAACTTGCTGACAAGATTTACGTGTATGCTTTGCGATGACTTATAAGGACCACTTCTATGGAATTCATGAGGACATGGTTGTATGTGTGTTTGTGTGTGTATATTTGTTACACCCTCGAACAAAAACTACTAGACGAAATTGGTTGAAAATTGGAATGGAAATAGATTAGACACTGACTTAACACATGCTACTTTTTATCCGGGAAAATCAAAAAGTTACCGCGGATTGAAAAACCTGATATTTATGCGGATGAAATTGCGGGCTAGTCTATACAGATACATATCCTCAGGAGCCTCAATAGCTCAACCGGTATAGGAGCGGACTGAAAACCGAAAGGTCGACGGTTCAAATCCCGCCCGTTGCACTATTGTCGTACCTACTCCTAGCACAAGCTTGACGCTTAATTGGAGAGGAAAGGGGAATATTAGTCATTTAATATGGCTAATATTCTTTATAAAAAAAATAAAAAATATATATATATATATATTATATCTCAACACACCCGGTATTAGATATTTCTCTAGTCAGCGTCGCGTGTATTTATATATCACCGGTGCCAAATGGCGGGTCACCGGAGTGTGGCATGCGGGGAAGTGAAACTCGCTGACAAGATTTAGGCTGTGTGCTTTGTGACGAGTTATGGCGACTGATTCAAGTCAAAGAGAAGTTTATTCTTAGTGCGTTCCAAGCAAACGTAGTTTGGCCCTCATTCGTGAGATAAAAATACTATACTAACTAATGATACCCAACAAAACTTTGTAGACACGTTCTAGAAATTGACATCTGTGCCTGCGGTGGTTTCCCAGATTTCTGTAAATATATCTGATGCCTAGTTAGTCACATGTGCAGCGAAATACTTTACTACTTCTTCATTTATTTATTCTAAACTAGCTTATGCCCGCGACTTCGTCCACATGGATTACACAAATTTTAAATCTCTGTTTTATTCTCTTAGGGGTTGAATTTTCAAAAATTCCTTGCGTAGCGGATGTCTACGTCATAATAGCTATCTTCAGCCCGATCCAACTAGTAGTTTGAACTGTGCGTTGATAGATCAGTCAGTCAGTCAGTAACCTTTTCGTTTTATATAATATTTAGATATGCGGTTCTAGCTCAGTTCGACTTCACAAAACTGCCATCGAATACAAAATAATATGTATTATAATATTGCTTCCCAATAAATACTTTTAACATGTTCAAATATTGTAGAAAAAAACTGTATGAACTAAGTTATCAGACATTTTTTTATTGTAGCTAATAAAATAACAAACAAAAACGGCAATAAAAATGTTTTTCGTGTGGCACATATAAAATATTTCAATAAAAGGAACACATTTTACGATAATAAGTGCGCGGCGATAAAACAATGTTTTGCGACATCTTTGCTCTCCTGAACATCTCCCGAACACGGCACGCCTAACAAGTTGACGTGCCAAATTACACCTACGTGCCTACACGTAACTAAACCGGCGAGTACGAGTCGCACTCACACACGAAGGGTTCACACGTCGAACACGTCATGTGCCAAAAAATTAAAACTACGTTATTTATTTTGAGGTCTATCATGCCGGTACATTAAATACTTAACACGATGCGCGTGTATCTTATCCGAGCGCCGGACGCATATTGAAGCGACGCGCTGCGCCGCCGCTGGGTATGTCGCACTAGCGTCGCTGCACTGCGCGTCGCTGCGCTGCGCTACACAATAGTCTCTTCAGCCGCGACGCGCACACACGGCAAAGCACTGTGGGGCGCCACTCTAGTGCGATATGTGCCATACAAAATGATAGAAATAATATTTTGATGCTCTGTGCCGCGAGGTGAAGTGAGCGCGCGACACTGCGAGGTAGGTGGGGCCATAGCAGATGGTGAGTTCATGAGATAAAGCCCGCTGACAGACAGACGGATGGACGGACGAACAGCCAGTGCAGGATTAGTACTCAGGTCCCGTTGGCACCCTTCGGGTACGGTACCCTAAAAATATAGATAGGGATAGATAACTTTTAGATGGTATCCCCATTTACCAAAACTAATCAAAGGTTAAACTAATATTACCTGACACGAGTTGTATGTACAGACTTCCAAGTCCCACTCGATAATATCTATCATAATGTCTAACCTAAATTGGCAGATCTATATCTAGTGCTAGTCTTTTCCTCAGAGTACATTGTGAAAGGGATAGCTATTGATTTAGACCTGCCATTTTATTTTACTTTGTATGTACGCGACAGGTCGATGGTCGAATTCTTATATAGGTTCCATTATAAAATTCCAATAGCTTCATATAAAAGGTTCTGCCACTGGAAAATCCGATTTAAATCCGGGCCCGACAACCGACAAGTGGGAACGGCCCTGTGAGAACGTAGAAAGTGAGAAATTTTTTGGACAGTGTGTCCAAAAAAGTGTAATTTCTCAAAATAGGTGTCGTAACAGCGACAATGTAAATTCAGGGCGGCGCTTCAAAGAATTTAGTGTAATGTGCTAGCAAGACGAAAGGCGGGCAGCGGCAGCGGGCGAACATGTATTTATGGTAATCGCGCCGCTTGGGTGGCGATAAACTGCAGTGAGGAGTGGCGAGCCCGTAACAGATAAACTCGGTGAGGCGTGGCGACCCCTTAACAGATAAACGAAACATTTCACGATACCGTTTCTGTGTTTAGTATTTAGGATGGAATGTTGAGGCAACTTCTTTGCCTTGAATTTTTAGGTTTACCTACTTTTTTTTTCTTTTTAATTTTGGTAGGTACATAATAACGGAATCTATAAAAAAAACTTGGAGAAGTGCGAGTTGAACTTGTGCCAAGAAGGCTTCATACGATGAATATGTAAAGTATGCAAAATATTTAATTCAATTTATTTAATAAAAATTTAAAAAATATGTTTACAAGTGATAACCGATGTACTAAGGTTAGCATAACTAAATTTTTATCCTATTGTTGGTGTATTTATGGTGTAAATAGAACGTTAAAATATGAAGATGGTAAGTTTGAAAGGGGCGTCTTAGCCTGCCAAACTATGTTTAATTATATTTTATGTGTTTATCCTAGGTTAATAGGACATAAACTATGTATATATTTTTGTTAATTATTAATAAAGACATTTTTCAAACAAACAAAACAAACTGCAATACTCTTAGGTATTTAATTCCATTTGGACCCTTTTAGCCCTAAAAATCCTTTTTACACCAATCCTCAAATATAGTTACGAAGTAGCAAAAAATACTTTTAATATTAATAAACTATTTTTTTAGCTAACATGTAATAACTAATCAAGTAACAGTCCAAAGCAATATTACTATAGTAATATCCGTTTTATTGCCCCGAATTTTTTCATCGCACTTTTATTATTTGGGACATAAAATATTTATTGTGTATAGAAACAAATAAAATGCGACAGGACGGAGCGAGCGGGACGGAAGAGAAATAAAAGGACGGATGATATTTCCTTCCAATTTTAATATCCAGCGTTAAAATGGAACCTATCAGCGAACCGTGAAAATGCTTTATTGCAGCACTTTCCGATGTTTTAGTATTTTTGTATGAGTAATTCTTTTGTTTATTTATTTACTAGCTGATGCCCGCGACTTCGTCCGCGTGGATTTAGGTTTTTAAAAATCGATCCGTTGCTCCGTTGTGACGTGATTGAAGGACAAACCAACAAACAAACACACTTTTGCATTTATAATAAGGCTACTGATACAAGAGTTAATGTAGTTCTATAATAATATTTTTGGAGTCGATGCTAATGACGTGCCAATGTGGAGTCGCAAAACAATAATATGAAGAGTAGGTAAATGGTTCGTGCGGCTAGTTGGCACCGGCTCCAAAAAATATTGTCAAAGAGTTCTCGTGAGATTTTTAAAAATCTTAATCCACGCGGGTGAAGTCGTGGGTAACATCTAGTAATATATAAAAAAGCCCTTGTCCTTCCCCGGGATGCAAGCTATCTTTGTACCAAATTTCATCAAAATCGGTTAAACGGATAGATATCGTAGTAGCTGTACGTTTATAGATCAGTCAGTCAGTCAGTCACCTTTTCCTTTTATATATTTAGATTAGGTAAAGCAGTGATAGCCTAGTGGTTACGACCTCGGCTTCCTAGTTGGACGATCCGGGGATCAATCCTGGGAACACACTAACTTTTTGGAGCTAAATGTGCGTGAAGAAAAACTCGTAGGCATAATTTAGTTGTAAATAACTTAAAATTACGTATGTATAGGCAGCCTTATTGCTTACAGAGCAATATCCACAAAGCTACCTTTGGTGAGAGGAGTGAATAAGTAGCCGAGTTATTATTTGTCAGCAATATTCCCAGCACAATGCAAAGTTTATAGTCCGTTTATGAGGTTTTTGCCGCGAGCCGTGACACACTTCACAACAATGCACACAGGTGTAATTTGAATTCCATTTACGAACTGTTTTATATGCGCTTTGGTAATAACTTCGGTCGCTACACACTAAGTGGACTCTTGTGACCGTAAATTAACTACATTTCATATTTTTTGATAAGTTTATATCACTATATTAAATAAATGAATACATGAGCGTTTAAATACTACAGGAAAAGGTCCGTTCGCAGCTTAGCTCAGAGTCTTAGCACTAGAAAGCTGTAATTTGCCATGGGTAGGTACCTAAAGGTATTCTGATTTTGTAAAATGGTGAAAGTAAAAAAAATACCCGGCTGAGTTTGTTGTGGGCTCTTCTCAGACCGTTTGGAACCCTCCTAGCTTTAGTTTTAAGTACGTATTAATTATCACCACTATTTCATCTTACAAATAAAAATGTTGTCTCTGTCACTCATACCTATGTTACGTTTTGTCGGTCTCAACGATAGAGACAGCGCTCTACAAAGCTATCACCTTCTTAAGGTCGATGTACATTACTTTCGGCCGCGTAGTGTACGGTTTGTGTCTCCTTGAGAAAACTACGGATGTGAGAGATAAGTGACGTCCTCCTCAACACTTAGGCGTACGAGTTAAATCCCCGGCGACTTGGTAATCCTCTGATAGGATTGGAACCTCTTAAGTAGCCTCCCTCGCTTTGCGATGTGGACTGTGGTCCAAGTTAGGAGACTGGACTAAGAAATAACATAGAATACAAACATAATATAAAAAAGTAAACATTTATACTCGGACCCTACGATACAGGTCATCTCCTAGTACTTATAGGGTCTACAGGTAAAAGTTTATGTAATGTGTAAGTAAACGGTATACGGAAAAACTCAAGCTTTCTTAAAAAAAAAAACAAGTATAATATATTCCTAGTCACTTATCACTACGACTTGTAATTTGTATCTCTAACTGGGTACTTATTCCTACTTATGTCATGACATGTAGGGAAAATATAATAAGTAAACAACATACTTATACCAATACTTATTTCAAACAATAAACGATTTATTTATTTATAAGGTGTGAACCAACCACAAGTATGTACATGTAAACGTACCTACATGCAAAAATGTTCTAGATGATAAGTTTATGAATGTTTGGGAAAGCACTGGCCCCTAAGATACGGGCTTTTCTAGTTTAGGGGCCAGGCTTTCAATGTGACGTATTGTACCGAATTACAATAATAAAGACTTTGTAAATCTTATTCTAATCTGTAATAGAAAAATTCTTTTCAAAAAACCGACTTTCATAGCCACTACAATATAAAAAAGTAATGTTTGTTTCTACACAAATAGTATGCTGAAATCGGGCGGACGTCACTTGTCAATTTGGAGTTAGTTACGCTTGATTAAGTCAATGTTTGGTACCTACAATATCAATTTCACCATAATATTATCATAAGTTCTTATCCCCACGGCTTAGAAGTGCAGTAGGTACCACATAACACGTAGCCGCTCTACGCTTGCGCTACAAACTGCTACGTGTTCTTTAATGCTACGAAATGCTACGGACGGATAAACGGACGAAAATAACTTAGATAACGTTTTAGGAATTTTCAGTTGTAACAATTTATAGAGATGTCTCTGCACGACATTTTTTACCGGTAGCTAAGTTTCAGATTTCGAGTAACAAACACTTGGCTACTTTATTAAAATACTGGTGCCATCAAATAGCGTCCGCCAAAAAGCGTCGAATGACTCCACTGAAACGTTATCTATTGAAACAGGGAGGTGTGGTTTCGAGAGAGTTTTTTTTTTTAATTTATATTTTCTCAAATCTCAATTGTAGTCGATCTCAATTGTAGGCGAATGGATCTGTACCCGTAGTACAAGATTTTACGTCTCACCAAACCAAACCAAATTCGAGAGTCGAAATACTTCCGCGTTACAGTAAACTGGATCTTAAATGCCTTGTTTTAAAGCTCAAGTTTGTCTACACTTCTACAGCCAGCGCTCCAAGCGGAAACATTGTGAAATTAAAATCAGTGGCATTGAATATTTGACTTCAATTCAAGGCTGTTTAGGTCCATTTTACTGTAACGTGGAAGTATTTCGACTCTCGAATTTGGTTTGGTTTGGTGAGACGTAAAATCTTGTACTACGGGTACTGGTCTGGTGGGAGGCTACGGCCGTGACCAATTCCTACCTACCGTCAAAGCTGTACCATCAACGTAGCGTTCCGGTACGATGCCATGTAATAACCGATAAAGAGTACGGGTTTAATAAAACTCCTATAACTTTTTTTTGTTTATTATAGGCAAACGCTTGACCACAATCACACCTGATGGAAAGTGATGATGTGGCCTAAGATGGGACGCGTTTACCTAGAAGATGCCTATTCATTCTTGTTTTAAAGATACCCGGGTTGTA
Source organism: Maniola hyperantus (assembly GCF_902806685.2). Taxonomy (NCBI): domain Eukaryota; kingdom Metazoa; phylum Arthropoda; class Insecta; order Lepidoptera; family Nymphalidae; genus Maniola; species Maniola hyperantus. The sequence continues at coordinate 507,699 of NC_048547.1, forward strand.
ATTGGTAGGAAACACATAATCGTGGAAGAGTATTCCAAACCTTAGCCAGGCCCCTTCCAAGTTAGCCCACTGCCATTTTAGATTGCACCATCAGTCATGTGATGGAATGGAAAAACAGAAAGGAAAACTGATTTTTATTAGTGGTCAAAAAACGGTGACCTTAGCGTAATTTTAACCGCCTGTCATGCAACTGGACCTAAACATACAATCGACTCCACCAGTCAGACTAATTAGTTGTTACACATTAATTAGGCACCATTACTAGCGTACTTAGAGCGCTAATTAATGATTGTTCTGCCATCAGAACAAGTGCCAGTAATTCTATCGCTGGACCGAAGCCAACTGTAGCGGTTTTCCTGCCTTTCAACTAAAACATTGATGTATATAACTTAGTATATTATAGAAATAGTAATAGAATTTGCATAATATGTGTTATAAAAGATGATAATAATTATTACAAAAGTTCATCTGGTGCTGCGAATGTTCATGGGCGGCGGTAATCACTGTTTTCATGTAGTTACACACTGCTGCGATAATAATAATAAATAATAATAATAAATACACTTTATTTGCACAACCACAAGAAGGATTACATTAAAGAATAAAAAACACAGACAGAAGGAAGATACAAAAGGCGGCCTAATAACGCCGCAATGGAAGTAGGAAGTATTATCGCAGCAGTGTGTAACTACATGACCATCCTAATACAAAATGTACTGAAAACAGATATCGCAACAACGCTCCCCTATAGAGACTTAAGGCTCCCCTTAAGTCTCTATCCGTTAAAAAGCTTAGTTTCAAAAAGAAAGCCTACATAAATGTACGTACGCGATATCTCGGTTTCTCGGCGATTAGGTGAGCAAATGAGACAGTACGGTGCGTGTTGTGTGAAGCGAGACCGAACGAGCGCGATACGTGCCGTTACACCAGTACCCGTAGTACAAGATTTTACGTCTCACCAAACCAAACCAAATTCGAGAGTCGAAATACTTCCGCGTTACAGTAAAATGGACCTAAACAGCCTTGAATTGAAGTCAAATATTCAATGCCACTGATTTTAATTTCGCAATGTTCCGCTTGGAGCGCTGGCTGTAGAAGTGTAGACAAACTTGAGCTTTAAAACAAGGCATTTAAGATCCAATTTACTGTAACGCGGAAGTATTTCGACTCTCGAATTTGGTTTGGTTTGGTGAGACGTAAAATCTTGTACTACGGGTACTGCCATTGCTCAGTGCTTAGTCAATCGAGTAGAAACAGCTTTTGTTTAGAGTTTACTTTTTTATATATTACTAGATGATGCCCACGACTTCACCCGCGTGGTTTAAGATTTTCGAAAATCTCACGAGAACTCTTTGACAATATTTTTTGGAGCCGGTGCCAACTAGCCGCACGAACCATTTACCTACTCTTCATATTATTGTTTTGTGACTCCACATTAGCACGTCATTAGCATCGAATCCAAAAAATATTATTATAGAACTACATCAACTCTTGTATCAGTACCTTTATTATAATTGCAAAAGTGTGTTTGTTTGTTGGTTTGTCCTTCAATCACGTCGCAACGGAGCAACGGATCGACGTGATTTTTGCATGGGTATAGTTTAAGACCTAGAGAGTGCCATAGGCTACTTTTTATCCCGGAAAATCAAAGAGTTCCCACTGGATTTTGAAAACCTAAATCCACGCAAACGAAGTCGCAGGCATCAGCTAGTACATAATATATTCAATTATTATCATTAAATTCAATTAATTTTTACCTTTTAGTGGGTGTGGTATGGTATTGAAATTAGTTTTTTTTTATATTTTTTTAAAACCTAAATCCACGCAGACGAAGTCGCGGGCATCGTCTACTAGAATACATTCTATTTTAAGTGTTCGTTCAACGTTTATATAGAACAAATAAGAACCGAAGAATGACTGCAGTACGTGACACTTTCAACTAAAAGGCGATTCTTCAACACTATCTAGTTTCCATAAAATTGCAGCGTTCACATCGCTGCATAGATTACCTTTCGCTATTCGAGATTTATCTGTATTCTGTAGTATTGTCACGTCTACAATGCTTTTTACTCTTTGAAATTACATTTTACAATGTACGGCTATATAACCATTGAGTATTTTTCCTTTTACTCAAACATCTTTTCTTGTTTTTAGGGTTCTGAACCCGAAGGGTGCCGACCATTGATGTTGGAATCCCCCTTTTATTATTCTAGGGTGCCAACCCTAGGACCACTAGGCTATCATAGCTTTGAAATTTTCAACATCACGGAGCGGATTACTGAATTTCTGAAAAGCCGGCAAAGCATTGGCGGTTCCTGTGGTGCAGTAAATATTCATAGGCGGCGGTAATCACTTATCATCAGGTGACCTTCATGCTCTTATTTAATAGTGTGTAATTCACAAATAAAATTAAATTAAAAAGTCCAATCAAGATAATGTACAAGTAAAGTCGCTGATAGGATAAGGACGCCTGTGTATATAACGGCTTGTCGTAGCATTCGCCTCCGGAGATACCGAGTGATCAATGATCGCACCTGCGATCTGTGATGCATTTACTCTTACTAAGGAACACTAGAAACTAGATCCATTATATCAAGTTTTTCACGTCAACACGAGATGCTTCATTTCATTTGCCTTTTTAACCGACTTCAAAAAAAGGAGGAGGTTCTCAATTCGTCGGAATCTTTTTTTTTTTTTTTTATGTATGTTCCCCGATTACTCGAAGACGCCTGGACCGATTTTGAAAATTCTTTTTTTGTTTGAAAGGGTATACTTCAAAGTTGGTCCCATTTAAATTTGGTGAAGATCTGATGAACATCTTCGACGATAGATACTGGAACTCCTCAACGGATAAGAGTAAATTGCTCGCGATCAGTGTAATAGCTTAGTAAACAGTAGATTTTTAACCAGTCATAGCATAATTCCATGGGACCACTAAAAATTGTGAAATAAATTTTTTTTACAAAAAAAATAAAAACCGACTTCGATACACAAACACTAAAAATTGAAAAATAATTTAATTTATTACCGAATATATTATGTATACAAGAATTAATATAGTTCCATAATAATATTTTTTGGGGTCGGTGCCAATGAGGTGCCATTGTGGAGTCTCATAAAAATATGAAGTCTAGACGATTCGCGCAGCTAAAGCTAATTGGCACCGGCACCAAAAAGTATTATTATGGAACTATATTAACTCTTGTATACATAATATATTCGGTAATAAATTAAATTATTTTTCAATTTTTAGTGTTTGTGTATCGAAGTCGGTTTTTATTTTTTTTGTAAAAAAATTTTTTCGCTCCCGCTTCTTCGACACGGGAAATACTACCGTAGTAAGGCTAGGAGGTCGCCTGTCGTTCGGGAATGTGGCCGGTATTTTTTGCTGTGATCTCAGCACGCTTTCATGTCAACGCGAGATGCTTCACTTCTTCAGATGCCTTTTGCGCTCACGCTTCTTCGACACGAGAAAAAATACCGTAGTAAGGCTAGTAGGTTGCCTGTCGCTCGGGAATGTGGCCGGTATTTATTGCTGCGATCTCAGCACGCTCTCACGTCGACGCGAGATGCTTCATTTCTTCAGTTGCCTTTTTGCGCTCCCGCTTCTTGGACACGGGAAAAGATAAATTAAATTTCTTCCATTGACATATTAAACCTTAGATAGTAATCATAATGTTGACTCACATTTTACAAAGACACAGTTACACTTTTGTTAAAAAAGACAAAAGATTCCTTTTTTTGTGCATTTTTATGATTCCTCAGTAAATTTTTTTTATAATTTTTATGATAGTGTTTTTACCACCCAGAAGATGAAGGTTCCATTCCTGCCGGTTACGCAATTTTTGATATGTATTTAAAAAATCATTTATTAATTTCCTCAGTAAAAATGGAAGCTTTATAGTTTTCCAGACCGTTTTTTCCGTCTGTTCGTTTGTACGTCTGTATGTGTATCACAGCCATTTCAGATTTATCTTATGTATAGTTAGAGCATACGCAATGACGTACGTAGAAGAAACTATGAGAGTGAGGGAATACAGAGGCTCACTTAGAGCTCAGTAATTTTTATTACCATCCTGTGCTGGCGTGCGGACAGTAAAGAGCCAATTATGGTTTTCCTTAGTCTACCACGCCGGCCATGTACGGATTGAGAACTCTCAGTCAAGTAGGTTTCCACGCGATGTTTTCATTCACCGTTAAAGTAAGTGATATTTAATTACTTAAAACGCACATAACTCCGAAAAGTTAGAGGTGCGTGCCCGGGATCGAACCCCCGACCTCCGATTAGAAGGCGGACGTCCTAACCGCTAGGCTATCGCCCTACTAAAACTATACCTATAGTTATTTTTAAGTAACGCAATGCTCTTTGTATTTTGTATATCATTGATACGTTCACAAGTTCTGTTGTCATATCCAATTAATTACATTTCTGTCTGTTACAGTTTTTACGAGGTTTTACACGTCAGCGCTTACATTCATCATTTATTTTCATTATTTCTTTCTTTGCGTCAAAAACAAATAAAATGCTCTGTCTTTCGAGTTATCTTTATATATCAAAATGAATCGCTAAATGTGTTGCTGATCGCAAATCTCGAGAACAGCTGAACCGATTTCGCTAATTCACGATTTTCAGATTTGTCCCCTAATGTCTGCTATAAGACCTACCTTCAGGTCCAAATTTCAGGATTCTAGGTCAACGGGAAGTACCCTGTAGGTTTCTTGACAGACAGATATACAGACAACAACGTGATCCTATAAGGGTTCCGTTTTTCCTTTTGAGGTACGGAACCCTAAAAAGTATGGACATTTTGAGGATAATCGCTAAGAACGGAAATAATAACATTTAAGTAAAAGACAATGCCTACGTACAAAAATGAACGAGTAAAGGTTTTCATGTAGATGAAAATCTACAAAACCAGCAAGAAAGATATTTCTAAAAGCCTAATAGGCTGAGAACTGTTGTGAAATGGAGTAGCTACGAGTGTGTTCAACAACCGAGCACACTGTTGTCAGTCAGTCAGACCGCGTTCAGCATAAAACCTAATCGCTAGGAAAGTGCGATACTGTGAAACCTGGGAACGAATATACCTATCTATTTGCGTAAACTAGCTTACAACGCTGGGAATATTAAAACATGGTATTTAACTTTTAATATACCTAGGTTAAAAAAAAATGTAAATATTTACAGTAAGAAAATTAATAATTAAAAAAATAGCGATGACATAAATAATAGTAATGATATATAAATGTAAATGTAAATAAGTATTATGTATAAGTTTTGTCTTTTTGATTCTATTAAATATGCATATTATACTGAATATTATGAAAAAATGTAATCGCATGAAATGTTTTCAGTAAAATATAAAGGCTATATTATTATTATTATTATACCTAGGTACCTACTTACTTTTTTTAGTCGTATCTACTTATTGAAAATTTACCTTAATATATAAAAAGAAAAGGTGACTGATTGACTGATTGGCATGCAGATTGCTATTATAACGCACACATTCACTAAGAAATGATTTTTAAAAATTCAATCCCTAAGGGTGTGAAATAGGGGTTTGAAGGGGGTTTCCAGTTTGATGGACTATAGTCTAAATTCTACTCATATTGAGAGGAATCCGTGCTCCGTAGTGAGCCGGTGATGATCACGATGAAAAAGCTTTAAAGCAATTTAAAACACTAGAAAATTTATAAAACGTAGGCAATAGATTGTAGATGTGAAAAATGAAAAGATCGCCCGTAACTTATACGTAGCCGCTCTTGGGGCTTTCATACATAATTTATGTATTAAACCGCTCTCATATTAAAAACATTCGGGCGGAATTTCCCAAGGCGTCGCGGAATTCGATTCGAGCTGCAGCTCCGTGCCTCGCGTGATGTATGCCCTCCTCGCGGAGAATTAAAGCGGCCCGGACCCGGACCCCACCAGGTGACTTATGAGTCTAATGACCTTATAGTAATGGAACTCGTGATATTATGTCTTGAAATTGGTTTCAGCGCTTCCGGACCTTTTTCGTTAAAAACTGAATTTTATACTAAGTACTTACTAAGAATAACTCAATAGCTCACAAGGTAATGTTATTACGTTGCTTATTGTTGTACCTCTACCTACCTAAATACCTAATGTGCAATAAATATATATGTATACATATAATATTATAAATATTTATTTATTTATTTATTTATCACTCCTTTCATTCATCATCATATTATATTTGTTTGTATCTTTGTAACTGTAATTAGTAATATTGTATAAAATATTCTAACCGCTAAACTTTCCTAGTCCTCAGTAAAACCCACTAGGAAATCATAATATATGGTCTCCACGTCACAGGTTTAACCTAGTGTGGAGACCACTAGTAACCGACGCCAAAATAACGTGTTTTTGTTAAATAAAGATATTTTATTTATTTATTATTTATTATATTCACTTAATGTAACATTTTGTTTTTTATTAAAGAAGAACTGCTCTGGAACATTAATAATATTATTATGAGTTAACTAGCTTATTCCCGTGACTCACGTGGACTAAACAAATTTCAAATCCCTATTTTATCCCCTTAGGGGTTGATAGATCAGTAAGTCAGTTAGTCAGCTTTTCCTTTTACGTCACTACCAGTATTATCTCTACCCGTATTATAAATGCGAAAGTGTGTTTGTTTGTTGGTTTATTAGTTTGTCCTTCAGTGAGTTTGAGTGACATAGGCTACCTTTTATCCCGGAAAATTAAGGTGTTCCTACGGGATTTTTAAAAACCAAAATCCACGCGTACGCAGTCGCAGCCATCAGCTAGTATTTAGATAAATGATTCTGCAGAATAACTTCAATTTACTATCCATAAATAGATCAAAGTGCCAACAAATCAAATACCTTTTGAGCACCCTATTGAGGTATGTTTAATATTTGTGCAAACCTAAAATTAATTTATCTTAGTGTACAAATAGTTATTGACATAGTTCATAGAATTAATCTCGATTATTATTGAAAGCTTTTGGATGGTATTGTTGAATTTTGCGTTCAATTAGGGTATGTTTATGAATATATTAAGCTCTATGTACTGAATCATCATGATGAGATTGGTCTACCTACTTGATTTTTGATCGCAATAAAAAGTAGAATCTATTTTCGCTAAAATAAGTATTACTTATGCAAAATTTAGGAACTTCTTTCTAAAAATCATTACATTATCTAGTTTATTAGTCTGAAAATAGAGATTTCTGGAACGGTTATAACAGATTTTGTTCTGATTTTTCATCAAAACTTTTAGAAGACTAAAGCCCATTGACTTCCTTTATGCAGCTTTTGCCAAGTTACTACTAGTTTCTCTCTTAGAAGCTATGGATATTAGAAGCTAATGCGATAGAAACAAACTAAATTATGAACCAATCCTGAAATTGTGTTAACGAAAATGGATTTTTGCAGTCAAAAACGCTGAAAATCTAACTTCAATTTAAAATAGGCACCAACTCTTTAAAATGCCAAGAACAGAACGATGTTGAGTCTAAAAATCATGCGCAATTAAATTAACTAACAATAGCTACTTGGAGTGAGTAAAGTCAGTGCAAAACATTGCGTTCCTAGTTAATAAATGGTGCTATATTCGGTACTTTTTAGGGTTCCGTACCTCAAAAGGAAAAACGGAACCCTTACAGGATCACTTTGTTGTCTGTCTGTTGGTCTGTCAAGAAACCGACAGGGTTGACCTAGAATCATGAAATTTGGTAGGTAGGTCTTACAGCTGAAATTATGGGAAACATCTAGAAACCGTGAATTTGTGGTTACATACACAAAAAATTTAAACTGTGGTCATAAACTAATAATTAGTATTTTCAATTTTTGAAGTAAGATAACTATATCAAGCTTAAACAGTGCATTCTAAAACAGATTTTTAATTTATTTTTATGCATCATAGTTTTTGAATTATCATGCAAAATGTCGAAAAAATACGACTGTAGTACGGAACCCTCCTAGCACGAGCTTAACTTGCACTTGGCCGATTTTTACGTATGCAGTGCCAAGCGCTGCATTTTAGAACCGGGTCTCGAGTACTAGAGAAGGGCGGGCATAAAGGCTTTAAATTGCACACCATCCTCTCTTTTAAAACGAGCAAAAATTAATTTTGTGTGAAGTTACAATACTTTTGTTGCAAATTTAAAAAAAATTGGTGTTTCATAAATGTGACAATTGTTTCCACGCACATGCAAACTGTGAAATCAACTCCCTTCAGTGGTGTTCCCACTAGATTACAACATGGGGTTATTCAAGGGGCGGACCAACAAATTCCTGAAAGGCCGGCAACGCATCTACAGTTCCTCTGAAGCTGCAAATGTTCATGGGCGGCGGTAATCACTTAGCATCAGGTGACCCGCCTGCTCATTTGTTCACTATCTCTATTATAAATTTTTTTATAGCAAAATTATCTTTTCAGCATTTAGTACTCGCAGATACGGCACTCTTCTAATATCCTACATTGAGTAGAATTACGCGTGCGTTTTTCACGTGTGGAGTTTATATTCATCTTTTTTTCCGCGCGGATTTACCACTTACAGATTTTTGTTGTTGCTAGAAATGATGTGGGTGACATAACTGCATTACTTAACTGAATTGTCAGTAGGTATTGAATTCTTTTCAATATAGGCTCGTCCTGTAAGGAAGGTTTTTTAGAAAAGATTTTTAGAAACGCACTCGAACGGGTTAGCTAATTCTTATAAGCATGTGGTCAGAGCGTCGTCGGGCGCGATCTCAGGAGACGCGGGTTGGATTCCTGCCGGTCCGCTATTTTTAATATAATATATTTAAAATTGTTTAGATATTTCCTTGAAGTGTAGGTCAACCACTATAAAAATAATAAAAATATAGGTGATAAGAATTTTGTGGTTTTAGTTCCGCGTTTAAACCGCTTGCGTCAGCACCTTGTACCACACAACCTACACTACACAGTGGTACTCTTTTTAGCGCGTATCCGAAACATTGCCAGGAACTGTATCAAGTCTATTTACTCTCTGGCCCAAAATGAATAACAATGTATGTTCTACTATACTTACTAATTTGAAAAAATTTTAATGTGCCAACTTTTTTTACACAATTTACATTATTGAGTAGATACACTTGAAGAAATGAGACTGTGCAATAATTCAGGAACTGCGGATGATGCAATATTATTTTTAACCGACTTCCAAAAAGGAGGTGGTTTGTCAATTCGGCCCCTTTTTTAAAATGTACATCGATTTTTCGAGGTTGGACGAAAACTTGGGTCAATGCCCCGCCTACGACGCGGCATTGAATCCGAGGGGCCTACTTACGCAAATTTCCTAGTTGACCTCTAGCGTCAGTCAGATGTTTTATTTGCAATATATTGTAATTTTTTTCAAAATTATAGGAATTTGTACATTTTTTTTTTCGCGTTTATTTGTGGTATCATATCAGTATTCATCAGACTATCACCTGTCTTCGTTTTGGCCAGCGTTCTGGTTACACCCTGTGTATAAAATAATAATAATAAATAATCTTTTATTTCAGACCAGTAGTCCATATTTAAATTTACAACTATATATTTACTAGAGTTAGTGTGTTAGTAACAATATTTCCTTATATTTATGTTAGTAATGTTAGTGCTTATTGATTTAAATAAAGTGGCCTAACGTGGCGGCTCTAGGCGCCCGGTGGCCACAGCCACCCAGTGCTTAATTATTGGGCAGCCTATCCTATCTTTAATTGCACCCAGAATGCTGTATATCAAATTCCATCCGAGCGAAGCCGGGCAGATCAGCTAGTACTTAGATATTCAGTGAGACACTAGCTTGAGTATTCCACCAGGTACAAAAGCAGCCGCACTTAGCACTTTCCAACTTCTCTCCACTACAATGAAGGCAAATATGAAAGCTAGAGGAGGCATTACGTCTTTCTGTGCATTCACAAGAAGTTACATTTAAATGAAGGTTGCAGCGCTCCCACAAAGCGGGCCAGAACAAACTATAGTGCAAACAGAATAAACAAAACCGACCAAGTGCGAGTCAGACTCACACACGGAGGGTTCCGTACAAGAAGTCAAAAACCGCTGCGGGGCGCTACGGGCAGCGGCACGTGCGTCCAGCTGTACAAAGTGCAATTTTGATGCGATTTAGTAAACTAATGTGGTTGTAAACACTTTTTTTTTTGTGATGTAACCACAAATTCACGGTTTTCTAATTTTTTCCTTCACTTGTCCTATAAGACATTGCTACCTGCCAAAGGAGATGAACAAAAATTGTATGGACGCGTGCCCAAGAATGTACAGAGATGATATACTATGTGCCAGGCAGGCAGGCAGGCAGGCAGGCAGGCAGGCAGGCAGGCAAATATTGTTTGTTTTTTTTTGTTTTCAGCGACTGCTTTTAAATGTTAATAGTCATTCAAAATTCATTTATCTGAGTTTATTAAAAACCTTCATATTTGTTCAGCCTGGGACAAATTTTGTCTACCTCGATTCATATTAATTCTAGGTGAATGGGGAGTATCTACACTATAGGTTTGATTTCCCTGAATTGACACACGATAGACTATTCTAAGCAATAGACATACGGACAGACAACGAAGTGATATTATACAGGCTCCTTTTTTAGATACGGAACCCTAAAAAACAGAAGGCGCAACTTCCATGTATATTTTCAAGTAGGAATTCCTTTTCGCCAACACTAGACTGTTTAATTAAAACTTGAAGTACTATTGCAGCTCTCTAAGCTTGGAGGTTAGAAGTTATTTTTATTTTTTCCTCAACAGTTCTATCACTGATGACTTTCTATTACAATATTACAAATGAGATGAATAAATGCGATGAACGAATTCTCATTTATTATCAAAAAAAAATCAAAAATATAATTAAATTAAGTATTAGTTTGGTCGCATTCTCGATTCTGGTTTTTATATCATGTACCTACAGTAGCCGGCAGAAAATGTACATCGGCCTTTAATAAAAGAGATTGCTGTTTCGTAGAGCGTTGTCTATGTCGTTGAGACCGAAAAAACATCACATAGGTATGAGTGACAGAGACAACGCTCTACGAAGTCAAAATCTCGTTCTAGATGATTGTATTACATGGCATGGCATGACATATTATAAAAGTGATCGCTGATGAGTACGACGTAGTAGAAAAGTCTAAATAATATCAGGTAGTTTTAGACGTGTAGTATATAACTAGCTTATGCTCGCGATTTCATCCGCATGGACTACACAAATTTCAAACCCCTATTTCACCCCCTTAAGGTTTGAATTTTCAAAAATACTTACTTTCTTAGCGCATGCCTACGTCATAATGGCTATCTGCATGCCAAATTTCAGCCCGATCCGTCCAGTAGTTTGAGCTGTGCGTTAATGGATCAGTCAGACAGTCAGTCAGTCACCTTTTCCTTTTATATATTTAGATAAAGTAAAACATATTTCGCTACTTTTTACACGATGATATTTTGTAATAAAGTAACATCTTTTTACAAAATATCATTGTGTAAACAAGTAGCGAAATATGTTTTGAATAATATTATGTGAAATGCAAAAATCACAGTTTCAAAGATTACTGAAATCGCCAATAATAAATCGTGCAAAAATATTTTCGCTCGTGTAAAGACTGACAAGATTTATGTAGGTGACCCAAAAAATTAACCATTGTGTTTTTAAAGAGCTACCACCGAGTTTCGTGATATTGGTATATAACTGATAAGAATAACATTGCGGACTGGTCGCTGATATTCAATTATAAAGCGTAAACAATAAAAAGCTTTGGTTTATTATTTTTAGGGTTCTGTAACTCAAAAGGAAAAACAGAACCCTTATAGGATCACTTTGTTGTCTGTCGGTCTGTCAAGAAACTTTATTTTATTTTATTTATTTTTTATTCACATACAAGTCAGCCCTTGACTACAATCTCACCTGGTGGTAAGTGATGATGCAGTCTAAGATGGTAGCGGGCTAACCTGGAGGGGGTATGGCAGTTTTTAGTAAACCCATACCCCTTTGGTTTCTACACGGCATCGTACCGGAACGCTAAATCGCTTGGCGGCACGGCTTTGCCGGTAGGGTGGTAACTAGCCACGGCCGAAGCCTCCCACCAGACCAGACCAGAAATTTAGAAATTATAAAATTCCAAACCCCTGCCAGGAATCGAACCCGGGACCTCCCACTAATAAGACCACAGCGCTCACCACTGCGCCAGGGAGGTCGTCAAAACCTACAAGGTACTTCCCGTCCCGTTGACCTAGAATCATGAAATTTTTTACCTTTCATATGATACCCCACTAGATATATTATTTATCTTACTTCGAAAATTGAAAATACTAATTATTATTAATTCATGACCACAATTTATTTTTTTTTGTGTGATGTAATCACAAATTCACGGTTTTCATTTTTCCCCGAATGTGTACTATGAGACCTACCTACCTGCCAAATTTTATGATTCTAGGTCAACGAGAAGTACCCTGTAGGTTTCTTGACATACCGACATACAGACTGACAGATAGACAGACAGACAGACAACAAAGTGATACTATAAGGGTTCCGTTTTCCCTTTTAAGGTAAAACCCTAAAAAAAAAAAAAAAAAAAAAAAAACATCGAAATGGAAATGCTCAAGTAGCTCTTAGGTAAGGCTAAGCAAGGACGCAATATGTTGAATATTACAGCATCTGAATATTTCCAATAGGGAGCTTCGGTCGGATATTCAATTATGGAACACGAGTCCGTTACCTACTTATTACCAATTCCGCTATACGACAGTACTTTCCGCAGTACTTTTTATCCCGGAAAATCAAAGAGTTCCCCCCACAGGACTTTTAAAAACATTGCGGGCCTTATCTAGTTTTATATAAATGAAAATAAATACCATAGAATTTGGTCGCTTCATAGACATTCATATAAACGTGGGAGAAAATCGGTTGAAATCCCGTCATTCATCCCGCAAATAATTTCTTTGAAACTACGAATTTCGGCGAATTCTTTTTTCGCCCACCTTTTTCCTTTTTCTCGTAAAATACGGTAAAATAAACTGTAGGTATTTGAGACCGTCTTTCAGTAGGTAGGTATTACTTACTTAATTCGAAATTTAATTTAACAATAAACATTTGATTTAAATTTTAACGGTGAAGGAAATATCGTGAGGAAAACTGCATGCCCGAGAGTTCTCCATAATATTCGCAAAGATGTATGAAGTCTGCCAATCCGTACTTGGCCAGCGTGGTGGACTATGTCCAACGCATATCATAATGAGACGAGATCCGTACTCTGTAGTAAGCCGGCTATGGGTTGTTCATGATGATGATAATGATGAATTCTATTGTACACAATCAAAAAATATAGTGAAAAACTCACAGGCATGCAGGTATCCTCACGATGTTTTCCTATTTCATTGCTTAAAACGCACATCTCGAGAACAGCTGAACCGATTTCGCTTTTTCTTTTTTATAATATTCCTTGAAGTACGAGGATGGTGATTACGGAGAGAGAAATTTAAAAAATTGCCTGAAAAAGAATCGACTGTTAGGTGGTACGAAGTTCGCCGAATATAAAATTAGAGTTCCCACGCGGTATCCAGAAACCTAAATCTGTGCGGATCAAGTCGCGGGCATCAGTTAGTACAGTTCTTGCAATTCACGAAGGCCACTGAACTTTACTTGTGGTAACGTCGTTTACATGGTAATTGCGTAAGTGTGCGTGCATGTCGGACCAATCAGTCACCAGCAAGCGCTGTCAAACGCACACATTTAGTGTTACCTTACGTATACCGATACGACTTAAACACAAGCATGAGTCAGTGGTCTTCGTGAAATGCAAGAACTATAATAATTATTTAAGTAAACTATTAAGCAATCTGTGGTGTTTATAAAACAAAGAGCAAGACTCACGAAGCCAGAAGCAAACGAGCACTCGTAACATTATACGAGATGTTGTTTAAAAATAATTTCGCGAAGTAAGAGTTAATATTTTCTGCAAATTCCAACTGTGGAGATACTTAACAACTTTATGGCATTTCCATATCATTCCATTGATAGTTTTGGTTAAGCTTAGTTCATTGGTTAATTAGACGATAGATTTGCATCGTCTATTTCGTTCTGTTAGTTAAATTTAATTACTTAAATCCGAAAAGTTAGTGGTGCGTATCTGGAATCGAACCCCCGACCTCCTAAATAGGAGGCGGACTTTATAACCACTAGGCTATCACGGCTTCGTTTGACTGAATTAGTTGGACTGAATATTATAGAAAACAAAATAAAATAATGACTAGGTACTTAAATTAATTTTGAACCAATCATTAAATCGAGTGTACTGGTAACGAGCATAAAATAAATAATAACAATTAACAACGATTATTTCCCATTGTGATAACCATAGATAACGAGGGATTTTAATATTAACATAAATATCGAAGAATTTTCAACCTTATCACTATAGTATTAAAACTTACATTACTCGCGACCGCCATAGCGATGAAAACGGGAGTTTTATGTAAAAACCCTGAATATTATATCTTAACATGTTTGTTTAAAGAAATGCTCGGGGATTTCGCAGTGCGTATGAATTTTAAACGAGGTTAATTTCAATAACAAAACACCAACCCGTGTACTTTGCGGTGAATATTTAAAGCTTTGCACTTGTGTAATGTTTTCCGGAAAAGAGTTTCACTTGATATTACTCTTTCGCACATAAAGGGTGCCAACGAGATCCCATCACTATAAGCCTCCGCTGTTCGTCCGTTTGTCTGTTTGTCTGACCGCGGGCTGTAGATATCTCATTAACTGTAATAGGTGGAGATTTGAAATTTTCAAAGAGTGTGTATTTTGACTGTCGGTAAAATAAAACTTGAAAAACAAATTTCCGCCAAGCCTATCAATAAAGCGATAGAATTTAAGCATTTAATTTAGAATTTAATGTAAGCTTTTACAAGAGTGCTTTTGAATCGCCAGAGTAATTTACCACTGGTTCGGAGTGCCTAATGGTTTTATATTTCATTACGATGACATGTATGTACCATCGTATTGTACCTATTAAGTACATTATATTTTAAATTGTAACTTACCTATAAGATTGTGAATGTTTCGAACAGCTTATTTCTATGTATTAGGTAATAAGGAAATCAAACAAGTTTATATTAAATAATTTTTATATTATCAAAAAAAAAAAAAAAAAAAATGTATTAAAACATTTTTTTTTTCAAAACCACCCCGGTGATGTAGTGGGGTTATGTATTAGTATTGAGTAGCAGTAATAAACGGGACATAGAACAACTCACACGTGTTTGATTTACACATCTATCCACTCTACGGAACCTCCAACGGCAACATCACATTCCTACCGAAAAGAATAAGTCAGAAACTCAGCGGTTGCTGTTTTCAAATGTTCAATTATTTACAATAATAATATACCATATTATTATATATATGCAATTGCAGCCCCGTGCTTTGCTAGAGCGAGTCAAATTTACGCTTCTTTAACAATAAAGAGAAGCATAGTGTCTAAGGTCAAACAGACAATACGTAAGTCATAACCAGCCTGCCAATTTACCCTATACACGGCATCACCTGGAGCAGGCCGTAAAAGAACAGTAAAGTTTTTACACCTTCGTAAACACAGCAAAAGCTATGTATTTTCACGGCTTTTTTGTTTAACTGATTTTGACCAAATTTGGTAGCGAGACATCTTGAAGAAAGAGTTTTTTTTTTATTTAGGTTACTTTTGGTTCTGGAAAACCTAAGAGAGAGAATGGAATTGATAGCTTATATCCTGAAGACGGACATAGGGTACTTTATGTCCCGGAAAAATCAAAGAGTTCCAACAGGATTTTTATCACGGAGATGAAGTCACGGATATCATCTAGATTCTCTTAAAGATCTTGTCTAAAAAAGCCTGTCAATAAACCCACAGTGTCAAAGGTCAAATAGACGATGCGTAAGTCATAACCAGCCTGCCAATTGACCCTAAACACGGCATCACCTGGCGGGCCGTAAAAGGACTGTAAAGTTTTTATAGGTACCTTCGTAAACACAGCGAAAGTTACTGCTGTATGACGAAGTATGTTGCTTCTTTTTGTGAAAATTATCACTATAGCGCAATAGTGATTATTCGCCTAGTCGGGTTAGGTTCGATTTTAGTTTAAAAAATCTTTGAATAAAAAGAAAAATCTGCATTGAATTTGAACATTTTATTTTTGAATATGAAATAAAAATTACTTTAATGTAACCTACAGATTTTGCGTCATATTCCTCACTAGCTGATGCCCGCGACTTCGTCCGCGTGGAATTAGGTTTTTAAAAATCCCGTGGGGACTCTTTGATTTTCCGGGATAAAAAGTAACCTGTCACTCTCCAGGTCTTAATCTATACCCATGCAAAAAATCACCTCAATCCGTTGCACCGTTGCGACGTGATTGAAGGACAAACCAACAAACCAACAAACAAACACACTTTCGTATTTATAATAAGGGTACTGATTACTGTGTGTCATGACATGACTTTTTTCTGTTAATAAAATAATCGTAAGAGTTTTCTTCCGATAATAATGCGTTGGGCTCCCAGATCTTTTGGCATACAACTCTACTAAGAGCTCGAGTTATCGACTACTAGGTGATGTCCGCGAATTTGTCAGCGTAGATTTAGGTATTTAGAAGTCCGGGAAACGGGACCCCCCCATCTCCACAGCACTCACCACTGTGCCAGAGGAGTCGTCGACTACCGCAAAATAGATTCGCTGGCTCTTTGACTATAGGCTTTAAACAAGCGTGTTCTAGCCGTCTGCCGCAGTCTGACAATTGAACACACACAACAATTCTGAAAACCCAGACCGCGGCACGCAAATTTGTGGCGCTATTTTGTGTGAGGGTGGTTTCAGGCGTGCTTATTCTCAAACAAAACGTATTCGTCGCTGACTTCGCCGTTCATGTATTTTGGCATCAAGGCTGGCATTATTTTATAAGAATGTTTGAAAACATGCTTAAAACATGTTTTTGTTTAAAAAATAAAGTTTTAAAACAGTTTTTTTCAAACCCTGATTACGTTCAATCAATGACATTAAACCATAGATGTTACGTAAATAATTACACCTCGCGCGACGATTAACAACATACAAAACGCAGAGAGTAGGTATATATAGGGTCATTAAAATGAAAGTCATTAAATCTCCAACGTTGGACGTCTATCGGATGACAGAGATATTTTTGACAAACAAATCAATAGTTCAGTGTAAATTTACTGAATAGCAAACAAGTAATTCCCGAGTAATATTAATAAATGATACGTGTTCTTCAGTTTAAAGCGAGGATGTGCGTGTATAGAATAGCAATACAAGAGTAGATATTCCGTAAAACGAAGTTATATTTCGCGACGCCTTTCACATTTAGGTCAGGAGAGGTTTCACCTTACATTTTATTACTAGCTACTATTTGACTGCGTTTTATGCAAAATTTAATATCTCTCTCCTCTGTTGCTGCAGTACAAGCACTAAGGCACTGTGTCTGTCTGCTAACTTTTCACGGCCCAATAGTTTAAATGATTTTGATGAAATTTGGTACAGAGTTAGCTTGCAACCCGGGGACGGACTAAGAGCCTTTGTGCACTCATGTGCTAAATCGGGATCGGGCTGAAATTCGGCATGCAGATAGAGCTATTATGACGGAGGCATCCGCTAAGACAGGATTTTCCAAAATCCAACCCCTTAGGGGGTGAAATAGGGGTTTAAAGTTCGTGTAGTCCACGCGGACGAAGTCGCGAGCATAAGCTAGTATAAACTAAGTCCAATTCCAATCATTTGCAATTTAGCGAAGAAAGTAATAAATTAATGAACGTTTATAAAACGCAAACGGCCGCGGCCTAACTGTACCAAAGTGTCAACTTTAATCAATGTTAAAGGGAGGGCAAACAAAATTAGACCCCTTGGCTACCTTCGTCCAAAATGAAAATAATAAATCTGATATATGTACCTACCAATACCTACGTAGGTATATTATTATGTTAATTCAATGAGTTTGTTGTAAAATCTAATTTTAAAGCTTTTGCCGATACCTTTGGTATTATAATATAGGTACTAGCTATACTCGCGACATCGTCCGCGTGAACTACACAGATTTCCAACCCCCAATTAACCAAAAAAGTGACAAACATCTAGTTAAATTAATGTAACACCGCATATAAGAGGACAGCGTGACTCTTCACAAGATGGCGGCATTAGTTCCAATTTTCGCCACGCGCCAAAAGAGCCTTGTCCCACAGTATTGTAAATGGACTTATAGCTACAGGTTCTAGAGTTTTGTTATTAAAATAGACAGCTGTGTAAAGAACCTTCGCATAAATTTCCTTAACCTCATCAAATTATGCGTTCCACCAACAACTTACAGGTACTCGGCATAACTTGACTGACAGCTATTGTGCTCATTTAAATGTCAAAGTTAACAATACAATTTAGCTGTTTACTCGAGACTGTCTGGCTGAATTACCATAAAAATACTTAAATTATTTTGAAACTTATATTATTTGAAAGTTTCTGTAAACAAACTTATAGGCTGACATCTTAGAGTCTTCGGCGTCAGTTCCAATAACTATTATATTATTTTCGCAATTTTTTTCGGAGAGCATTATCTAGATCAGATAAAGATAAGTAGGGCCGGCGTTAGTTGTAGCACTCTAGTGCTTAATATTCCACGTGTAGTGTGCTCGTACAGTTTTATTGCCGTCTTGAAGATAATATCAGTGAAATATAGCTGACTTCAGCGCCTTTTTTATTTAAATCACAAGTAAAAGCAGCTGTATACCATTCGATACGATACATTTTATTTAATCAGCTACCATTGTACTCGTAGGTACTAAATTTCATTTAAATCCGTCTAGTAGTTTTCGCGTGATGCGCGCACATACAGACAGACAGACAGACAGACAAAAATTACAAAAAAATGTTTTGGGGTCTATATCGATAATAATGTTTCCTCCGAGTAAAATTTTCAAAATATATTTAACAAGCAGATGCCCGCGACTTCGTACGCGTGGATTTAGGTTTTTAAAAATCCTGTGGGAACTCTTAAATTTTAAGGGAGAAGAAGTAGCCTATGTCCTCCCCCGGGTAGCAAGCTACCTCTATACCAAATTTCGTCAAAATCGGTTGAACGATTGAACCGTGAAAAGCTAGCAGACAGACAGACACACTTTCGCATTTATAATATTAAGTATGGAGTATGGATGTACAGAATTCGCTTACTTAAGTACTTAACAATCAATTAAAATTAAATGAAAATCATACGATATCGTTAATCGTCATAGATCGGATCGGACGACGAAAACGCATAAAAATATCCGTGTAAACTATTTCTCTTAAATAATAAAACTAGAAAGAATAAAGCGAGGTTTATTAACCTCGGCGTGTTTGGGACGTAAAGTGCTTTAAAATGAGGCATTTGGAATTAAATACCAGACTAAAAGTTAATAAGGATAAACGAACCAAGTATATTAACGGAATTTTTCAAAGCAATCTCAAAATTATTGCGAAAAGAAAATTTTCCTGCTAAATTTACTGCCAGCGGCAGACTTTAATTGGATATTTTAAAAACTTGATAGAAAATACTATACTTAACTAGCTTATGCCCACGACTTCGTCAGTGTGGACGACACAAATTGCAAAATCATACTTTACCCCCTTAGGAGGAAATTTTCAAACTTTCTTAGCGGATGTCTATGTCATAATAGCTATCTGCATTCCAAATTTCAGCTCGATCCATCCAGTAGGTTTAGCTGTGCGTTGATAGATCAGTGTTTCAGTCAGTCAGTCAGTCAGTCAACTTTTTGTTTTATATATTTAAAGATTAAAAGAGGAAATTCTCATTATCTTTTGAATAAGAAAGTTTCAAGCGAATGGCTTGAATGTTTACTTTAATATAGAATGAAATTAGCCGCCATTAGCCATATCGCTTGAGTTTATAATGATTCTGATATTGTATAGGAGCATCTAGTAGTGGAAACACACGAGCGTATATTGCGAGCGGATACGTAGGTTTCGCCTACAACTTTATAGGAAACTTGTGACCTAGGGCTTCACATAATATCTTCTAGCTGATGCACAATTTGTCCACCTGGATTTACGCTTTTAAAAATCCCGCGGGAGCACTTTGATTTTCCGGTATAAAAAGTAGCCTATGTCACTCTCGAAGTCTTTAATTATATTCGAGCAAAAAATCACGCCAATTCATTGCTCCGTTGCAGCGTGTTTGAAGGACTAAGCAATAAACCAACAAACAAACACAATTTTGCACTTATAATTTGAGGTATACCTATGCATAATATTATGTTGGTGGTTCTAATAAAATAAATTAAATCAAATAATATAGGAAGTGCTTAGTGAACGTAACGTTCAGGAGAATAAATAGAATTTACCTTTTACGTTAGTTTTCGTTATATTGAGTCGTATTTTTATAGACGATGCAAAGCTTTGCCGTGCAGTCGGACGAGATAGGCGATGGGATGCTGCGATACTGGAGCGAATATTGCTTACGTTGCAACACTAGCCTGAGAGCTTCCCTTCTCTGCTACTGATAAAGCAGTTTTCCTTGTTTGAGAAGATACGACAGTGTAAATAAATATCACTAACTAACTAGCCTGATTTTTCGCATGGGTATAGTTAAAGACCTGGAGAGAGACATAGGCTACTTTTATCCCAGAAAATCAAAGAGTTTCCACGCGATTTCATCATCATCATCATCATCAACCAATAGACGTCCACTGCTGGACATAGGTCTCTTGTAGGGACTTCCACACGCCACGGTCTTGCGCCGCCTGGATCCAGCGGCTCCCTGCGACTCGTCTGATGTCGTCCGTCCACCTAGTGGGGGGTCTTCCAACACTGCGTCTTCCGGTGCGAGGTCGCCGTTCTAGCACCTTGGGACCCCAACGTCTATCGGTTGTACGAACTATGTGCCCTGCCCATTGCCACTTCAGCTTGCCACGGGATTTAGAAAAGCCTAAATCTACGCGGACGAAGTCACGGGCATCTGCTAGTTGGTGAGAGCTTTCTCTCTACTATTGATAAAGTCGTTTTCCTTGTTTGAGTAGGTACGACAGTGTAAATATATCACTAAGAAGCGGATTAAGGCTCTTATAAAACCGTGGCCTAGCGGTCTAGGCGTCGGGCACGAAACCCAGAAGATGCAGGTTTATTTAAAATTAGTTAGAGATTTCCTTGTAGGTAAAAACACTATTGTATTTTTTTTTTAAATATAGTTTATCTGCAGTCTTAGAATCCTGCAGCAAATTCGTTCCTAAGACCGAACGGTTAGAATTAAAAATATTCAGCGGTCCAAGGTTCAACCACCGGTCCGTCTGTTGCCGTCCTTGCCGACCACTGCACTGGGCTATCACCTAAATAAGCTGATTATTATTAGATGAAAAATATTTTTGACTCTCAGCTCCTGGACTGTTGAGGAAACTTTGGCTATTCCGTTCATTGCACACAATTTCCGTAGCACCGTTATTAGTTTGTAATGATAACTTCGACTAAACTATTGTCATCCAGACATACCTAATCGTCAAAACAATAATATAAACACTAACTCGACTACAAGATTTAACCATTAATGAGCTAAATAGGTATATAGGCTAGGTATATCTAATTAAATTCAGATAAATAGCAACAAGGATTCCGTACTACAGTCCTATTTTTTCGTCAGCAAAAACTGTTATGCATAAAAATAAATAAAAATCTTTTTATAATGTACAGATAAAGCTATTATAATATGATACCCCATGTGGTAGAGTTCTTCTTCTTCTTCTTCTTCGCTCTGGGCTGGTTTCCGCACTTAAACGTTTCCGTCTGTTGTGCGTGTTTTGGTAGAGTTATCTTAGTTTGAAAATTGAAAATACTTTTCTTTCTTCTCTACTTTGTTCATGAACACATGTTATTTTTTTGTGTTGTAACCACAAATTCACGGTTTTCGGATTTATTCCTTTACTTATGCTATAAGACCTACCTTCCTACCAAACTTCATGATTGTAGGCCAACGGGAAGTAGGTACCCTATAGGTTTTCTTCACAGACACGACGGATAGACAGACAGACAACAAAGTGATCCATTAAAGGTTCCTTTTTCCTTTTGACGTACGGCATCTTAAAAGGCGACACGTTACCAGGTTAGGCTATACCATAGAAAAATCATAAAGTGGCTCTAATTTCACCGTTATTAGGCACATAATGACACCTATAATCAAACTGACTTTTTCATTGCTATTATTCACAAGTGAGTAGAGCTTTTTTATTGTATTGGTTAAGTTGTTTATTCTTAAAAAAGTTTCGATACATTGCACCATAATGTACTATTATTTTATTATCGTTGAAATACCGCCGTTATCGCCACAAGTAACTTTTTTTAAAGTGTTATTTATCTTGAACTCGCCTCCTCGTGTCCAGTCGCTAATTGCCAGCGCTCCTCAACTCGGCGATTCCTGCTTTGCCAACTTTGATCCACAAATCAAAGATACACACTTGTTTAGAAATGTTGGGAACAAGTCGTGATTGAAAAAAATTAAAATACGACTGTCCTGCCAGAAAACAAACTAAAAGTTTGAAAATTTCGCATTATTGAATTATTTTCAAATTTATATCCAGTATCACTCGGGATGATGTAAGATTTCTAACGATATTCCGCACCTCTGTTCAGGTATTTAGAAGTTATGCTGGAATAAAGAAACTCACATACATACATTTACATGCATGAACTTTGAAAACATTACACTCTTTTGTGCTGTCGTGTAAATAAATAATTGAGTAATGTACTCAAAACCGGCCAAATGCGAGTCAGACTCGCGCACCGAGGATTATGTACTCGGGTATTTTCTCGACATTTTGCACGATAAAATATTAAAAATTATTATGCATAAAAATCACAGACACACAGACAGACAACGAAGTGGTCCTATAAGGGTTCCTTTTTTCTTTTTGTAGTAGGACTCATTTTAGGATCCCTACAATGAGTCGGCGGTTGTTACGTTTCAAAGATGTAACACATATTTTCTATTATACAGTATTAGATGATACCTACGACTTCATCCACGTGGATTTCTATTTCTAAAAATCCCTTGGGAACTTTTCGATTTTCCTGGTGTCCTGGTTCCTGGTAAAAGAGTCAGTCAGAAAAGCAGGCGAATTATTGAGTATTTTTAGATGAGTTTAGTTAAAATGTCCTCTCATATTAAACTTGCGCGCGGATATGGATCACAACGCGCAGAGGCTTATCGAGAGTTTTAGTCTTTAAACTAACCTAATTGAAATATTAACTTGATTGGGGAATAAATGCTATTTCAACCACTTGATTGAAATAACGACCTAAACACAAAAAGTATTTAATAGTCGTTGAGTCTCGAGTCCATGCTATGTCGTCTTCGAAGAAATCTCTTCGGACTATAATAACTAGCGCCAACTAGTGGTCATAGACATTTTTATTTGCAAGTGTTGCTACATTTAAAAATTCAATTAATTTTTTTAGTGGCCACATTGTCATAATCGCCTGCCGCCATTGTCCGGTAGGAGTAAGGCTAAGCGCGCACTGCGATGCGATTTTTGTCCACATGTTCAATGCAAAATTTAATCGCAATATTATTATTCCTACGCGCACCACGATTTATTTGCATACCACGAAAGACAGGGAGCCGAAATCAGTGAATACCTACTGTACCACCATGAAAACAAGACGTGAAGAACATTTAATAAATTATATCAAATAGAGTGAACATTTAAATATGGATTTAAAAAAGAAAATATGCATAATTATTTACTACTTAATATTACATAAAGGAATTTGAAGAAGAAAAATACAAAACGTTACTGGGTCCATCCTTTAACAGCATTAAGGCCTCTAAAAGGCTTTTTTACGAACGATATTATTATAATGATCTTCGTGCATATAACAGGAAGTTCTTTGATTATTATCAAATTCGCATCGCACCGCAGTAACGAATATTAATCGCATTTCGCGATTTTTCTTCGCAATGCGTAGATGATAATGTATTTTGATGGTTCACAGATTTGCGATTTTTTTCGCAACGATTTATTTTCGCTATGCGCGCTTAGCCTTATAGTGTTCTGACTCTATGGTTGCCGCCCATGCCGCCATTTGTTTTTGTATCTGCTGTCATTTAATCCGTGATTATTTTTCTAATAATTTTGGTGTGATTTCATGTGATTTCATTGCTAATTCGCGTCGAGTTGAACTATCCTCAAAAGTGTTCAGCGCACCAATTGTTTTAGAGATTTTGAACTACGTTTTATACTAAGTACGTAGGGTTAAATTCAGTGCACAAACTTGGACGAATATGTACATTACACAAACTGTTTTAGAGATTTCGGACTTCTTTTATTAAATTTAAGTACCTATTTAGTGTTAAGTTCAGTGCACAAACAGTTTTAGAGATTTTGGACTCATTTTCATATTTAAGTATAAGTATGTACCTAAATATCAAGATGTCAAATTGCTTTGTTATACACGGACAAGGTAAATGTTTTGATTGTTTATTTTATTAACGGCTGAATTCAAGTAATACCTAATCACTCTACCTGTAATCTGTCGATAAGTTACTTAGCAAAGTCAAAAAAACCGGCCAAGTGCGAGTCAGACTCGCGTACGAACGGTTCCGTACCAGTATCTATAATATCGGCAAAACAATCATGTCTGTTGAATGGGAGCCCCCTTAAATATTTATTTTATTCAGTTTTTTAGTATTTGTTGCTATAGCAGCAACAAAAATACATCTGTGAAAATTTCAACTCTCTTACTATCACAGTTCATGAGATACAGTCTGGTGACAGACTGACAGACAGACGGACGGACGACGGATTGGATGCAGAGTGCTAAGTGCGGATTAGCAGACATGTAGGTTCCTCACAATGTTTTGCTTCACCTTCACCAAGCTGTGGAGTGGAAGTCTATCGGTTGAAACTAACATAATAATATAATTGTTAAGGTTTTGTACCAAAAATGTAAAAATGCAATACTTATATTTTATTATTATGACTAAGTCTGTATGTCTGTCACACCTGCTTATTACAGTATCTACTTATGCTATTAACTTGAAATGACTATAGTTTTAAATAATGCAATGCAATTGCAAAATGTACGACTTTAAAGTGGAACATTATATGAAAGGGTTTCATTTACATTCTTATAAATAGGTTTTTATTTATTTTTAAGCAAAGTTGGGAAATTAAGGTGTAACACCCCTGTACCTCTGAGGACCACATACAGCTGTCTGTCCTGTTCCTGATCTCGCCTCTAGTTGCGCAAAGATGGCCATAGGTAAAATTCGGTTAGCAGGATATTTAATTTTGAAAATAATATTAATTTTTTTACAGTTTTGACGCCAAATGAACTGAAGCTGAAGGAAATAATTACAAAGTTGAAGAAACAAGTGTGCAGAAAACAAGATAGCAAACAAGTCTCTTAATGATACAATCAGGTTTCTTGCCACATAAAATTATTCCTGCACTTTCGGGATGATCGCATTAGTCTCGATGGATTGACGCTAATTCCCTGAAAACAGCGAAGGACCCTTAACATGGAACACAACATTGGCAGTGTCCTCTCCGAGAATTACATATTATTATATTTTGTCTCATTTGCTGTGGAGCTGGAGACCCTGAGGCCACGGCGTAGTGCCAAAAATAAGGCTAGCCATAAGTGTTATTGTTAAATAAATCATAAAAAGTATCTATTGTTTTTGTTAATTTCCTTGATCCCTCCATTTTATTAATAATAATGATAAAGTCAGTCTAATGGAAACAGTGAAAATGGTGGGAAATAAAAAAATAAGTTGTGTATTCCCAGATTAACTAGGGATAAAGTATCAAATACGTTTTCCTAGTTAATCCGATGTCACAACCTATTTTTTTTATTTCCCACCATTTTCACTGTTTTCATTAGATCTATAGTAGACATTTTAAGAGTATTCAATATAGTACGT
The DNA here is from genome assembly GCF_902806685.2 of Maniola hyperantus. Taxonomy (NCBI): domain Eukaryota; kingdom Metazoa; phylum Arthropoda; class Insecta; order Lepidoptera; family Nymphalidae; genus Maniola; species Maniola hyperantus. The sequence goes on from NC_048547.1 coordinate 533,649, forward strand.
AGGTATATACATATATATCGAGTTTTGTCTATGACCACTAGATGGCGCTGCTTTCTAAGAAATAAAATTTGACGTGAGATGTACATCTATTTCAGGTATACATATTAATCTATGCTCGAGTCAGAGCGAGACTGCCTTCAAAAGGGCCAAACACCGGTATTTATACAAATTGATTCAAAATGGCTGCCCCGCCACAAATCGCGTGACATCGGATGAGTCAAACAATGTCCAATTCATTAAACTAACTTCAATAAATAAATTGATAATCTTGATCAATACTTTGAATTCAAACCAATTCTTTAAAATTCGTTAAAAATAACTAGTAATTTAGTCAGTGTTGCTGACACTGGTGTCAACCTAATGTCCATCTAAGTAAGCTGACTCTGTCGTGCAACTGAATGTCTTGCGCTATGTATATCTTTGGCTGGCAACTGTGAACATCGTTCCACGTTCAACAAACTTGGGGGCACACTTTATAATACTCTACGACGCTCTGAAAACTGCTAACTACAATTTGCTTTAATCTTATTGATGCTTCCCGTTGTTGTTTGTATGGTGACTGTGATTGTGTCTCTTGGCGGAATAACTATAAGAAGTCGCGACAGGTTAAGATGGTAATCGGGGTATGAGGCGGGGGGACGCCCCCGCACCGGGTTAGCACGCGGGCACGGGCAGTGCTGTACCCGTAGTACAAGATTTTACGTCTCACCAAACCAAACCAAAAAAGTTCCAGTAAACTGGATCTTAAATGCCTTGTTTTAAAGCTCAAGTTTGTCTACACTTCTACAGCCAGCGCTCCAAGCGGAAACAATGCGAAATTAAAATCAGTGGCATTGAATATTTGACTTCAATTCAAGGCTGTTTAGGTCCATTTTACTGTAACGCGGAAGTATTTCGACTCTCGAATTTGGTTTGGTTTGGTGAGACGTAAAATCTTGTACTACGGGTACAGATGTGCGAGGCGTTCCCTCCCCGATTGCCATCTCGACCTGTCGCGTAGGTACCTATAGGTATGCATCACATAGAGCGGCCACAACACCCGCTTTGCGGCCGAGGCTGCAGTTAACAAACAGTGTACAGCATCACCGCATGTTCTCCTAGTTACTCCCGACGCATGGTTACCCTACGTAGTTTGTAGTAAATAGCGGGTCGAGGATAAGAGCGGCCACAACATTTTGTAATTGTACCTAGTGATTTAGTATTTTTTAAACCCGCAAAGAATAGCGTGTTAAACTCGGGTCAATGCCCCACCTACGACGCAGCATTGACTCCGAGTGGCCTACTTACTCAACGATCATTGACCTCTAGCGTCAGTCAAATGTTTTATTTGCAATACTATATCGTGAAGTTTTACAAAATATAGCATTTTTATCGCCTTTTGAGGTATCATATCAGCAATCATCAGTACTATCACCTGTCTTCATTTTTGCCAGCGTTCTGGTTACACCCTGTATAATATGGCCTTTCCGAGTATAAGTCCCGCAAATTGCTATAATGCGTATGGCCGCCATTTTAGTGACGTTAGCACTAGACTGAAGTTTCGAGCTGATGGTATATTTTTATTCCGGCCGACGACGTCAAAATTACGTCATTTCGATGTTAATGAGACATGGTTCCAGCGCAATAGCAATTTTCGGGACGTATATCAATATAGTGACAAAGATTGTATGAACGCGAAGTCCGTCAATCAGATTTATTTCCATGCCAATATGTAAAACACACAAATCCGCGACCAAATCAAATGTTTACGCATTAAATATGCAGCACATTCACAATAAACATAAATATAAACAGTACAATGTGAACTGAAGTTTTCAATGGGCCGCTCAGAAATATTTTTCGCGTATTGTTCGAGTTTTATTTATGAAACTGTCATGGTTTAGCAATCATTCAGTTCGGCAATAATCGACATTTCCTTATTAATACATATTTCATGCAAATCTAATAATTATATCGATATAAAGCGCCATATAAGTAATTTTTGAGATAGCGGTGATAGCCTAGTGGTTCAGACGTCCGTCTTCGTTTCGGGAGGTCGGGGTTCGATCCCGAGCACGAAACTTTTCGGATTTATGTGCGTTTTTAAAAACATTTAAATATCAGTTGCTTTAACGGTGAAAGAAAACATCGTGAGAAGACCTGCATACCTGAGAGTTCTCCATGTTTTCAAAGGTGTGTGAAGTCTGCCAATCCGCATTGGGCCAGCGTGACATACTATGGCCTAAACTCTTCTCACTCTGAGAGGGCCGGTACCTAAAGAGTTGATCATGATGGATTTTTAAAAACGTTACTTTTGAAGCATCATAGTAGCCTTACTTTTAAGTTGAATACTTATAAATAATGTAATAGTATTTTTTAACAAATCATTAAATTCATGATTTAAGTAGGTTTACCTTTGTGCAAAATTTTAACTTTCTAAGTCCAAGGATTTGGGCTGGGCGTTGACAAGTTAGTCAGTGAGTAAGTTTTCTTTCTATGGTGTTAAACATGTTTTAGTGCCAGATTATTCGAACAATTTTACTCGACACCACTACGTTAACCATACTGTATGGTAGCTAAATTGTGCACCAAGCGGTGGAGTGTGAAATATTAAAACAAATCGTCACTGCTTGTATGCAGTTCACAATATACGCACTCTATCTGCACCAGATGCAATTTTTATATTTCTACTTCATTTTTTTTTCATTCGTTGACACTTTAGCATTTGACTGCTATCTCACCTGGGTGTTATTGCAGTCACATGGAAGCGGATAAACCAGAAAGGCGTCATCGTCATCATGATCAGCCCATTGTCGGCACTACTGAGCACGAGTATCCTCTAATAATGGCCATAGTCCGCCACGCTGGCAATGCGGATTGGTAGATTTCACACACCTTTAAGAACTTTATGGAGAACTCTCAGGTTTCATCACGATGTTTTCCTTCACCGTTAAAGTAAGTGATATTTAATTAAGTACTTAAAACGCACATCTCCGAAAAGTAAAAGTGAGGCCACACGATACGTTGATACGTGGCCTCAGACTTAGAGGTGTGTGCCAGAATCGAACCCCCGAACCCACAATTGGGAAGACGACTTCTCAACCGCTAACAAACAACCAGGTCACGGAAAAAACGATTTGATTTATAAAACCCTTGGAGCAAAGTGCTTTAGCATACATAATACACATAAGGAGATCCCAGACTATTAATATTCTGTGGTACCAGTGACCCACAATTTGATTTACTCAGCGCTGGGACGGATTTATGGTAATTGTTGGTAAAAGTTGAGATTTAATACACGCACCGCGCCAAAACATCTTTAACGATGTTTTCGGGACGCGGTTATTTTTATAAACTGTCGTCTTACATCTACTTTACCCTGTTATAATGTTCGTCTAACTCACAAAGTCCACTCGGTCCTGTTTGTAAGTTAAATGGACCGACAAACGATGCGTAGTAGACAGAGGCGGTTATCCCATATGATGCGAACAGATTGGTGCAAGGAAACTTGCAATGTATCATGCAATGAAAGAATTCGCCGTACACATTGCTGCAATGTATCATGCAAGGGAACATGTAAGATAACAAATTCTCATAGTTTGGACGTCTGGCGCGCGCGAACTGCGCATTACATGCGCATTGCGCACGCTAAGCCGGGTACAGACTGCTGTAACGTAACATGCAATGTAACATGAAAGGAGCATTTCATAAATGTGGACGCAGCGTGCGTACGATCTGAGCACGTACGTACTCGCATCTTTGTGCGCGCCCCTTTGTGTTCGGCGAAAAACCGACAAATGGCGGATCGCGGCGCGCACGAGTTGAAATGCTCTGTACAGTTAGTACAAGATTGAACAATGCATTTATCGTTTATCGTTTCGTTTACTCCTCACGGTCAATGTTTACGTATTGTCCGGCAGTATGAGTTGGCCATAACAGTCAGTATTGGACTCATCGAGTAAAAGAAATAGTAAACGTGATGGTCCAACTCTCGCCACAATTTGTCTCTCTTACACGTTCGCAAAAAAAGGGGGACAGATATACGCTGCCATTTTGTTGAGTTTGGCATTTATTATTTCGTTTATTGACGTTTTTGACAGATTGACAATGACAGATTGACAGCGTGACAATGACAAACAAGTGACAGTCCACCACTTAGTCTATGGTGTGTGTGTCTATGGTAATTTGTCTAAGATCACTAAAAACCTCAAGAAACTTGTGTCCAGAGCCAAATTTTCATCAGATTAAAAAAAAAGTTACCGCTTTCTAGTCTGTTACTCTGTCATTGTCTGTAAAAAAATAAATCAAAACAAACCAACGAAACCAACATAACCTTTTATCATAACTGAAACTGAGAGTTGAGACTGAAACAAACGGAACAATCGCTTTAGTTTTAACTAGAAAACTGAAGTTTTACTGATTATTAGGTATATATTATTGTACGTAATACAACTTTGTAGAAACAACTTCGACAAGGAAGCTGACAGAAAAATAAGCTGGGCTGGGCAGCATTTGGAAAATTGCGTCAAGTCTTCAATTCGTCGATACCCCAAAGCCTAAAGACGAAAGTCTTTAATGAATGTGTCCTACCTGTGATGACGTATGGTGCTGAAACGTGGACACTGACAGTTGGCCTTGTCCACAAGTTCAAAGTCGCTTAGCGGGCTATGTTGGGTAACTCTGAGGGACAAAATCCGTAACAACGAAATCCGTTGGATGACCAGAGTGACTGACATAGCCCAACGAATTAGAAATCTGTACTGGCAGTGGGCAGGCCACGTCTGCCGCAGAACCGATGGGGCAGACGTGTTCTGAAGTGGAGACCGCGTATCAGCAAGCGCAGTGTGGGACGACCTCCAACCCGCTGGACTGACGACCTTAAGTAAGTTTACTCTCTCTCTTCGGATCACGCTCACATAATGTACTAATTACTAGGTAATACAAATCTCTTGATCTGAATTTGGACACATAGACAAGTGGCCAGGTTTGAAGAGTATAGTTAAATCATAACATAACTTCATATGTACCTACCTACTTAAATAATTACTGTCTACTAGGTACCTAGCATTAAATGAGTTCAAAAAGGGCTGAGCCATCATTAATAATTATATTTGTTAGAACAGTTTTGACTACTGACCGCTTGATAAATGACAACACATTTTAGACATAATCTTGTGGTACACTGAAGTTAAAGTTGCAATAAAACATCTAGGTAATCTATTACAGAAAGGCAACTCTTTAATAATCAATTCAGTTTTCTTTGTTTAAGACATGTAATTAAGTTCGGGACCTTGAGTTTGAGCTGTATTTTAGTGTATGTATAAAGGTTATCTGTCTATCTATCTGCTGGCTTTTTACAGCTCATCCGTTCAACCAATTTTGACAAAAGGTACAAAGATCTTTCATCCTGGGGATGGATATAGCCTATTTTTAAATAAACTAGGCTCTGAAAATCGAACAGTTCCCACAAGATAAATGAAGTTGCGAGTATAAATTATTTAGTGTGGAGCTTTGTTACATGCTGGAGAAGGAGATAGGCTACTTTTACCCTTTAAATCAGCGCGGATAAAGTCACGGGCATCATCTACTTATTAATTAATATTATAAATAAAACTTAGACCTCATTAAGATAGATAGTAAAATAAGAAGAATAGTTCTTGTCTAATTAGCAATTTAAAAAATTAAAGATCAATAATTTCTATTTTTTCAGTGATAACTGTGGACCAGTTAGTTACGTTATGTTAACAGCCTGTGAATGACCACACCACCTGCCTAATCCACTTTGTTAGAAGAATGCAAGTTGATTTTGCTGCATCAAGACTACACTCTACAGAATCCTCATAAGTCATCTAAGTGCAGTAACACTGCGCAACAAACTACAGTTTTATAACAATATAAAAATTTAATAGTAAATAAAATGTTTTTTGTCTCTGCTTTTCTATTATGAACATAGTGTTTTTATAGCTAGTCATGCCATAAGATTCTTTTATAGGCATTTTAATTCATACCTACATACAACGGGCTAGCTTTTGAGACTTGCCGCCTTGATGGAGAAAAGAAGAGGAGATAGGGACGTTCCGGAGTCTCTGGATTCATCCATACAAAACGTGAGTGAGTCTCTGGCTGAAGGAGTGAAGGGGTTGACTTACCCCGCCGCCCCCTACCGAGGCTGTTTTAAGTCAATGACAATTTTATCAAAATTAAAAATCATTTAAAAAAGTATACATCCCCGGCGGAAAATCACTCCTTCCAAGGGAATGATTTCCCTCCCCTCCCTTTTACCTCAGCTACCCCCATCAAGGCTGCACGTTTCAAAATGTTCATACAAATAAACAAAATTGAAAATTGCCTGTTACGTTCTCAATAAGCTCATAATTAAAAAAATTGTGAGCTAATCTTTGAAGTGTTGAACCGATTTTGATGAGACTTGGTGCACAAACAGTTGGGGACAGTGTGGCTAATTCTGTTAGACGAGGTCTAAATGTATTGCTATCCTTTTCTGCAGTGCAGGGAGCTTATGAAAGGAACAGCAATACACATAAACCTGTCATTTTAATTTAGTTTTGATCATAGATTCCCGGAAATATCCAGGCAGGCAAATTCCAGAATACTTTTTAACTATTATTAGTATCATCTGAAAACTTACTTTTTTTAGGATGAAATAAAACAAATTAAATTCTTTTGTTTAAATTTAAATTAGATACTATAAGTAGGTAGGTATGCGTATAAGTATTTTACATCAGCTGTAAAATTCATAAGGTGTATTTAAGTAGGTACATCATAAACAGTTCAAATTATATAGGTATTCTACAAGTCTGATGACCCCCAGGTTAGTTGCAGTCTTGACTCTTGAATTAAGTTAGGTTCTAGTGGCCCTAGCTTAGGTAGCTGGAAGATAGGCAACATAATCTGGTAAGTATAGGTTAGGTACCATAGATGATCTGCAACCTGAAAATAATAATTTATTTTAGAAAAATACTTAATATAATAAGCTAGCTAAATTTGGTAGGTAGGTCCATTTCATACAAAATTTTACTAACTTATACCCTTCTATACTAGATTGTGCCCGCGATTTTGTCCGCGAGGACTACACAAATTTCAATTAGATAGATCAGTCAGTCAGCTTTTCCTTTTTTATATATAGATAAATTAAGTACCTACTTTCTTGTTTGTGAATGGATGCAAGTAATGGTAGGTAGTAGGTAGGTATTTTCTGTTATTGTATGTATGTTTCTTAATATACCTGGTAGGTAGGTACCTACCTAGGTTTCTATTCTGGTGAAAAAATGGGTTGATTTTATCAGATGTAGGTACCAACTTATATGTATAATTGAATCACAAATTAATGTAAGTAGGCACCTACTTAGTAGGAAATCTGAGCCACACGTTTGATGTACCTACCCATAAGGCTTAGAATAATATTATGTAGGTATTAGGTACCTAGGTATAGGTAGGTAATAAATTGTGCATATCTTACCTTTGCCTCAATGATCAAGGTGTGACATACTCTTTGTGATCGATCTTACAACGCTACAAGTAAATGCATTCTGCGAGCTATATGTATGGATGGCTATCGCTGCACAAAATGATTCATCCGAGATGCACTATTATCATTATCTATCATTTTAGCCTGTGGATGTCTGTCTTCTACATCCAATCATCGCTGCACAAAATGATTCATCCGAGATGCACTATTATCATTATCTATCATTTTAGCCTGTGGATGTCTGTCTTCTACATCCAGTCATCGCTGCACAAAATGATTCATCCGAGATGCACTATTATCATTATCTATCATTTTAGCCTGTGGATGTCTGTCTTCTACATCCAGTCATCGCTGCACAAAATGATTCATCCGAGATGCACTATTATCATTATCTATCATTTTAGCCTGTGGATGTCTGTCTTCTACATCCAGTCATCGCTGCACAAAATGATTCATCCGAGATGCACTATTATCATTATCTATCATTTTAGCCTGTGGATGTCTGTCTTCTACATCCAGTCTTGAGGCATCCTCATTCAGCCACTTTACGTTAGGTACCTACTCTATAATATGAACGGTCCATCGGTCGGTACCCCACTAGGTACTTGTAGGTATGCTGTGGTACCAAATCTCAACTCAGTAGGAACGCAGGCATGGATTGTTCACTGCCACTTCAACTTGCTGGGTGGTTTCGACTATGTGAGAACCTGTTTCTTTGACGGATGCTCAACCAAGTACGACAGGCATGGATTGTTCACTGCCACTTCAACTTGCTGGGGGGTTTCGACTATGTGAGAACCTGTTTCTTTGACGGATGCTCAACCCAGTACGACAGGCATGGATTGTTCACTGCCACTTCAACTTGTTGGGGGGTTTCGACTATTTGAGAACCTGTTTCTTTGACGGATGCTCAACCCAGTACGACAGGCATGGATTGTTCACTGCCACTTCAACTTGTTGGGGGGTTTCGACTATGTGAGAACCTGTTTCTTTGACGGATGCTCAACCCAGTACGACAGGCATGGATTGTTCACTGCCACTTCAACTTGCTGGGGGGTTTCGACTATGTGAGAACCTGTTTCTTTGACGGATGCTCAACCCAGTACGACAGGCAAGGATTGTTCACTGCCACTTCAACTTACGGGGGGGTTTGGGCTATGTGAGAACCTGTTTCTTTGACGGATGCTCAACCCAGTACGACATGCATGGATTGTTCACTGTCACTTCAACTTGCTGGAGGGTTTGGGCTATGTGAGAACCTGTTTCTTTGACCGATACACTGCGCACATCACAAATTACGCCGCTGAACCAAATTTAAGTTACACAATCACGACGGTTAGCTTTGACTACCTTCCCAAACATTCTCCTTGCCTCCGTGGGCAAATTAAGGCACTTCACTTATTAAATTTCATCATTTTGTTTAATTATCAATAAGCTTTCACGCTTCTCTCACCGAGTATTTTTTGGTGAGTTACAATTCGACTATCGACTCGTATCCATAAGCGAAAATGACGTCATTTACTAGTTTTAGGACGTCAAACTTAGGACTCGTACTGCCAAATTACTCGATATTGGTATTGGTGTAGGTAAACGCAAACCATTCTCGATGGTGACGTAGTTATGTGGTAATTGGTATCGTAAAGTTGAAAGCTATACTCGCAAACACTCGATCATCTTTAGTTCGCAATATTTCCGCTGTGTCGCTGCCTGTAGATGTATGGAAACAGTCGATTTCGACTTTGGTATTTTTAAAACTATGAAATCTTATACTAACTGTACTGTTCGTGCGCGTACTGTGCACGGTTCGTGCGCCACAGTCCACACTATGGGAATTTTGTTACATTGCATGATACATTGCGACAATGTGGACGGTAAATTTTTTCATTGCGTGTTACATTGCATGTTACGTTACAGCAATCTGTACCCGCCTTCAAGCCGCGCGCGGACCGATCCGTGGTATTTTGTCGGTTTTTCGGCAAACACAAAGGGGCGCGCAGTGTACGCGGGGCAGCAGGTGGCAGCAGCATGGAGGTTCATAGTGAATGCGCGGTAAGAGCGCGCCACACGTCCACTTGCGAACATGCAGTGAAAGGCAGAATGATACATTGCATGTTACCTTGCACCAATCTGTACACACCTTAAGGCAAACTAGGGCGCGAGATTACGAAGAGTTGGGTTAGTGAGTCTGCGCTTCAGATATCTTCAGGGATCTTCTATCAACTGTCAGGGAGCGTCAGCTCGAGCACAGACCACCAACAACTCCAACTAACAATTCTTCTTCTTCTTCAAGTGCCATCTCCTACCGAAGGTTGGCAATCATTAAGGCTAACTGGATCTTGTTTACTGCTGCCCTAAACAGTGATCTTGTACTCATGTTAAACCACTGGCGAAGGTTCTTGAGCCAGGATATTCGTCTACGGCCAGGTCTACGTCTGCCTTTTATCTTGCCCTGTATTATAAGCTGCAGTAGATCGTATTTTGGGTTGCGCATAACATGGCCCAGATATTCGAGCTTTCTCCTTTGCACACATTTAAGTAACTCAGTGGACTTCCCCATTATTTGCAGCACGGTGGTATTGCGTACACGATCTCTCCATGAGATTCGCAACATTCGCCTGTACACCCACATCTCGAACGCCTCCAGCTTGTTGCTCATCGCTTGCGTTAAAGTCCAGGCTTCGACTCCATACAATAAAACTGAGAAAACATAGCACCGTGCCAACCGCATCCGAAGCGGTATTTTTAACGGTATTTTCAACTAACAATACATAACGATAAAGCAGCTATTGGGAAAAAATTAACTCGTTATGAATTAGTTTTTTCCCAATAGCTGCTCTACTGGGAAAATCCATTAGTAGGTCACTGAGGACACAATTTATTCGAAACCGAAATAATATTCGAATTAATTGCAAGTAATTTGGAATTCTGCGTATGTTTGTTCAATTATAAATCCTAAAACAATTTCACTAACGCGTTTGTTCATTCCGCATCGTTGCATCTAAATATATTTTGTGTGCGGAACCAAAATGAAAACGTATTTTAATATTTATTTTATTTATTTATTTATTTAGGGTTCCGTACCTCAAAAGGAAAAACGGAAGCCTTTTAGGATCACTAATTTGTTGTCTGTCTGTCTGTCTGTCTGTCGGTATGTCAAGTAACATACAGGGTACTTCCCGTTGACCTAGAATCATGAAATTTGGCAGGTAGGTAAGTCTTATAGCAGACTAAATTATGGTCATCAACTAATAATTAGTATTTTTAATTTTCGAAGTAAGATAACTAAATCAAGTGGGGTATCATATGGAAGGGCTTCATTTGTGCATTCTAAAACAGATTTTTATTTATTTTTATGCATCACAGTTTTTCAATTATCGGAATTATTGAGTAGAAAATATCGGTCAAGTGCCAGTTGGACTCGCACATTAAAGGTTCCGTATCGTACCGTACCGTCAGGTACAAGATATAAGACTTTTTTTAATAATTCATGCTGGCCATTTTGTAGTTTTTATTATTTGTTGTTACAGTGTTAAATGTAAATACACGTTATGACAACTCTTTACCTATTACAGTTTACGAGATAGTAATAGGGTCCCGTTGGCACCCTTCGGGCACGGAACCCTAAAAAGCAAAAACAGCAGGTTCAAGTGTACAATAATAATTCAAAGTGATTTCAGAACCTCAATATGAGCTTTCATTATAGAATCAACCAACTGTAAAGCAAAACACCTAATCTTGTTTATCAGGATCTGAAAGAAGTTATAAATACCCCACTTTTGTTATAATTACCCCACTTTTGCAGTGTATTTACCTGGAAATTTCATGTGTAAATATATTATGACGGATTTTCCCATTTCCATTGCTTTTGTAGATACAAGAGCTTAATCAATCTTGTGTTAAATATACCTCGGAGATAGATTATGATGTTCAGTTGGACAGAAAAGGGTCGAGAAAGCTTAGGTTAGGTATAACATAGGTATTATCGTTCAGATATGTTGCCTTAGATGTTAGCGAATGCCTTACCTCTATCTATATGTACATTGATAGAATTTATCTTCTAACTAGCTTATGCTCGCGACTTCGTCCGCGTGGACTACACAAATTTCAAACCTCTATTTCACCCCCTTAGCGGGTTGAATTTTCAAAAATCCTTTCTTAGCGGATGTCTACGTAGTAAGTAGTAACTTAGAAAATTGAAAATACCTACTAATATTTGTTCATGAACACATTTCATTTTTTTCTGTGATGTAATCACAAATTCACAGTTTTCGGATTTATTCCTTTACTTGTGCTGTAAGACCTACTTACCTCCCAAATTTCATGATTGTAGGTCAACGGGAAGTACCCTATAGGTTTTCTTGACCAACACGACGGACAGACGGACAGACATACAGACAGACAACAAAGTGATCCTATAAGGGTTCCTTTTTTCCTTTTGAGGTACGGAACCCAAAAAAAGACTAAATTCACGCAAATGAAGTCGCGGGCATCATCTAGTTGTGATTAAAGCCGAATACAATAATTATAGGTAAGTATACAAAGCCGGGACTTGTTAGTTCAAAACATATCCACGTATTGTGAATCGTAACTTGTACAACAAACAGTATTGCAGAACAACGATTGTAATACGCGTACAAATTCATAACTCTGGACGTACGTTATTTCGGCTTTATTGTATCCCGCGGCTCAATCAATGGCCGGCCTTTGCTAACACAGGTACTGTCGTAGACTGACAAGATTGTTCTGTATAAATAATTCCGTGGCGGCCGGAGCGGCGGCTACTAAGGCAGAAAGGGCCAAGAGGCGCAAATATGAGAATATAGAAAATAGTTTCATATTTGTGCCTTTTGGGGTGGAGCCCATGGGTTCGTGGGGCGAGGATGCTAGATCCTTTTTTAAGGACCTTTCATCCCGTCTCGCGGAATCCACGGGGGACCGGAGGGCTGGCAGTTACCTCGGTCAGCATATTAGTCTGGCCATTCAACGAGGTAACGCTGCCAGCGTTCCCAGCACCCTGCCTCGTTGCGGTGGTTTAGATGATATTTTCGATTTGTAATTTTTATAAATAAATTAAATAAAAATATTTTTTATTTTTTTATACTAATATACACGGACTTAGTAATAAACTGAAGAACATGTTAAGTAACCTAACTTATGAAGCTACTGAAAAGCTAATTCGTAATACATACATATAATAAGAATATACACACTCATTCACGCTCACACATACATACACACACAAACACACACACAAACACACACTCATACACAAACCCATACACCGAAACACGCGCGCGCTCATACACACTCTAAAGTAAGAATAATAATTTTTGTCATTGCATATCTGGGAAGAGACTGACCCCCATGACACGGGTTAACCTAGTTTTTGGGTCGAGGGTAATTTTAAGCCAAGTAGTAAAGTTGTAACTAATTAGTTAGTTAGTATGATAATGATTTTGTACTATTTAAAGTAAAGTTTAATTATATAACACGTGGGTGACACGTGGGTGACGTGGGGTTCAATTAAACTTTTACAAGTACTTTTGAAAAAGTACCTGTGATGACGTATGGCGCTGAGACGTGGACACTTGGCCTTGTCCAGGAGTTCAAAGTCGCTCAGCGTGCTATGGAGCGGGCCATGTTGGGTGTCTCTCTGAGGGACAAAATCCGTAACGCCTATCAGCAACAGACAGACTTTCATAAACACTTCCACCCCCCATTTATCCCCCTCAGGGGTGGAATTTCGAAAAATCCTTTCTTCGTGGATACCTACTCTTCACAAAGAACACACCCTCCTCTCTAGGATTAGTGGTTTAGGCTGTGCGTTGATAGGTATATACTTAAGTCGGTCAGTCAGGACTTTGAATTTTAAATATATAGATTTTATTTGGATACACTTGCGCAAGGAAGCCTCTAAGCGGGTAAAGCCGCCAGATTAGTAGTCAAAGGACAATAATAGACGTGCTCACAGAATTGTAAATTATTTCGGTATTTATTTGACCTAAATGTGATACACTATCGATGTATTTATATCTATGCCTTCTATGCCTTTGTGCCTGTGTTTCAATCGTTTGTATAGAATAGATATTATCATCAGAAAGGCAGTGGATAATTTTAGTGTGTCCAAAATGACTTGTTTCTAAATATAAAACCAAATCATAATTTGCCGTGTCCTAATGCTGACAACCTATCGATAATCTACTACTGAGTATGGTCTCCTCATAGAATGAAAAGGTTTACGCCATGACACGGGTTAACCTAGTTTAAGGGTTGAGGGTAACCTAAATATATAAAAGGAAAAGGTGACTGACTGACTGATCTATCAACGCACTCCTCAAACCACTGTATAGATCGGCACGAAATGTGGCATGCAGATAGCTATTATGACGTAGACATCCGATAAACCATGACCAATATTCCCCTTTTCCCGCCAACTAGGTGAAGTTTGTGCTAAGAGTGGGTAACGTAGGTACGACAATAGTGCAACGGGTGGGATTTGAACAGTCAATCTTTCAGATTTTAGTCCGCTCCTTTAACCGTTGAGCGATTGGGGCTTTTAGGAGCTATAATCCTCTGTAGCCTTTCCATGTTGGCAGTTTAAAGCAAACTGTTTCATATAAACGGCTTGAGCTTCGTCAGTAAATACGCATCACAGGTTTCGCTGAGCTTCCAGTCGAGTGCAGAGTTCTCTGCATCGACATCGACACTGCTCGACCATGCGAGCGAACCTGGGAGTCAAACATTTACGTAACGACCTTTGACTGACGACGCAGACTTGACTTTACTTAAATACGACAGATATAAGGGTGCAAAGTTGAGTCTGTTATTTTTTAGGGTTCCGTACTTCAAAAGGAAAAACGGAACCCTTATAGGATCACTTTGTTGTCTGTCTGTCTGTCAAGAAAACTTCAGGGTACTTCCCGTTGACCATGAAATTTGGCACGTAGGTAGGTCCTATAGCAGACATTCAGGAAAAATTCTGAAAACCGTAAATTTGTGGTCCTGAACTAATAATTAGTATTTTCAATTTTCGAAGTAAGATAACTATATCAAGTGGGGTATCTTATGAAAGGACTTCACCTGTGCATTCTAAAACAGATTTTTATTTATTTATATGTATCATAGTTTTTAAATTATCGTGCAAAATGTCGAAAAAATACGACTGTAGTACGGAACCCTCGTTGCGCGAGCCTGACTCTCACTTGGCTGGTTTTTTTTTTCAGTATACCGTACAAGATGTGGCCCCAGGCCCACACATTCTCAAAACCTCTCCCTTACTCAAACTTTATAGTCTACATCTCCTGAGGATGTTCCGGTGTTGGAGTGAAACATACATCCATACTAATATTATAAATGCGAAAGTGTCTGTCTGTCTGTCTATCTGTCTGTCTGCCTGCTAGCTTTTCACAGCCCAAACGTTCAACCGATTTTGATGAAATAGATTTAGCTATATAAGCTAACGCCCGGGGAACGTTTTATTCCGGAAAATTGTAGAATTCCTACGGGATTTTAAAAAACCTCAAACCTAGCGGACGAAGTCGCGGGCATCATCTAATTGAGCATTATTTATAAGATTTTTATAATATGTTGTGTGGCGGTGATGCTGTGTTAGTTTAACTATATATGACGAAAATTCGATCGATTCGATATTATTATGTTGAAAATGATTTAGGGGAAAAGTTCGTAACTGGTACCAAGGAGCTTCGCATTTCCTAAGGAATTTGGATATACACGATTTTTTTATCTTTAATGTTACTAATGGGTTTTACTTTTAACACGCAAAGGTGAATACACATACACACATATGAAACTTGATTTTGAGATGTCATGATTAAATTAAATATCTATGTATTTAAAAACGAATACAAAAATTTAAATTCAAACTATATTGTTATTATTAACGACTGCTACTAGCTTCGCTTCCGAGGGAATTTCGAAAAATCCAGCCTAATTATTAAGACAAGTAGATTGATAAGCACTACATTACAAAGGGAACCTCAAAAATTTCAGCTTTCTAAGTCTAAGGGTGCTGCTGTTATAGCTTAGTGGTTAGGACGTCCGCCTCCTAATCGGAGGTCGGGGGTTCGATCTCGGGCACGTACCAATAACTCTTCGGAGTTATGTGCATTTTAATTAATTAAATATCACTTGCTTTAACGATAAAAGAAAATATCATGAGGAATCCTGCATGCTTGAGAGTTCTCCATAATGTTCTCAAAAGTGTGTGAAGTCTGCCAATCCGCACTCGGCCAGCGTGTTAGACTATAGCCAAAGCCCTTCTCACTCTGAGAGGAGACCCGTGCTCTGTAGTGAGCCGGCGATGGGTTCGGTGTGGACATTATTTTCTACCGCGTACTGTATAACGTGCTAAGGTTATTGCAAGTAGAGTGAGAGTGAGAGTGAAAAAGTAAAAAGTACAGAAGTGTAGTAGTTATAATTCCAAGTCATTGCAAATGAATAGGCCCTCGAAAACTGCAAGTGGATTACTTCTATGCAGGGCAAGTTATTCTTTACAAATTACGAGAGCCAGCCCCGTTGACTCTGTCAAAAGAAAACACTCCAACGGAATTATGTCGTTGGCGATATGAAAAGGAAATTCTTTTCTGTTCCTATAAAAGCTATGGTGAATTCAAAGATAGGTATGCTAGTCAAACCTAAAACTGATGTACTACTATAGAGAACGGTAAATGTACTTCGACAACCGCCCTGGCGCAGTGGTAAGCACTGTTGTCTTATTAGTGGGAGGTTCCGGGTTCGATTCCCGGCAGGATTATAAAATTTGGCATTTTATAATTTCTAAATTTCTGGTCTGATCTGGGGGCTGAATCACGTTACGTTGTGTTGGATTGAAATGATAGATTAATAAATATAATTTAAACTAAAACTAAAACCTTAAAAAATACAATATTATAACTAAAATATATTATTAAAAGGCAAGGTTCCGAAGATACTGGCAGCGTTCCCCCTTTGAATAGCTAGGCTAATTCTTTGTCCGAGGTAGCTGCCAGCTCTTCGGTCTCCTGTGATGTCGACGACTAACCTTTTTGCTATTTCATTAAAAAGTCTTATAGCGCTAGGACCCCACGGACCAAGGGTCTCGACACCGAATGGGACAAATTCATATTCGGAGCCTAGACCCCTGTATTTGCTTGTTTTGGCTTTTTCAGCCGCTTCACATGCCGCACCAGCTCTGTTGTTGGTTCCATGTAGATGGGAAGGGGCCAGTGTGTCTGAACAGGTTGCAAATAAAATATAATATAATATACCTATTGGAGGGTCGATATTGAAAGAGTTCTTACTGTTATTGGAGGGTCGATATTGAAAGAGTTCTTACTGTCTGTAGACACCGTGAAAAGAAACGTATGAGCTTTACTCTACGGAAGGTAGCCATCTTTATTTTAGTTGTCAGAGTTGGACTTTGACACGCACGCATTTGTTGTGGTTCACAATTTTCTCTCGCATTAAATTAATTAAGTAGGTATCAGATTGTAGCTTAGCTAATTATTATTCTTTGAGATAGGTAGGTAGTTTCTTAATCGTGATATTTAATTCGGTGATTGTGATATAGTTAGAACAGTAATTGTTCGATGCTAATGTACATTGTGTTAAATCGTAACATCTAGTGCCATCCGGTGACTTTGTCTGCAAAGCACTATTAATAATGTTCGCGTAGTTGTTTGACGAATATGGAATACTAATTATTGGTGAATATTAGAGTAATTCGTGAGTTAACGTTTGGCTCAGTGGATAGATTATTATAAGGACATCCGTTAAGGTTATTTCTGCAGACGCTAGTGATTTAGAGTGTAATTGGAGATATACCGGCAGTTGAGATAATGATTAGTTTGAAGTGATAGTTTAGTGCGATAGTAACTTGAAGTTAACTTTGATAGTAGGTACCCGCTTTAGAATCGTATAACCCGGTTGGTAAAGGATCATTGATGACTCTCGTGTAATGTTGAAATGGATTAGACAATGAGTTGCCCATGAGATCGAATAGCTTACATTCTACCTGGTTTCTGTTGTGATCGCTTATTTGGGTGGATAGTAGTGGTGGCGCACGATGCTATGGTGTTCTGTATGCAGATGTGCACAGAGTGGAGAAGGTAGAGCTATTGCGATATTCTGAATTAGTAATGAGAAGTCAATTATAAGATCTGGTTTAGATCGTAAGAGAGTCGATGCAATGATCCTTTTAAGAGCGTTCATGAAGTTGTGATTGATTACCTTGAGATGATTAGATAACGGAATAGGTCGTGACTTGATTGAGAGGTTGCAATAGCAATTGCGCCCTAATCACACGATGTAATGTTTAGCTTAGGTTAGCTAGTTTAGAGTGAGGTGAGGGGTCGCTGTGAGGGGTGGTTGGAGGCGACCATAGGTAGGGTTAGGTTAGGGTGATCTGGTTGTGTTACGTTGATGGTTTCCATGTGCGATACGTTACTGAGAACTATTTGTAAAGAACATGGATTAAAGTACCTACTTATTAATTACTACCTCCTGATGTCGGCTAAAGATGAATAATAATTGTCAGCCATCCTCCTGTTCTCCGACATCAGAAGTGGGATACACGATTTATGCCCACATTTTCGAAAATCATTGCAACACTAGCTTTGTTTAAAAAAAAAAAAAAAAAGTTACAAGATTTTTTTTTTTTTTATTTATTTGTGCAAGACATGTTTTCAATTTTAATACCCACACGTGGTCTTTCTTGAAAAGCTTGATTTACTTTTGTGTGTTTTGAATAAAAAGAGAAAGAAAGAAGGATTATTTTGTGTAGAGATGCGCTAAGGAGTGGTGAAAGTGGCCGTGATTTAATGGAGTTAAACTCAAAACTCGAATCATTTATTCAAAATAGTTAAGTTTAGTTAATTTACAATTTTGACTGTCAGTTGTTGGAGTTATGTGGTATGGTGGTGATGGTGAATTGTGTAAGCTTGGAGCTAAGGCTACGAGGGTTCCAAACTACTTGGTTTCCTTACTAAATGGTTATAGCATTGGGAGTGTGATGTCCCAGCACGGTTGTCATCTAATTTAATAGCTAGTGGTCTGATGTTTTCAGCTGCTGAGATTGACTATCTAGCACTCTCAGATCATGATGCTACTTGGGCATTGGCAGTAAGGGTTGAAAAAAAAAGTGCGATATAGGTCTGCATGGTCTTAATATGGGAGGGACTACAACGGGGATAATACGAAATAATTTTATTCATGAAATTTATCTAGTCCCTTACATTTTCGAATATTCGGAAAGCGTCGGCGAGGCATTTGATTCCTTTCATGATGTTGTATAACTTTTCTATGTGCTGTGTTTACCCTTTAAGAAGGTGAAAATGGATAATTGTAATAATAAAACGGTATGGTTGACTGAAGGGATTTTTGGTATAATAGAGTCACCGAGTGACACTGAAGCTGGGCTAAGATGAGATGAGGACTGGCTCTGTAGAGGAGTGCGCTATTCGCCTATGCAGTGTATTTGCAGACAGAGTGAATCAGTCGTTTGAATAAGGGGTTTTCCCTAGCAACTTAAAAATTTCTATAGTTACCATTCCTGTAGCCCGTGTTCAAAAAAAAAAGGCGATTGATGTGGCACCGTCCTATAACATTGGTGCCAATATTAGCGGGAATGATTGGAAAGGTAATGGTGAAACGTCTCAAAAAAATTCAATGCCAATGGTGTGCTCGTGGATGAACGATTTGGTTTTTGCAATGACAGCTCCACTGTCGAGGATTGTTTCTGTTTAAGTGGAATAGATAATGATAGCCTGAATGACAGGGTACCTATTGCTATTATTTTTCTGGATGTGACTAAGGCTTTTGACTTTGTGAATCATAAAATATTATTGGATAAATTAGATGGATATGGTGTTGCAAGAAGAGCTTATGAATGGATAGAGTCGTATTTGAATGGACTGAAAATGTGCGCTGGGATTGCTAGAATGAAAAATAATACCAAAGGGTGTACGAATCTCTACTGGAATGTGATAAGCGGGGGGTACCTCAGAGTGTATGGTATGTGTGGTGTATTAGAATCCTTCCGTTTGAACTGACTTCAAAAACGGAGGAGGTTTTTAAATTCGCCGGAATATTTGTTTTCTTTTTGTAACTTGTATTGGTGACATTACGATAGCGACCATTGTTCGTTGTGTATTGTTTGCAGATGATAGAATAATGTTGAAGGAACGTAGGAATGGGAATTGAACGGCGCTTTGGAGGATAATTAATTGAATTAGTAATAATGACTTGGAAGTGCGCTTAAATAAAACTAAAATGATGCAGTTCATGATCATGCGACGATGGAGAGGGTTGATGAGTTAAAGTTTTTGGGAATAATTTGCGACAAGAACTCTAATTTGAGGGTGCAAGGTGTGTGTGCTGAATTGGACGAATTTGTGTATGCGTGGGGGTCCTTCCACTGCGATGTATGAGCATAGAGGATATGGGCGTATTTATTAGGAGATGTCAAAAATATTTCCAACGAGATTATGAGGTAAGGATGAGTGGGTCGGTTGGATGCACGCACGAGCTATGCATTTCAGAATGTCACAGTGGTACATGCATTAAAAGCGTTTGCGCTATGGCTGTAAAAAAAAAAATGAACAATAAGCTGCTGATTGACCTCAAAAGGATGAGTTTGGATGTGTATAAGGAAGAGCTTAGTGAATTGCTTTTGGAAAAGTGCTATTGCGACGTTAAAGAATATTTGATTTATAAAAATGGGTTGTCTAAACGGCGAGGTGGCCATTTAGATGATAAACGGCGAGGTGGCTGTTTTGAAAAAAAAAGGGGGTTGTCTAAAAGGCGAGGTGGCCATTTAGATGATAAACGGCGAGGTGGCTGTTTTGAAAAAAAAAGGGGGTTATCTAAAAGGCGAGGTGGCCATTTAGATGATAAACGGCGAGGTGGCTGTTCCGATAATGGATGGACGGCGGCGTGGCCGTTTCAGCTGAGGGGAGTTAGCTTGGTGTATAGTGTGGTGGGTATTTGGAACAGGTGATAGGATCAGTAGCGGGGTACTGCTGGAGTTCGGGTTTTATGAGACATAATTATGAGCGGTGAGTCTATTATGGCAAATGGTGCAGTGTGTACAGTTACAGTTACAACAACAACAATACAGTTGGGCTATGCTTTGGTTGTGTCATGCTTGTTTTATTTGTAATGGTTGTGATATGCATGCTACAGAATATGTGGTTTGTGTGCTTGTGCTGATTGTCAGGATGAACGAGCGGATGTTCTGACGTTTATAAAATGTTTGTGCTTGATACATACTAGCGCCCGAGGACGGTCGCATGTCAGAATGGCCGTATTGGAGGGTCGATATTGAAAGAGTTCTTACTGTCTGTAGACACCGTGAAAAGAAACGTATGAGCTTTACTCTACGGAAGGTAGCCATCTTTATTTTAGTTGTCAGAGTTGGACTTTGACACGCACGCATTTGTTGTGGTTCACAATTTTCTCTCGCATTAAATTAATTAAGTAGGTATCAGATTGTAGCTTAGCTAATTATTATTCTTTGAGATAGGTAGGTAGTTTCTTAATCGTGATATTTAATTCGGTGATTGTGATATAGTTAGAACAGTAATTGTTCGATGCTAATGTACATTGTGTTAAATCGTAACATCTAGTGCCATCCGGTGACTTTGTCTGCAAAGCACTATTAATAATGTTCGCGTAGTTGTTTGACGAATATGGAATACTAATTATTGGTGAATATTAGAGTAATTCGTGAGTTAACGTTTGGCTCAGTGGATAGATTATTATAAGGACATCCGTTAAGGTTATTTCTGCAGACGCTAGTGATTTAGAGTGTAATTGGAGATATACCGGCAGTTGAGATAATGATTAGTTTGAAGTGATAGTTTAGTGCGATAGTAACTTGAAGTTAACTTTGATAGTAGGTACCCGCTTTAGAATCGTATAACCCGGTTGGTAAAGGATCATTGATGACTCTCGTGTAATGTTGAAATGGATTAGACAATGAGTTGCCCATGAGATCGAATAGCTTACATTCTACCTGGTTTCTGTTGTGATCGCTTATTTGGGTGGATAGTAGTGGTGGCGCACGATGCTATGGTGTTCTGTATGCAGATGTGCACAGAGTGGAGAAGGTAGAGCTATTGCGATATTCTGAATTAGTAATGAGAAGTCAATTATAAGATCTGGTTTAGATCGTAAGAGAGTCGATGCAATGATCCTTTTAAGAGCGTTCATGAAGTTGTGATTGATTACCTTGAGATGATTAGATAACGGAATAGGTCGTGACTTGATTGAGAGGTTGCAATAGCAATTGCGCCCTAATCACACGATGTAATGTTTAGCTTAGGTTAGCTAGTTTAGAGTGAGGTGAGGGGTCGCTGTGAGGGGTGGTTGGAGGCGACCATAGGTAGGGTTAGGTTAGGGTGATCTGGTTGTGTTACGTTGATGGTTTCCATGTGCGATACGTTACTGAGAACTATTTGTAAAGAACATGGATTAAAGTACCTACTTATTAATTACTACCTCCTGATGTCGGCTAAAGATGAATAATAATTGTCAGCCATCCTCCTGTTCTCCGACATACCTAATATAATATTCCATAATATGCCAGACAAGTTGATCAGCCCTGACTTCGCTCGGTTGTCGGCCCAGGCCTATTCTATTAATCAACTAAGCCTTCCATTATAATGCCTTGTAGAAACTGATAATCGGTATAATAGGTTTATTAAACCATACCCACTGGTTAGCCCGCTCCCATCTTAGATTGTCACTCAGTACTTATTAACCCATGAGATCGCAGTCAAGGGCTAACTTGTATCTAAATAAAAAATCTACCTTAACATTTTATCCCAAGTTGGTGGTGGCGCATGCGCGGAGGATCCGCTCCTTGAAGTCCAAACTTGTGTCCCCCAGTTGCGTATCAACCGTTCGGGAGGGATATTACCGCCATCTTGAATTTTTGAGCGACGATTATCGTAATATTGCAATACTGCGAAGACGTTTTGTGTACCGATAATGTACAAGTTTCGTTCAGATTTCTTTTTGTTGTGACGTTGTTAGTGTTGTGACGTTGTTTTAGTGATGTGGCGGCGGTTGTTGATTGTAATACTTGTGGGAGTTACAGTGTTGTTCCGATGTACGGATTCTGTCGGTAAGTTTTACTTTTATTGAAACTTTGTTATATATTTTCATGAATTATTTATTGTACGTGAAGTGGCAGTTGATGGATCTCTTTTATACCTACACTTGGGCACAGCTTAGATATAAATTGGGTGCTCCAAAATATTTTAAAAAATGTAGTAGGATATAATTTTCTGTGCAAATATTGTCGTAGTGTTTAATTTTTTTTAAATATATATAGGTTTAGGATTAAGTTCTTTAACTAGCAAATATAATTTGTGGTACCTACCTACTTAACATAAAAAATATTAAGTACAAATAAATGAATAGAATACGAATAAATTAACGTTTCATAAAACATGACTAAGTAGGTAATTAGGAGAAAGATTATAAGTAGGCACCTACTTGTTATGTAGACAATCAATACTTATAATAAAACTGTAACAGTAATATATATATTTGGATGTTGTTTTTAATATTATAAATTTAATAAAATCGATTCTTTGTTATCTTTCTTTTATATTTATTTATTTTTAATAAGATCGGATTATTATTTCATTCTTACCTACTTTAATTTTTGATTAGTTTACTAATTTATGTAAAAATAGGAGTAGGTATAATTATTATTTCAGCCCCTTTACTTGACCCCCTTACTTACTACAACGTAACTCTTGAATCTAGAAATGTTACTTGCCTTGGCCGGAATCAAACCCGGGACCTACCACTAACAGCGCCAACCGCTGTGCCAAAGACGACATCATATTATTATAATCAAGAGATAGAAAAGTGGAGAAACTATCCCCTATTAATATAACACGGATCATTATTCCAAAAGTCCTTCAGGACTGTCGCCGAGGGGTCTGTTGCGACGAGTAAAGTAAGTTAGTCAGTTTACGGACACCTATTACGTTTCGTCCCTTGATATATCAAATCTTTGAGTGCCAACATGGCTGCTCAACCCGCCTGGAAACATTTCTGTGCGCATAAAATCAAAATCAAAATCAAACAATTTATTCCAAATCAGTACCCTTATTATAAATGCGAAAATGTGTTTGTTTGTTGGTTTATTGGTTTACTAGTTGATGCCCGCGACTTCGTACGCGTGAATTTAGGTTTTTGAAAATCCCGTGGGAACTCTTTAATTTTCTGGGATAAAAAGTAGCCTAT
This sequence comes from Maniola hyperantus, assembly GCF_902806685.2. Taxonomy (NCBI): domain Eukaryota; kingdom Metazoa; phylum Arthropoda; class Insecta; order Lepidoptera; family Nymphalidae; genus Maniola; species Maniola hyperantus. The sequence goes on from NC_048547.1 coordinate 557,374, forward strand.
GTCACTTTCCTGGTCTTTGACTATTCCCATGCAAAAAATCACGTCGATCCGTTTCTCGGTTGAGACGTGATTGAAGGACAAACCAACAAACCAACAAACAAACACACTTTCGCATTTTTAATAAGAGACATTAATACGGGAGTTGAACAATATTTTTTTGTTGTTGCCAAAAACTATGTTTTATCTTTCCAACAGTACTTCTTTTACTCATTTTCCCAGAAATTCAGCATTTCACTGAAGAAAAGTAATTCAAGAAGGAATGACTTCCACTCCAGAAGTTCTATTATCCCCCCCCCCCGGAGGGTCCTGGGGGGGCGACGTCTGACGGTGAATAAAAGTTAAAGACTCTCTCAAGAGCTTGTCCAAATTTTTACACTCAAAATCTGTTTTTACATTACACGATGCGATTTCAAATTCAAATAATTTATTCACAATCACTACCCCTATTATATAAATGTGAAAGTGTGTTTGTTTGTTGGTTTGTTGGTTTGTTCTTAAATCACGTCGCAACGTAGCAACGGATCGACGTGATTTTTTGCAAGGGTTTAACGACCTGGAGAGAGACACAGGCTACTTTTTATCCCGGAAAATCAAAGAGTTTTCACGGGATTTTTAAAAACCTAAATCCACGCGTACGAAGTCGCGGGCATCAGCTAGTAGGTAATAAATTACATTTATTGATGGTAGGTTGTTGGATTTGTAAGATGATATAGAGGTGATAATTTCTTATTACGCGAACTAAAAGCTACGAGTGTTCCAAACGCGCCCAGGTCTGAGAGCCCACAACAAACTGAGCCGGTTATTCTTTTTACTATCACCACTTTACAAAACTAATATGTATAGTCCGGTACAAATTCGCCGTCCGAACAACTAAATAAATAAATGAGTATGTATTTGTTTATTTATTTTTAGAAATTGAGAACTCACTCAATGCTCAATTTTTGCTCAATGTGTCAACACAAAAGTACGATTTTAGTCCTTATTCTAAAGGTATCTATTTATAACATGATAGAATATGACACATAGAGCAAAAATGCATTATTATTTATTAAAAAACTTACAAAACAAATACAGCATTGGGAAAATGTCAACCATTAAAAGTGGAAAAGTTACGTAAAAATATCTTAGTTCGTACTTCGTAGAGTAGAGAGAAGATAAATAATTCGGACAAGCACTTCAAAGTGTAGTTAAGTTTAGGCGTTCCCTCAGGACCTCCTTACGAGGGTACGAGCACAACGTCCGGAGTGAAAACTGTCCTTTTGTATCCTCGTTTACCTACTGTTTATTTGAATTAATCAAGTGACATGTCATTTAGTGACAAGTCCCGCAAATTGCTATTGCGCTGGAACCATGTCTCATATATACCTACTCTAACTGCTAACAGAAAAAGAGGCAATAGAAATACACATTTTGTGAAATCTATCCTACCAATTACGATTCACGAGATACCGTCTGCTGACAATATGTAAGACGGACGGACGGACGGACAGCGGAGTCTTAGTAATAGGATGCCATAGGCACCCTTCTGGTACGGGACCCTAGAAAACAATTTGCTAATTTGACCTTTTTAAAATAAATAAAGATACTTAGTAATTTAATCCTCCAAGTAAGTACCAAATTCCCCTTGAACGAGATCACTTACAATCTATATCAGCAAGAAAGGAAAAGGGGGGAATTTCCCCAAATCCTTTTATTCCCCTTTGATATCACGAGCTCGTCTAAATTGGATTAAGTTCGATATCCATTGGGATATAAGTCTTCGATATTATTTGTGAATATGAGATAACGGGGACTCTGTCATAGTTGATTGCTAAAGGGAGGGCAATGATATAGATCACCTACGGAACCCTAAAACACTAGTGTTTTAGTAGTTTCGTAGTTGCCAAAGGACCGTTATGTAGGGTGTATAACCGTCCGTTATACAGGAGGTATAGATAAAGACCTGGAGAGTGACATAGGCAACTTTTTATCCCGGGAAATCAAAGAGTGCCCACGGGATTTTTAAAAAACATAATTCCACGCGGACGAAGTCGCGGGCATCAGCTAGTACTTTATAATATAAGGGTACTTAACGGAAAAATGTAATATGCGGCATAGAAATCGAAATATATTTGAAAACAATAATGTAATAAATGTAATTTCACGCTTGAGCTACCACAAGAGAGGAATAAACAATATCTGATAAGAAATATTGTATCAAAATTGTCTCTATCTAAAACAGGACAAAGGAAATGAATAAAATATATTTGTAGATAAATGAAGGCAATAAAGGCTTTAAGCTATAGTCCACCACGCAGGCCAGTTGCATTACTTCACAGACCTTTAAAAATATCATGGAAAACTCTTACTCGTGCAAGTCTTTTTATGATATTTTCCGTCATCGTTAAATCTAGTGATATTTTTTGCTTAAAACGCACATAACTTTTAAAGGTTAGAAGTTAGAGGAACTCCGGATCCGTCTAATTGGAAACCGAAGTCCTAATCGCTGTTGGAAAACCCCTTATCGTCATCATTATCAACCGATAGACGTCCACAGCTGGACATAGGTCTCTTGTAGCTCTTTCATCTCCTAAAACCAGCGGCTCCCAAATCAAATAGTTTATTCAAAATCCATACTAATATTATAAATGCGAAAGTGTGTCTGTCTGTCTGTCTGCTAGCTTTTCACGGCTCAACCGTTCAATCAATTTTGACGAAATTTGGTACAGAGATAGCTCGCATCCCGGGGAAGGACATAGGCTACTTTTTATCCCGGAAAATTAAAGAGTTCCCATGAGATTTTCTAAAACCTAAATCCACGCGGACGAAGTCGCGGGCATCATCTAGTAAGTAATAAATTACACGTTTTGATAGTCGGTTGTTGCATTTGTAAGATGATAATAGTGGTTATAATTTTTATGCGAACACGAGGGTTCGAAACGCGCCCAAGTCTGGCCCTGAACAATTCGTTTAATGTTGTCTGTCTACTAGTGGAATTCTTCCAACGCTGTGCTTGCCGGTGAGAGGTCACCATTCTAACACCTTGGGACCCCAACATCTGACGGTGTACCGCGCCCATTGTCACCTCAGCTTTGCAATCCGTTGGGCTATATCAGTTACTCTGGTTTTCTTTATTTCTGATTTGACAACGTAGAGAAACTCCAAGTTAATTTTTCTCCATCGCCTGCTGAGTGATTGAGCTTTCTTATGAGCCCCATAGTTAGCAACCAGTGGTCTGGGATCCATATTACATCACTGGCAACGCACTGTTCGAAGACAGGTCTGTAAGTACTGAGGAATTTGGAACCAGAAAAAATCTCGAAGCTTCTTGAACACTGCCCAGCCAAATTGGACTAACCTCTAGAAAACCACTATAAATAGTTAATGAATCGTCAACAATAAGGTATACGATGTCGTGAACTCGTGAAATTGATAGAAAGACGGGGTAGAAACAGTCAATAAGAGGTTTGTCATTGTATCAATAAATCTCTATATATAAAAATGAATCGTTGAATGTGTTGCTGGTCGCAAATCTCGAGAACAGCTAAACCGATTTCGCTAATTCTTTTTTCATAATATTCCTTGAAATACGGGGATGGTTACGGAGAAAAAAATTAAAAAAAATCCCGAAAAAGAATCGACTGTTAGGCGGTACAAAGTTCGCCGGGACAGCTAGTTTTATAATAAAACCAATAGCTCTTGAACGCTCCTAGAGTAAATTAAGAAAAGAACAGATGAGCGTGAAGAATCAATTGGGCACTAATTTATTTAACGAAGCACCGAAGTGAACAATTGATGTGGTTATCCGAGTAGGGGGGTGTTGGCGGAGAGGCCATTTTGTTCGATTAGGGTGGAGATAAATTACTGCCTGTTTTCGATCTAGTCCTGAATCCTGATATATGGCGAACATGAGTGTAAATATACGCATTACGCACCAACCTCTCATGTTCCTATAAAATACTGCCAAAACAGACAAGCTTTAACAAGCGTTAAGGCGATATGCGTCCCAAAAGTGGTGTTGAGAGACATTTCGGATGTTCAAAGAATCAAGTTTTGGCCTCAAAAACTACTTCTTCTTCTTCCTTACCTTATCCCACGCTACGTGGGGTCGGCACAACATGTCTTCTTCTTCCACTCATTCCTGTCATTCGTCAACGTATTATCCACCTCTTTTTCACGCATATCCTCTTTCACGCAATCTATCCACCTTTTCTTTGGTCGTCCTCTCCTCTTTTTTCCTTCCACATGCATACTTAACATTCTTCTAGTGACATGACTTTCTTCTCTCCGCATTATATGCCCATACCATGCCAGCCTATTACCCCTCATCTTTTCTACCACTGGCGCTACTTTCAAACTACCCCTTATACCCCTCATTCCTTATCTTATCCATCCTTGTCACACCACACATCCATCTCAACATTCGCATTTCAGTCGCATGTACTCTCCTTTCATCCGTCCCTTTTACCGCCCAACATTCTGAACCATACAATGTGACAGGTCTAACGACTGTTTTATAGATTTTCCCCTTAAGTTTAAGGGGCATTTGCGGGTCGCATGTAACACCTGAGACCTGTCGCCATTTCATCCATTGTTCACGTCTCGGTCAATATTACCGTCGTTTTGGAAGATCGAACCTACCTCAAAAACTACTAATTTGTTTATTTATTTTTTCATTAATTTCTGATTTGATCACGGGTTGAATAGATGAAGTAAAATCACAAAAACAACCTGCGGTGAATTCTAATCAAAATTCAGAAACCTTATTTGTTTCTATTACAAGAAACTTTTCGTAAAAGGTTTTGAAATGTCCTTTTGGGGTCAAATATATTCGGTTCGTGCTATTGTCCGTGGCCACGTATTCAATAACTTTGGTCACGACTTCTGATTACATCACGGACCCCTTATCCGAAACTGACCTTATGGCTTTCTTTCCTATTACCTATTTATTAGTTACTAACTTATGCCCGCGACTTCGTCCGCGTGGAATTAGGTTTTTTAAAAATCCCGGCGGAACTCTTTGATTTTCCGGGATAAAATCTAGCCTATGTTACTCTCCAGGTCTTACCCATGCAAAAAATCACGGCAATCCGTTGCACCGTTGCGACGTGATTGAAGGACAAACCAAGAAACAAACACACTTTTGCATTTATAATAAGGGTAGGTAGTAGGTACTGATATAATAAGGGTACTGATGTATATAAAAAATGTTTCTTTTTCTATTTCTAAAAGCATATTACCTCCTTAAGTACCTAAGTAATTCTAGGAGTACAACAGCTGTGAGTAAAGTAGATACTCACAATAAATCTGACCGTATCATAAAGGGAGATGAAAGCCGTTGTCATCTGTTTTCAAAGGCTTCTGGATAATGCGACATCACAGGGTCGCGTTCAATGATCCGCGAGACTTAAGACGTACCTACCTACCACAATACGGCACGGCAATACGCTTTCGCTATCATATTTCATACTGATATGATGGGCTTTTAGTCTTTGTTCGTGGAACTTAGCGACGCACAATACTCTAATTATGTATGTGTAACACACAAAAGCCGTAGTTCCGTTGCTCGTATATTGGCTTCCCACGGTGCGTGATTCGTGTTAGTTTGTATGCCATTTTGTTATACATCATCATCATGATCAACTCATCGCCGGCTCACTGCAGAGCACGGGTCTACCACGCTGGCCAAATGTGCGGATTGGTAGACTTCACACACCTTAGAGAACTTTTATTTTTTTTATTCAGATACATTTTAGCCCTTGACTGCAATCTCACCTGGTGGTAAGTGACGATGCAGTCTAAGATGGAAGCGGGCTAACTTGGAAGGGGTAAGAACATTATGGAAAACTCTCGGACGTGCATTTAGGCAACATTTTTAGGGTTCCGTACACAAAGGGTAAAATGGGAGCCTATTATGTGGAACTTAGCGACGCACAATACTCTAATTATGTATGTGTTACACACAAAAGCCGTAGTTCCGTTGCTCTTATATCCGCTTCGTCTTAGTTTGTAAGCCATTTTGTCATACATCATCATCATGATCAACCCATGGCCGGCTCACTGCAGAGCACGGCGGGGGTGATTACGTATCTCGTAACAGCGGCTAGAGAGAGACAGCAATAACCACAAAGCAAAATAAGAAGAAGAGAGACAGCAAATGAACTGTCGCATTACTACTGCTGTTGCGTTGCTGTCGCTACTGCAACGTTTTACGTAATCAACCCGCGGGTCTCCTCTGAGAGTGAGAAAGAAGGGTTTGGCCATAGTCTACCACGCTGGTCAAGTGCGCTGAGGAAGTGCAGAAACTTCACCCAATTGAGAACATTATGGAAAACTTTCAGACGTGCATTTAGGCAACATTTTTAGGGTTCCGTACCCAAAGGGTAAAAGGACCCTGTTACTAATAATGTCGAGTCGAGATGATGGTGGGTTGATGATGTTTATGGTGTACTTGGTAAGTAATAGCATTGTGTTAGAGTCACGTTTAAGTCTATAGAATACTAAAAAGATAATAAAAAGAATACCCGGCTTTGTTTGTTGTGGGCTCTTCTCAGACCTGGACGTGTTTGAAACCCTCGTAGCTTTAGTTTTAAGTTTGCGTAATAATTATCACCACTACATCTTACAAATCCAACAAATGACAATCAAAAAGAGTAATTTATTACCTACTAGCTGATTCCCGCGACTTCGTCCGTGTGGAATAAGGTTTTTAAAAATCTCGTAGGAACTCTTTGATTTTCCGGGATAAAAAGTAGCCTATGTCACTCTCCAGGTCGTTATCAATACCCATGCAAAAAATCACGTCAATCCGTTGCACCGTTGCAACGTGATTGAAGGACAAACCAATAAACCAATAATCCAAAAAACAAACACACTTTCGCATTATGTACTGATTTTGAATAAATTATTTGAATTTTGAATTTTAGAACAATTTGAGCTACTAAAATAAACCTAATAAAAAATTCTTGTAGGTACCTACCCTCTAGCGAATATTTTGAGGTCACGTAATTCTTACAATAAACAAAATATTAGTGAAAGAGGCTTTCACTCGCAATATAAAGAAGCAGAATAAAGGACCGCTCTCGATAAGCGAGTTGACGTAAAATTGGCGCAAGAATTACTAACTAAACATTTTTTCAACGACGATTTTGCCCTCTGTTGTAGAGTAATAAATAGAAATACTGAATCTTTTTTCAAATATTTTATTGAGAATCATGTAATTCACAAAGGTATAGATGAATGGTATTACTTTTGGAAGAAATAAAATATTAAATATTGCTTTTGTCAAGTGAACTTTGTCAATATTCTATTTTAAATTTATAGATCTAATCTAATATTATTATTGAGCATTCATTTTATTCAACTTTTCTGTGTTATAATTTACTAAAAAGAGACCCGTTCTCATTAGTAAGCCGGCGAAGGGTTGAACATGATGATGATGATGATGAGACACTTTTTAAGATCTGCTTCAGGCAGCTACTATTTTCCTGCTAACTATGATATCTATTCTATTCTCTAAGGTAGCCAAGTCTGCCAAGCCAGCAAAGTGTTGATTGGCAGACTTTACACACTTTTGAATATTGAGAACATTATGAAAAACTCTCAAAGGGCGTGAATTTTACGTATTTTGCAATATTTTCTCCCTTGTTCTTCAGCGTCACTCAGCGGGCAATGGAGAGAGCTATGCTTGGAGTTTCTCTACGTAATCAAATTAGAAATGAGGAGATCCGTAGGAGAACTAGAGTAACCGACATAGCTCAACGGGTTGCGATGCTGAAGTGGCAATGGGCAGGGCACATAGTTCGTACAACCGATAGACGTTGGGGTCCCAAGGTGCTGGAATGGCGACCTCGCACCGGAAGGCGCAGCGTTGGAAGACCCCCCACTAGGTGGACGGACGACATCAGATGAGTCGCAGGGTCGCTTGCGCCGCTGGATGCAGGCAGCGCAAGACGTGTGGCGTGTGGAAGTCCCTACAAGAGACCTATGTCCAGCAGTGGACGACTATTGGTTGATGATGATGATGATGATGAATGTTCTGCAGTAATCACTGAGAAATAATGATTTTTGATGTAGTCAAATACCCAATTCCAAGAGTCACTTTCAAGCTACAAGTAGGTAAATTTTTTTTTAAAAAAAAAAAAAAACATTAGCCATGTTAAATGACTAATATTCCCCTTTTTCCTCTCCAACTAAGCGTGAAGCTTGTGCTAGGAGTAGGTACGACAATAGTGCAACGGGCGGGGTTTGAACCGTCGACCTTTCGGTTTTCAGTCCACTCCTTTACCAGTTGAGCTATTGAGGCTCAAAATGTACCGGAAGTCAGTCTCTTAAAACCACCGCGATGATTGATGGCGGAGCGACGTTTAATTTAGCTGCCGGATATCTCTCATTTCGCTGCTGAGTGCTGAGTTATGACGTAACAATATTAGCCTTCCTTTTTTTAAGCCGGTGTGAATAAGTTGAATCAATCAATCTTTTGGGCATCTAATTTTGCAGGGCGGTAAGGTAAACATTTTATATACTTACTAGCTTATGCTCGCGACTTCGTCCGCGTGGACTACAAAATTTCAAAACCCTATTTCACCCCCTTAGGAGTTGAATTTTCAAAAATCCTTTCTCAGCGGATGCCTACGTCATAATAGCTATCTGCATGCCAGCCCGATCCGTCCAGTAGTTTGAGCTGTGCGTTGATAGATCAGTCAGTCAGTCAGTCAGTCAGTCAGTCAGTCAGTCAGTCACCTTTTCCTTTTATATATTTAGACTAGTAATGCCCGCGACTTCATCCGCGTGGATTTAGGTTTTTAAAAATCCCGTGGGAACTCTTGGATTTTCCGGGATAAAAAGTTGCCTATGTCCTTCCCCGGGATGCAAGCTTTCGCTGTACTAAATTTCGTCAAAATCGGTTGAACGGATGAACCGTGAAAGGCTAGCAGACAGACAGACGGACACACTTTCGCATTTATAATATTAAGTATGGATTTATGATATTGCGTTATTTAATAACTGTTTGAAAAAACTGACTCGCATGGTTTTAAATTATAAATTAAAATATTCTAAAAGAAAAATCGATTTCAACAAAACTAACCATAAGTAAAATGGCATTGTATTAGCTATAGCAAATTCTATCTAGGATTGTCCCTCGATTCCAAGAGTCACACTAAAAATAAAACGATTGTATTTTTCTTGTAACACTTGCAGAAAATTTTAAAACCGGCGTACTAAAATCAAACGGGCATAAAGCTGCAAAACGAAAGCAATTTCGCCGACGAATAAAACATTGTCGTAAAGGTGGGAAATTGCGCAAATCCCTGCAGGAATGCGGACTCCGACACTTTCTGTTCCTTGCAGTAATGGTTCGATTCAAATTGTCACGTCGCGCGCAAACACAGAGATGTTAGCGTTCGGGAGACGGCGACGGGCGACGATTTTTCCATAAACCGTTGCAAATTGACGGGTGATTTAACGAACAGAGAAAGGGTTGGAAATGTGAAAAAACGGGCATAATAGTACATTACATTCCAGGCCTGAAATAAAGCGATTATTGGCCGAGTATTATAGGAAGGCCGAGGCAAAGCCGAGGACTGCCCAGACGCCTCGTCCTTTAAAACTAAACGAGGTTGGTAATCGCTAATTTCGGCCGAGAATTGTATAGTTTTCCAATTGCGAGGAAACAATAATTAATAGAAGAAACAAAGCTTTAATTCATATGAAAATGTGTATTGTATATCTGTAAAAAAATTAGAATGTAAAAATCATTACAAAATTTGAAAAAAAATAAAAATTATAAAGAAACAATAATGATAAAAAAGTATATAATACCTAATTAAATAAATAAAAACTATTGAAAAATTAATTTAAAAAAGTAGTATATAATAGATACGATTTTGTTAACATATAAGTCAGAATATTAATAAAATCGTGTACCTAAAAAACTCAATTTATTTTAGTCTACACCATAAAGAACCTCGTCATCAGTATGAAACTGTCCAGCAATTTCCATTAGTCCTCTTGGAAATTGTTGACGTGCGGCCAGTGAAGACCCGAATAGCAGTCCTCTGTAATGACATCGTTTCTTCAGGAAAGTAGCAAATTCCGAGCAAGTGGAAGAAAATAAAATTGACGTCACTGCCTGTCTGTTTTTCGTTGTTACCCATAGATGTTAAGCTCAGTTTAATAGAAACTTGCAACCGTTATAGTCGGTATACGCAAGAAAACAATAAACACAATAAAATAATGAATTATCACTAGGTTTTTTTTTACATAAGTTTTTACATTTACATAATAATATGTCGTTAAACCACGTAATAAAACAAGCCTAAAATCATAAATCTATTTTTATTTTGTGTAGCAATATAATATATTATGAGACAAACGCCCGGTTTTAAGATCCCGAAGTCAGTTTCTGAATTCCAAATGCGAAACTGCAAGTTCGAGGCCGGCTTTAGTATTCCAGAGACAGCAATTTTTCCATAAACCGCTGTGAAATGACTGGTGATTTAGCGAACAGAGGAAGGGTCGGGCACGAGCGTTTTGACGAAGGACTTTTTAGGGTTGAGCGAGGAAACAAGGCGTATTACGTGAAATTTTGTTTGCCCGCGGCTTTTATCTTGAAACAAAAGGGATTCGGTTTGGCTTTACCACTTGTACTGTTTTGTTTTTACAATTAAAAGTTAAAATTAGTTCCGTCAGCTCGAGTATGGGATTTCCATTCCAGAACTGTTTCAAAGAATCCGTTACTAAAGTAACAATATTGTTTTGAGTATTTCGTTCTACAAAATAATTTTTGCCACCAAGCTCTCGCCGCTCTTTTAAGTAAGTATGACAGTTTAAGCTAGGTTCCATTAAAATCTTTTATTTTAATAATATCAAAAAAGAGTGTTATGATAGATTTGAACAGCATAAAATGTTAGGTAGATGTGTGTTAGGTAGGTGTGTGTGTTTTTTTTCAGAAAAATCCGGTCTGATTCTTTGTCTACTTTATAAAAGAAACCTCTGCAATATTTCAGCTTTCTAGGTTCAAATATTTGGGCTGTGCGTTGCATGTTGGTGAGTCAGGAGTCAAGACTTTTCTTTCAATGCCTCAGTCAAACTTAAGTGGAAAGATGAAGTCAATAAGGAGCTCAGAGCACTCCAAGTTAATTGGCAGGTGATCGCTCAAAGTGGCAAAGTTTCGCCATCTTTCATTGCAAGCCCAGGAGAAGCCGTCCTGGTTTTCAGTTTGCGAACTATTTAGTACCCAGTAATCTGACGACCTCCCAGACGCAGTGGGGAGGTCCCAGGTTCAATTTCCGGGATTGGAAATTCGAAATTTTCTAATTTTAAAATTTTCTCTTGTCCAGATCTGGCTTCGGCCGTGGCTAGTTACCACCCTACCGGCAAAGCCGTGCCACCAGGTGATTAACGTTCTAACAGGATGTCGTGTAGAAACCAAAGGGGTAGGTATGGGTTTAATAAAAACTGCTATACCTACCCCCAGATTAGCCCGCTTCTATCTTAGATTGCATCATCACTAACCACCAGGTGAGATTGCAGTCAAGGGCTTACTTGTGTCTGAATAAAAAACCTAATAAGCCAGTTTTGCTTATGTAACTACAGTGCATATTTTATACAAAAGTTTTCCAAGTCTACAGGAAGAAAAAGGAATCCTAAATTTCTTTAAACAATTAAATATTATTTGCTTAAGTATGACGGAAAACATCACGAGGGAAAGGAAGGAAAAGGAAGATGTGTGAAGTCTACCAATCCGCGCTTGGCAATCGGCGTGGTGGACAATAGCCGAATCCTTCTCATTCTGAAAAGAGACCCATGCTCAGTAGTAAATTGGCAATGCGTTGTTGATGATAATAACGATGATTTTATTTAAAATAGAGAGATAAAATACATAAAAGTAAGAACAAAATATATAACAAAGTAGGTACACAAAATTACAGATCCAAAAAGCAACTTATTGCATTACACAGAGAAAAAATACTGGCAAAATACTTCATGACTGCCTTACCTAAGTTAAGTTGCCTCTAAGTGCCTCCTAAGTGAAGTAACAGCGGTTCAGCTCCGCAAACATAAGGAACCCACTCCATAACCAAAATAAAGGCAAAAGCACTTTTAATATACCCCGAAATCGTATTATTTTTGTATGTGATTTGGTAAATGGGTTCCCTCCGTCTCCCTTTATGAATGTTGCCTGTACAATAACAATGCGGGCTCTTTTGATAAATATTGCCAGTGTTTATTTGGCCACTGACTTCATCCGTTGCGGCTGACGCATGACGAATGGTTGTATTTGTGGGAAAAATTGTGTACATCTGCTGGATGCTGGCGTGTATTTAGCCTATACTTCTTGCTGCTATACTATCTTAGAATGTATTATCTTTATCTAAATATATAAAAGGAAAAGGTGTCTGACTGACTGACTGACTGACTGATCTATCAACGCACAGCTCAAACTACTGGACGGATCGGGCTCAAATTAGGCAAGCAGAAAGCTATTATGACGTAGGCATCCGCTAAGAAAGGATTTTTGAATATTCAACCCCTAAGGGGGTGAAATAGGGGTTTGAAATTTGTGTAGTCCACGCGGACAAAGTCGCGAGCATAAGCTAGTCTAAATATATAAAAGGAAAAGGTGACTGACTGACTGACAGATTTATCAACGCACAGCTCAAACTACTGGACGGATCGGGCTGAAATTTGGCATGCAGGTAGTATAAGAAAGGATTTTTGAAAATTCAACCCCTAAGGGTTCCCTCTCACGGGTTTGAAATTTTGTGTAATCCACGCGAAGTCGCAGGAATAAACTAGTTGTCTTATAATATGAATTGCTGCTAATTTAAAGTTTTTTTTAGTTTTTACGAATGGCGAACTGAGCTTGCACGATCATAAATTGATTTTTTATTGAAGTCACATTGTGTAGGTATGTTGCGGCTAATTGCGAGTCGGACTCACACACGAAGGGTTCCGTAGGTACCATAGTTCAAGAAATAACATTTTTAATTTTTTAAATTTTCATGGAACTCATTTCAAATTTTTTATTACTTGCTGCTATAGCGGCAATAAGAATACACAATCTGTGAAAATTGTAACAATACAAATCATTTATTTATTGATCTACCTATTACGATTCACGAGATAAAGCCCACTGACAGACAGACGGACGGACAGCGAAGGCTTAGGTAGTAATTATAAGTAAGAACCCTAAAAACACCACGAAATTCAGCTATTTTACGAGCAGAAATTAAAAACATTTGAGGGGTTAATTGAGGATTTTGAGAAAAATTTGGGGATGAACAGTAAATAGGAGTTCATTGATATTGTCTAGTGATTATAGCAGGCGGCCAAATGCCGAACTTTATGATGCACGGATTCCACCGCAATGTGCCTTAAACCTAAGGCTAAAATGGTAAGGTGATCTTTTTTTTATTATCAAATCAAAATACAATTCAAAAAGCTTAGTGTAAAAAGAGGTTTGTCCTCAGTGCCTAGCTACAACGATTAGGTATTAACTAGAAATAAGTTAGTTGTGAGGAAAACATAGGTAAGTACTGCAACAATAAGTATAGAACGGGAAGAATTTAAGATAGATTATAGGTTGTAAATTAGGTAGTGAACATCTAAATTAATTTGGGAATGAGCATTATAAAGCGGCGGCGGCAGAACACATCAATAGCGGAATGGAAGCGATCAATTCGCAGCGGGAGAGGCGGCCGCTGCGACGAGCAATCACTCTTGACCGATGGGCGATGGCGCAATTGGTGATCTGGTTTTTGGGACATAGAGTTTTGGTTGGAAACAGATTACTTTGCGTGATTGAGCGTGATTTTTACCGGGTAATAAGTGAAAATAATAAGTGTCGCCACATCGTTAGGACGTCCGCTTCCTAATAGGTCGTCATAATAGCTATCTGCATGCCAAATTTCAGCTCGATCCGTCCAGTAGTATGAGCTGTGCGTTGATAGATCAATCAGTCAGTCAGTCAGCTTTTCCTTTTATATACATAATATTATATAGATTTTAAAAAATCTTCCTAATCTACGAGTCACCGCTTCTACCTAAAACTTGTACCACAATCAAATCACGTAGCGTAGCTGATAAGTCAAATAAGTTGCGTATCAGTTCCATAAAGCGTACCTGTGGAATTAATGGCTATTGTAATTTAAGCTCCGATTTGTTCCAAGTAATAACAGCAATAGCAATAACAGCAATTTGTACAAATGTCACGTACACTGTGCTCGCTTCGTGATGTTCAAATGTTGTGACTTTGGGCTGGAATAGGTTAATTTGGAGGATTCATTGAGTGATAATTAAAAGATTTGCCATTACAACGATTTTGCAAACGATGCATCATAATTCATAAAATATAATTATATAATATGATTTCCAATTTCTAAAAATAATAATGATAATATAGTAATAATAATAGCCTAAGATGCAGAGCGCTTGTCTAGAAGATTGATTGAACCGATTTTGAAAATTATTTCACCACTAGAAAGCTACATTAATCCTGAGTGACATAGGCTATATTTTATTTTCAAAAAATTAGAGACCCTACGAAATTGTAATAAATAAGCTACCCGTGTGAAGCTGGGGCGGGTCGCTAGTCAAATATAAGGAAATATGGATAATCTAACGTATAAAGTTCATGAAGCATTCGTGTATAAAGATAAGCGATAGGCCGCTCCGAGTCGACGCACCCTCGCTTTCCATTCCAACTCATTGCGTGAATGAACGTGGAATGAACTCTGAGTGAACTCTGAGTGAACGCTGAGTGAACGACAACGCGCTAACTTGTTAATGGAAATCGTAATCATGGGATAAGTCAGGCATATTTTAACACTAGATTATGCCTGCGACTTTTACTTTTAATATGGGTATCTACTAGGCGCTCCATCTTAGGCTGCATCATCATCATCATCAGGAGGTCTGATTGCAGCCAAAGGCTAGGTTAATAATGTTGTCTGACTGTCGCATAATGTTGCCATAAAAGAATGCCTCAGTTCCTAAAGAACTAAACTAAGGTAATCGATGTTATAAGGCAAGCAAAAAAACTAAGTGGAAATGGGCTGGTGATGCCCATTACCACTTCAGTTTTCTTGCTTATCTTAAACATCGATCAACTTAGTTTTTCTTCATAGACATCATCTATTAGTCCTACTAATATTATAAATGTGAAAATAAAGTAAAAAAATTAAAATAAAAATCTTTTTTATTCGAATAAACTTTTACAAGTACTTTCGAATAGTCGGATGCATCTACCACTGGTTCGGAATGCCTTGAATGAAAGTGTGTGGATGTTTGTTATTTAATCACGCAAAAACGGCTGAATTGATTTGGATGAAATTTGGAATGGAGATAGATTATACCCTGGATTAACATATATTTTCATTCCGGAAAATCAAAGAGTTCCCGCGGGATTTTGAAATATGTAAATCCACGTGGATGAAGTCGCAGGCATCAGATCATAAATAATACTTATTATTGTCAATAACATGACCAACATTCTCTAATTCTCTTGAGGAAAAACTCAAAATAAACCGAACTAGCTGTTTAACATTCTCTCTGAAACACAAAAATTAAATATACTTAAAGTAAAGCGTTTTCAATATTCGAGAACAGAATATAATATTAAAGGTTCGTACGCACCTGAGCGGCGCGGCGCGGCGCTTCAGTCCGACTGCAGAACGCTTCACCTCAGGCCGCTCGACGGTGCCTACCGCACTACAACTTCAGTACGCGGCACCTCGCGTCACTTGCGCGTCACTTTTACACCCGTTCGCGTACGAGCAACAACGTCGCAAGATGAGCGACAGTGAAGAGGATTTGATTATTATTTCTTTGTTGTGCAGAAGAAGAACGAATTATCGAAGAGAAAAAACCGGCCAAGTGCGAGTCAGGCTCGCGCAATGAGGGTTCCGTACTACAGTCGTATGATTTCGATAATTTAAAAACTATGATGCATAAAAATAAATAAAAATCTGTTTTAGAATGTACAGGTGAAGACCTTTCATATGATACCCCACTTGGTATAGTTCACTCACTCACAGACAGACGGACAGACAGACAGACAGACAGACAGTGATCCTATAAGAGTTCCGTTTTTCCTTTTGAGGTACGGAACCCTAAAAAAGAAGAAGAAATGGATTGCTGACATACCAAAGTCACGCTATCAAGAAGGATATCACATTTTGTTTCCTCGCCTTCTTAATGACTCTGTACCATTTCACATTTACTTCAGAATGTCGAAGACAAAATTCTTTATGCTATTGCCTAATAGTTTTTGTGGAAATTACATTAGAAACAATAGGTATACCACACAGGTCGGTAATATAATCCTACAAGAAACCTATGTCCAGCAGTGGACATATCTATCGGTTGATGATGATGATGATGATGATAGTTTTTATGGAAATTATAAAAAAATATTTATGCATATCCATACTTATATTATTATCAACGCAAAAGTGTATTTGTCTGTCTATCTACTAGCTTTTCACGGCTCAACAGGATGAAATTTGGTACAAAGTTGAATTACATCCCGGGGAAGGACAGGCTCCTTTTTATCCTGGAAAATGAAAGAATTTCCACAGGATTGTTAAAGGCCCATTTATATGAAGTTTGGACCAGAGGTAGCTTGCATTCCGGGAATTGACAGAGGTAGGCAACTTTTTATCCCGGAAAATCAAAGAGTTCACACGGGATTAAAAATCTAAAAAAAAATGCAACTAGATGATGCCTGCGACTTCGTCCGCGTGGATTTAGATTTTTCTATAGGTGAGCACATTTCCGGGAATTACCTACTAGTACCTATATACCTGAGATAGATTATACCCTGTAGGATAAAAGTAGCCTATGTGTACCTACACATAGGCTAGTTTTATCCCGAAAATCAAAAAGTTTCCACGGGATTTTTAAAAAACCTACATCTACGCGAACGAAGTTGCGGGCATCAGCTAGTCCCTTAGGTTCTGTGGAAATTACATTAGAAAAAGCATTTTCGCAAAATGTCTTTGTTTTATGTGCAATAGATATAAAATAGGCAGGTAAACACAGGTACATATTATATCTAAATACCTATATAAAAGAAAAAGGTGACTGACTGACTGATCTATCAACGCACAGCTCAAACTACTTGACGGATCGGGCTGAAATTTGGCATGCTGGCTAGCTAACTAGCTAATATGACGTAGACATCCGCTAAAAAGGGATTTATGAAAATTCAACCCCTAAGGGGGTAAAATAGGGGTTCGAGATTTGTGTAGTCCACGCGGACGACGTCGCGGGCATAAGCTAGTATAATATAAACACAAGTACAACAATAGGTAGGCATATTTCCGAAACTATTAATTCTACCTAGATGAAGTAGGTAGGTATAATATGTACATAATATATTATAGTTATTTAATCAGGATTATTTTTACCATTGATGTTTTCTCATAACGCTCGGAGAGACATTTTTATACATTTAGACACTGGGAAGGGGGGAAGCCGACATCCTAGGGGTTGGGACCTTTGAGGATATACTTCTAAGAGCATGAGGAACACGTCATGTGTCAAAAATTAAACCTACGTTATTTATTTTGAGGTCTATCTTGCCGATTCTTGCCTGTACTAAGTACTTTAAATACCTAACAAGATGCGCGTGTATCTTATTCGAGCGACGTACGCATACTGAAGCGCCGCGCCGCGCCGCTGGGTATGTCGCACTAGCGTCACTGCACTGCGCGTCGCTTCGGTGCGCTTCAAAATATTCTCTCCAGCCGTGCCGCGCGGCAACGCGCGGTGAAGCGCCGCGCCGCGCCGCTCTAGTGCGATATGCGCCATACAAAATGATAGAAATGATATTTTGAAGCTCTGTGCCGCGACGTGAAGCTCACTGAAGCGCCGCGCCGCGCCGCTCAGGTGCGTACGAACCTTAAAGAGAATAAAATATGACTTTTCGTATAATTATGAATTCCATTAGGTCGTTTTTGTCCGACCGGGCAATGATTCGGAATGGAACGGAACGGAACGGAACGGAACGTTGACACGGCCTATCGATAATGTTTCTACATGACTGGTTTTATATAAGTCGCTACAATACAATACCTAATAGAAATAACCATAATATTATTTTTCTTTCTATCAAACCTATTGCTTTCATTGTAACTTCTCTTAATACATTTCTCCTCATAATTATACGATACTAGCTTATGCCCGAGACTTCGTCCGCGTGGACTACTCAAATTTCAAACCCCTATTTTACCCCCCTAGGGATTGAATATTCAAAAATCCTTTCCTAACGGATGTGTACGTCATAATAGCTATCAGTGCATTCCAAACTTCAGGCCGATGCGTCTAGCAGTTTGAGCTGTGCGTTGATAGATCAGTCAGTCAGTCACAATTTCGTTTTATATATTTAGAAGATTAAAACACATTACCAGCCCATTACTGAGTACGGGTCACCTCTTAGAATGAGAAGGGTTTTGGCCATAGTCTACCACGTTGGCCATGTGTGGATTCGTAGACTTCACACACCATTGAGAACATTACGGAGAACTCTCGGGCATGCCGGTTTCTTCACCGATGTTCACGATGTTTTCCTTCACCTTAGAGCAAGTGACATATTACATAAAAACGCACATTAGGTACTCTGAAAAGTTAAAGGTGCGTCCCCGGGATCGAACCCTCGACCTCCGATTAGAAGGCAGACGTCCTAACTACTATACTATACTATCACACCTGAATAAGCAAAATTTTCAGGTTTTAAATATTAGTAGGTATTTCTTTCAATCATAATTTTTTTCTTATCATAGTCACCATAATATTATAAATAATATTTAAAAATCGATAAGAATGTTTTTTTTGTGTTCCTTCGTTTTTTCCTTCGACATGGTGGTCGGTGACTTTTGTAGGTGCAATAAATTGTAAAAAAAAATGTGATTTAATGGTAGTAGAATAAATGGCTATTTTATTTTATTTTATTCGGCATTTTTCTTTCAGGGTTAACTTGTGCAATGCTTTGGAACAAAAAGGAACATTTAATAGAGTAGGTACGAAGTCGTGACAGCGCCTATCTGCTACTATGCCAATCTTCTCCGAGGTAAATGACTTGGGACTTTCGAAATGCCGTAGAAATACAGGTGACGGTGCTCTAAACGGACGTTCCCAGATTGAGTTAGTCGATAGTCGATAGTCTCTCACATTCACACAAATATCTTCTACTAGCTGATGCCCGGTGGAATTAGGTTTTTAAAAATCCCGTGGGAACTCTTTGATTTTCCGGGATAAAAAGTAGCCTATGTCACTTTCCAGGTGTTTAAATCTATATCCATGCAAAAAATCACGTCAATCCGTTGCACCGTTGCGACGTGTTTGAAGAACAAACCAACAAACCAAACCATTCCGTTTCCATTTGCATTCGATCCCGGGCACGCACCTCTAACTTTTCGGAGTTATGTGCATTTTAAGCAATTGAGTATCACTTGCTTCAATGATAAAGGAAAATATTGCGAAGAAACCTGCATGCCAGAGAGGTCTCCGTATTCTGTCTTTTTTTCGTCATTCAGATACAATTTAGCCTTTGACTGCAATCTCACCTGGTGGTGAGTGACGATGCAGTCTATGATGGATGCGGGCTAAGCTGGGGTATGGCAGTTTTTAATAAACCCATGTCCCTTTGGTTTCTACACGGCATAGTACTAGAACGCTAAATCACTTGGCGACACGGCTTTGCCGGTAGGGTGGTAAGCCACCACCAGACCAGACCAGAAATTTGAAAATTTCATATCCCTGCCAGGAATCGAACCCGGGACCTCCCATTAATAAGACCACATAGTGCTTACTACTGCGCCAGGGAGGTCGTCAAAAGTAAAGTTTGTGTCTGTAAAGTTTCGGTATCATCTATAAGTAGATTCTACATAGTAAATTTTGTGAAAAAGAAATCTCCGTCGAAGAATTAAGTGCTTATTTTCATATCTTACCTTTAGACTAGTAAAATTCGCAGACGCCGCAAGAATAAACCGCTCGAGACAATTTGGTTATGTAAATCGCGGCTATAAGCGGAGCCTATCAGTTGATAGCTTCGCAGTTTGTACTCGTGGCTTGTGATCTGACTGGGAATACATGTTTTGTATATAACCATTTTGCTTCAACGTTTTGTATTAGAATCGAGTACCACGGTACAAGGGAGCCTAGTTGTTGTCGATTCATTTTATATCGATCGCATGTACCCATATAGCATTCCAGGATTGATCAAAAAAGATAACAAATATGGCGGTACTGATCACGTGACTTTATTTTGACATGGCCTCTAGTGATGCGCTAAATTGCTGAACTATATTGGGAATGGACGATTGAACGAATTAACTCTGATGTAAAGAATTATTTCATTTTATGTACTATTTATAGGTATTATTATGTAAATGCAATATAAAATCTAAATATATAAAAGGAAAAGGTGACTGACTGACTGACTGACTGACTGAATGACTGACTGATCTATCAACGCACAGCTCAAACTACTGGACGGATCCGGCTGAAATTTGGCATGCAGATAGCTATTATGACGTAGGCATCCGCTAAGAAAGGATTTTTGATAATTCAACCCCTAAGGGGGTGAAATAGGGGTTTGAAATTTGTGTAGTCCACGCGGACGAAGTCGCGAGCATAAGCTAGTAACATTATATATCTATTGATGGGTTGGTAAACAACGCTATATTAAAATAATTTGATTTATTATATAACTCGGTTAGTTTTTGATTCTGAACGAATTATCGATGTGTACGGTCACTTACATTCAATCATTTTTAGTCTATGGTAGCAATGTCGTATCTGCACAACACTAAAGAAATAAAAGAATACGAAACGTCAAAACTAGCATTTTAGTTTTCTCTGTGGATCTTAATTTTTTTTTGTTTAGTTTTTTTTTATTAAAATTTTTGTTGAAATCAAATTCAAATTCAAATTCAAATTTCTTTATTGCGAATATGGGTAAACAGTGCAGATATTACAAAACAAAAAGGTACAGCCAAATTCTGCCTATTAGCATGCAATATGTTATGACTTATGATATACCGAACAACGTGTACATAGTTTTGATAAAATTAGTCAAATTAAATACTTAGTCAAATTAAATCATGGATAAATTGAATGAATTTTACGTGTATTCGTGGACCACAAGGCGTTAGTGCGTGTTTTTAACTGTTTTACATCGAGAAAAGTGTCAACGAAGTTACGTGTTGGCGAAAAGGTGTGTTTGTTTATGTTTTGACTCAATTCAATCGGCCCGGACTTTAGGTACCTACATCACTCCCATATAAATCACTCCCATATTATAAATGCGAAAGTGTGTTTGTTTTTTTTAAAGTACCTACATATTATTGCTATTTTGTAGACCCACTTAGTAATTTCCACAGTTTGCGATGAGAAACTAGATAGGCGAAAAAACAAAAAAGTAAATGGGTTTTTATTAGGTAACTCAATAAAACCAAGGCAAAAGTCTAAAAGAAACTAACTAATTCCTTTTCCCTCTTAATCAGCAAAATTATACACAACTTACGTAATTTGAAGAACATAATCCGATAAGACCCATTATACCCTTTCTTAATTTTAATATTAATCCGTAAAGACGGGGGCTGCAATCTCCGACAAGTAATATCGCGAGACGGATCTGATAATATCTGGCTAACAGATATTTAAGCGGCGGAAATTTTCAGACAAAGGGAAAGAGCGGCGTCTTTGAGACTTATTAAACTATTAAGTTAAATCAAATCAAGTAACGGGCTGTCATTTATAAAGCACGCTCATAGGTGTCAAAAGGTGCTTAGACCCCAAAGCCAAACCAATCTCTACGTATGCACGTATATGTCACAGTTCAGTCACAGTTCACAGTTCACACATACACACACACAAGCATAATATAAGTTTGTTTTCAATTTTTAAAATAAAATCAGTAAAATAATTGTATATACCTTTGTTATGATATCTTTGAGTAAACTAATAATAAGACTAAGATTAGGATTAAGATTAATTACTCATATTAATAATAATAATTTATTTTGAATTTAGAATTTAGACACAAGAACGAGTTTCCTACCCTCTGCACTGGGAAAACCCTGTATTGCAGAAGGCAGTTACAAGTTTTCTAAAACTAAGGACTTAATATAATTATATCTAGTATTATAATAATAATAATAATAATCAAATTACGCATAACTTTTTCAGGTCGTAAAGTTTTTTATATTATATAGGATTTTTTATATTTTATAACATATAGGGTATTTATATAGGGTCATTAATATAATAATAAATTATATATTGATAGGTACCTACTTATCTTTAAACACATTTTTCTCAGAATTAAGTTAAGAATCAAGTTATATCAACACAAACTGCAAAAAATGCGTATTTTCTTGAAATTTGTCCATTGTGAACGAATATTAAAAAACGAAATATGTAAAAAATGTAATAAAGGAACTATTCGTACGAGTACCTCACAAAGGAAAATCGGAAGAATTTTCTTTTGAGGTACAAGAACCAAAAAAGATGAAACAATAAAATTTATATTGTATTTTGGGACGAGACAGGATACACAGGAAAACGATTTTTAGTATCGTAAATATTTTGTCTCTAAGGAAATCACAAGTATAAGATTTCCTTTCTTTTGCCATCCTGTAGCTATTTTTATCTGTCTGGAAGATCGCTTTTATAGCGATAAGGTCAGTATTATGTGCTTTGTATTTTCTAGAGGATATCACTTACCTATAATAGGTATACATATAACGGGTAATTTTTTTTAAAGAATATTAGCCATGTTTAATGACTAATATTCCCCTTTCCTCTCCAACGAAGCGTCAGGCTTGTGCTAGGAGTAGGTACGACAATAATTAGTGCAACGGGCGGGGTTTGAACCGACCGTCGCGTCGGCCGACCTTTCGGTTTTCAGTCCACTCCTTTACCGGTTGAGCTATTTAACTCCTCATGCCCCGTTTTAACTTTTTGTGTCAAAAGTGCGATTTTAGTCTGAACCGTACTTTTGACATCCGTTAAGAAAGGATTTTTGAAAATTCAACCTCTAAGGATGTATAGAGGTTAGATGTAGTCCACGCGGACGGAAATAAAAACTATTTTAATAAAAAACCGGTCAAGTGCGTATTGGGCCTCACGTTGTATGGGGTTCCGTAGTTGCCTATCACTATGACTTTTTTTTAAATAATATTCAAATGCGATCCAAACTATGTTTGTGTGGAAAGCGCTGGGGAGCGGGTTAGGGTCACTTGGAGTTTCATCATCATGATCAACCCATCACCGGCTCACTACTGAACACGGGTCTCCTTTAGAACTAGAAGGGTTTGGCTATACTCCACCACGCTAAGCGCGGATTGACATACTTCACACATCTTGAAGAACATTATGGAGAACTCTCAGGCATACAGGTTTCCCCACGATGTTTTCCTTCACCGTTAAAGCAAGTGTTGTTTAATTACTTGAAACGCACATAACTCCGAAAAGGTAGAGGTGCGTCCCTGGGATCGAACCTCTTCTCTTAAAGTTTATTCATTCCTAATTCATTCCAATAAAAGCAAATTACTGGGTATCGTGAAAGGTAAGTCTTTCTTAGTTATTGTTTGAAACAAATCGATATGAGACATTTGCTCTGTATTTATTATGAATGGAAAGAGATAATTTGCTTTGTTCGCTAAATTGGGCTTAACAAACAAAACGAGTCAATAACGAGCAAAGGAAAATATGAATTTGGAATGAAATACATATTTTTTTATGAAACTAACTGCACTCAGAGTCGCTTAATCGTTACTTAAGTTTAGTTAAAACGAGACAGAGCTATATCTCTCACATAAATCTGTCTTGTTTTAACTCAATCTTAAGTTACGATTAGCAACTCTGAGTGCGGCTGTGAATCTATCGTAGACTAATGATAAATTGTCATTAATATGAATTCAGCGAATACGTCTAATACATAGTTGGAAAACATCGTGAGAAAACTTGCATGCCTGAGAGAAGACCTTTGCTCAGTACTGGCACATGGTCATGGATGATGATGATGATGATGATGACCCAAACACAACCGTTTAGCTGACGAGCATTTGAATCTAACGAAAATTTAGCAATTTAAAGCTTGATATTTTACAAACGGATCCCTGAATCCATAAATGATTTTCCCACACCCACAATATTTTTGAAAAACCTATCCAACGACACCACATGCCATGAGATAAACGAGAAAAACATTGACCCCACTTTACGTGATAACCTAGGTAGGTAAAAAAAAAAATTTATGATTTTATTTTACTACTTTGCTTGCGTGGTTAATAAACCATGCAAAATTACAGCAGTCTCAGATCTAAGTCTCTGATAGACGGACATGATGAAACTATAAGGGTCCCTTATGTACTACGGAAACCTAGTAAAAACGATTGACAAAATTTTTAAAAATACCCGCCGAGTAATTGTGTAACGAATTTACCAAACAAGTTTACTCATTTCGTATATAAGTACGGAACAGATACACGCAAAGCTTTTTTTCATGCAAACATCATTCTTCGCAATACACAGTGGATTATTCGTCGTATTTTTGTCTGTTCAGGCCTTTATTTACATCCATTTACAGCGCTCAATTCACCATCAAACCTCTGTCCATTTCATCATAATATCTACGAAGGCAAATAAAATTCACCGTAGGTTTTTTCAGCCGTAAAAAGCGCAAAACTAATTGAATACCAGTCATTTATAGCTAAAATACTGGTTCACAAGCTTTTACATGCCATAGGTAGGAGTATTCAATGTAGGAGTATTCAATTGAAAAAGACTAAATAAGTAATATAGACAGACTATTTTGAAAGTTGTAATCTTGTTCAATGGTACAGAACCCTTCGTGTGCGAACCGGATACGCACTTGTCAGGTTTTTATTTTTGTTTGAGGTCAGAGTCCAAAGACTTTGTAAGTATACGAATCTCTTCAAAGGGTCGCGTAGATCTGTACATTTTCGTACCAAATTAAAACTTTCTGGTTAACTAGCGGTTGTCCGCGACTTTGTGCGCTTTGAATGTTGTATTTTACAAATAACTTTTCTTGTTACAAGTACACCCTAAATAAACCCCTTTAAACTTCTTTTTTAGCTTCAACTCATTATTCAGGGAAAAATAGCCGGCAGAAGACCACCCTGCCAAAGAAGAACATCGTGGCTAAAGAATTTACGCCAATGCTACGGGAAGAGTATCCGATCTCTTTTCCGCGCAGCAGTGTCCAAGGTGCAGATAGCTCTGATGATTGCCAACCTCCGATAGGAGGCATTTCAAGAAGAAAAAACATAACAAAAGAAGTTTAAAAGTTACAGGTGCATATAAAGACCAACGCGGATGAACACTTTGTTTTTTACCATATGTGAGCTGGCGAACAAAACGGTATTATTACACTTTTGATTAAATTCTTTTTTCTTCAATCTGGATATCGTTAGCCCATTAATGTAACCCATTTTCAAGCAAAATGGCCTAAAACTAAAACTAGAGAATTCGATTACTGAATAAGTACAATGACTTGAACTCATTTCCAAGTATCCCAGCAACTGTGCCTTGTTTTCGTAATTTCACATTTTATTTTTTCACTCATATTTCATGTAAAAGATTTAGCTGAAATACCATATTGGCTGGCGTCAGCAGGGACTAAAGCAAGTTAGAAATTTACTGAAAATGCATTGAAAATTTGGTTGAAAATTCTAGCCTTGACATTTTTCATGCAAAATTTTCCAGATCTGGTTTTCAAGTCCGGTTAAGCAGCTTTGAGCTTTAACATCAATGCGTTAACTTGACCGTTATTACTTTAACCTCTCAACTTAATTAAATTGGATTTTTTTGCTGTCAATAGGGTTGTCACTGGAACCTTTTTTTTTTTTTAAAGAATATTAACCATATTAAATGACTAATATTCCCCTTTCCTCTCCAATTAAGCGTCAGGCTTGTGCTAGGAGTAGGTACGACAATAGTGCAACAGGCGGGATTTAAACCGTCGACCTTTCGGTTTTCAGTCCACTCCTATACCGGTTGAGCTATTGAGGCTCTACATTGATATAGAATAGTACGTATAGATGACAGATCACCAACAAAATGGCATCACTCAAGTGGCCAGGTTTTATTTAAATGAGAACAAAAATATTTATTCTAAAATAAAACTAGGTGATTATTGCTTAGATGTTAACCTAAGCAATACCATATAAAATGAGACCTGCTCATTTTCTTTGGTTTTTTTATTAAATAAAAAAAAACTGGCCAAATGTGAGTCAGACTCGCACTTGGCCACAAAAGCGGCAATCCTACAGGATGGTACAGAAAAGGTTTTTGAATGTCGAAATATTATAATTTGAAATGAACGGGAGCGGGAACTCAATTGTATTTTGTGTATTTCAATTCATTTGCTCATCGCTTTAATAGAGTTTAAAACGCTCGATCCCGCTTCTAATTGGTGAATTTATAATATTTTTATTTTCATAACATTTTACGTTTATGCAAGGTAAGCACGCTATAATATTTTTATTTTCTTATTTTTGGGATGATTTCGCACCCGAACGGGCCAAGCCTCCGCTGTCCGTCCGTCTGTCCGTCCGTCCGTTAGTCCGCCCGTAGGTATGTCTACAAAATGTGTATTTTTATTGCCGCTATGACAACCATAAATAAAAATTAGAAAATAGCTGCCATGAAAATTTAAAAAAATTAAATAGTGTTATTCCTTGTAACATGGTACGGAACCCTTCGTGTGCGAGTACAACCCACACTTGATTGATTTAAGTTTAATTTAAATTTCAGCATCGACAGTATCTCGGCCGAATCACAAACTATATAACGCGTTGCGAGTTGAATTCTTCAGCAACGTTTTAAGCAAAATTTTCAAATTGTGTCTGCCGAGGATCGAACCCGTTACCTGCCTGCACATACACTTGCTATTGCACAGGAACAATCGAAATTTAAATAAAAATGCAGTCAGCAATTAAAAAAATTTACGAAAAATTCCCGTCCGTTTCATACGAACGAATATTATACATGTCTCTATAGGGTAGGTACATACGCATATTCGCACACCACTATGGCATGTAATTGGTTAAATTTGGCGAGCCGTACTTCCCTCGGCTTTCATTCAATCCGTCAAAGGAGTACGTGTGTATGGAAGGCTTAATTAATCCAGGGGTTCAAAACGAGAACCTTTTTTATACGACTGTACATTAAAAATTTGTAAACGGGTGAGCCTTGTTTGTTATAAATTGATTCAATTAATTTCGTTTTAATGGTGTAGGATTTGGATAAATTATATGAATTTGTAATTTATTTTAATAAAGTACGAATGAAATGAAAACGAAATATATATTTTTTCGTTTAATATAGGTATTAAGCGATCTATAGGCAAATACCTAAGTAGATTTTGGTATAATATACTTTGGAATGGAACTACTCAAATAAACAAAACAAAAGTAAACAAAATGTATTTCTAGCTCGAATTCATCTGAATTGAACTGGATCCCATATTATAAATGCGAAAGTGTGTTTGTTTATTGGTTTGTGGGCTTATTGGTTTGTAAGTTTGTCCTTTAATCATGTCGCAAAGGAGCAGGATCGACGTGATTTATGCATGGGTATAGTTAAAGATCTGGATAGTGACAAAGAGTTTCCACGGGATTTTTAAATCCCTAAATCCACGCGGACAAAGTCACGGGCATTAGCTAGTAAAATAATAAATTGGTTAACATACTTTAGAGGTCACCTATCCAGTTACCGACTTTTCACTATAATAATATTTAGTATTTATATCTAAACTATCCCAGAACACGTCGTTTGGTTTTTTAATAATAAAACATTCTCAAAAGATTGTAGGCTCATTTGTAATGGAAGAAAGAAAGATTTTATTAAAGCGAAAATTCTTTAGCAAAGAATCTGATACAAACTAGAAACTCACGGCTTATGCGCACAGCACTTTTTAATAGTAATATTACTTATTATTTCTTAACTAGACTAAGTAAATGATTCCCGCGATTGCGTCCGCGTGGATTTAGTTTTTTTTAATCACGTGATAGCTCTATGATTTTCTAGAATAAAAGTAGGCTAGTTCCGTCTTCAGGATGATCTTTGTACGCCACAACTTGGTCCACATGGATATTTGAGATTATTTAACAATCTCATTGGAAGTCTTTGATTTTCCGAGATAAAATTAGCCTATGTTCTTCCCTATGACTCCTATATCTGGACCAAAATTAAGTCAAATCAATTAAATGAATGGGGCGTGAAAAGCTAGCGGACAAACATCCATACTTTCACATCTAAATATATAAAAGGAAAAGGTGGCTGACTGACTGTCTGACTGATCTATCAACGCACAGCTCAAACTACTGGACGGATCGGGCTAAAATGTGGCATGCATGATGCAGATAGCTATTATGACATCTGTAGACATCTGCTAAGAAAGGATTTTCTAAAATTCAACCCCTAAAGGGGTAAAATAGGGATATGAAATTGATGCTATCCACGCGGATGAAGTTGGGGGATAAGCTTGTATTTCATAAGGCTTGAGTTCGTGGAACTTCCCAGCTTATGCCGATCATATATCAAACCTACCTCCTCATATTTACCTGTCTCCAAATGTGTGACGTAAGATTATTGTAGAGACGAGTTACGTTTGTAGGAATTATGTGGGGTTATATTGTTTGACGAATTATTGTTCTTCCTTTATACGTAACTAGCTTACGCTCGCGACTTCGTCCGCGTGGACTACACAAATTTCAAACCCCCTATTTCACCCCCTTAGGAGTTGAATTTTCAAAAATCCTTTCTTAGCGGATGCCTACGTCATAATGACTACCTGCATGCCAAATTTCAGCCCGATCCGTCCAGTAGTTTGAGCTGTGCGTTGATAGATCAGTCAGTCACCTTTTCATTTTATATATTTAGACTAGCTTATGCTTGCGACCTCGTCCGCGTAGACTACACAAACTACAAACCCCTATTTTACCCCCTTAGGAGTTGTATTTTCAAAAAGCCTCTCTTAGCGAATGTTTACGTCATAATTCTGATTCGTCCAGTAGTTTCAGCATTTGAGCTATGCGTTGATAGATCAGTCACTCACTCAGCTTTTTTTACAGGATAGGTATAAATCTAGAGTGAGCCTGTTAGAGCCTACAATTGAGTTTTATGCCCTGTTGAAGCCCTGTTGTTCCCACTGTACAATGTACATTGTACATACTCGATTACTCGCAGCTAAGTACTATATTTTTAATTGACAAAAAATTGTGAAGCTTCTAAAAATATATTTTTGAACAATTGGCAATTACGATGTGTTTCCGTCATAACTATGAATAAAATACATAACTAGTAGCTCTCGTCTACCCACGAAATTTGGTAGGGCGGCGAGCGAAGCGGCGAGCTGAGCGAATTTGACGACTACCGATCATGGTGACGCATTGCTTCACATCAATCACATCATGTTTCTGAAACCGAGGTAATATTTTGTGGAGCGTACTATGGATTTTTGCAGAGTTAAGATACAGTAAAACGTGAAAGTTTTGGCTTTTGTCAATTCTGAGTAAATTCAAATAATTCAAACAAGTCTTTTTAAATCTCAGCGCAAAGATATTACGCGTACATTTTGTCAGTTTTGCCATAGTCACGCTGCTGCTCTGTAATGCTTGTTCGACAAATATTTGAACAATTTTCGGCTCCATCATTAAAACATATTCATCAGTTGTGCCCATAACTAACGCAATAGACTGACGTATACGGTAATACTATGCATTTGTTATAGTCGCTCCCCGCGCCGCCGGCCGCACCGCTTAGATTTCCTATACAGCAGAAAGTTCGTGGGTAGATCCTTTCCACAATAAATTAGGCTAAGTCCTTAATCCAAAATTTACATAATAAATTATCACCCAACGATTTATCACGGTGTTTTGCTAGAATTTAAAGTAAAGGGTAATTAATTCAGGAAGGGTCAGTGAACGCGGGTGAAACGACCTCGTTTGTACAATGAACTACACCCAGATGATAACGTAGAGTTCTTTTGTAACACAAAGATCGTTGAGGCTTCTACACAATAGTGAACTTTTTAACTTTTTACCAAGACTTTTAAAACAACTTTAAGTAGCGAAAGCGCTCTCGCTTGGCATATAATAGCAGCTGAGCTGAGCTATAACAGAGAAAATAACATAAAGGTCTTTGCACATTACATTACACAGACTTGACGTCGACTTACAGTAAAGCATGATAAGAGCTTTATATCGTGTCACAAAAAAATCAGTCAAGTGCTAGTCGAACTCGCACACGAAGGGTTCCGTACCATCGTACAAGGAATAATAGTTAGGAATAACTAGTTTTTGTTATAGCTGCAATAGAAATGCACATTCTGTGAAAATTTCAGCTCTCTACCTATTACAGTTCACGAGATACATTGAAAAACGAACGGATGGACGAACGGACGGACGGACAACGTTGGCTTAGGCTAAGATCAATAGAGCACGCTTTGACTTTGCTCAGACTTAAGTTTGAGTTACAACGAGACAGATTTATCTGAGCGATATACATCGGTCTCGTTTTAACTCTGTTTTAAGTCTGAGCAAAGTTAGAGTGCGCTCTATAGATTTCACCCTTAGTAATAAGGTCCTTCGCACACATAAACAAGTTTTAAATACGCGCGAAAAAACGCTAATCTGTAATAATATTATATACTTTAAGTTAGCTCACTTCCATCTCAGTATCAGCATTTTTCCTTAACTAATATCGCAATCAAGGGCTGACTTGTACCGGAATAAAAAAGAAACAAAGTACAAACTACCAATTAGGATGAAAAAGGCAACTCAAAAAACTTGAGAAATGAGTGCAAACTTCGTCGTTAGCCACTCACCGACACACTCCAGCGACATGATGTCCCGGCTTAGAGCACTCCGCGCTATCAGGTCGAGAGACACTCGCGCTGGATTCTACACAGGTATTCCTGCGTCACGAGGAGCCTTGTTTGTTTACGAGGAATCACATGAACATAGGGGACATGAAAAGAGCCTCCCCGCGAGGTGCTTAGTTTTATAACGATCACAAGCCCACCACGCTTTTCACCACAATGGCCACCTTTAAGCTATCTCAGTTGCGGTTTTTTGGCCTACCAGTGTTTGAGGTAACCGTCGACTCGAGAAGAAGAAGACATGAACATACGTTGAGAGTACGTGTTATTTCATCATCGCAGTGATCAACTCATTACTGGCGCACTACTGAGCACAGGTCTCATCTCAGAGTGAGAAGGGTTTAGACCATAGTCTGCCACGCTGGCCCAATGCGGATCGGCAGACTTCACACACCTTTGAGAATATGGAGAACTCGTATGCAAGTTTCCTCATGATGTTTTCCTTCACCGTTATTGCAATTGATATTTATATGTTTTTGACGATTTATATGGAATTGAAATCGGGATAATTACAGTAAAAATATGTTTTACAGTAGATAATAATTTTATGCTGATTTTTAGCTAAAAAATTAATAATATTTTTAGTGTTTTTACCACCCAAATCTATAAATCCGTAAACTTAATAAATCACTTTGTTTCCATCTTAGTACATCTGTCACATCCGCTGTTTACGGAATCTGTTATGGTCCAAAACCCATGGCCGTCAGACCTTATCTACAGTAGCCGGCAGAAAATATTGGACCTCGACCTCTAGAAAGAAATTTCGGTATTTTTGATTTTACCATTATACTAAGAATTATTATTGCCGACTATCAAAAAGTTTAATTTATTACCTACTAGATGATGCCCGCGACTTCGGGGATTAAATGTTGCCTATGTCCTTCCATGCAAGCTATCTCTGTACCAAATTTCGCCAAAATTGGTTGAACGGATGGACCGTGAACGGCTAGCAGACAGACAGACAGACATATTGACAGACAGATAGACAGACGGACAGACAGACACACTTTCGCATTTATAATATTAGTATGGATTTTGAATAAACTTTTTTGACTTTGACTTTGTTTCTTGCATCCATGTATAACACGTCACCCCTAGCCTAATGTTTGACTAATGTCAATTTAGGATCAAAACCGAGAGTTTCCTCACTCTAGTTCACTCTGACAGAGATCCAGCAGCTAGAGTCTTTCGATGCCGTCTGTCCACGCGTGCTAGGACGACGAAGCGGGACCAATTTTGAAATGACCAATTATTCCAGCTCGTCGCGTTGGTCATTATATTCGGTCACTACACTATCTGGAATATTATAAACGATTGGACGACTCAAATACACAGACAGACGGCTAATTGGCGATTGGCATGTATTAATCACATGCCTCAATTAACGGAATTCCGCAATTTTGGCACGAGCTAGATTTGTATCTAACTATACTAATAAATAAAATTGAAGTGTCTGTCTGTAATTTCTAAATTACTACGACAAATTAAGCTCATATTATGGTTATTTGAACTGTACCATAACTGAATCACACTTTGGCCTGTTTTTCTGTCCTTTTGAACGGGCTAATCTTCGGAACGGCTGAACCTATTTTGACGGGACTTTCACACGCATGTAGAGGATTGACCAAGGAGATAAGTTACTTATTTAACCGACTGTCAATCTGACTGATATTTTATATGGGTCCCCTGACCTGCAATAAAATGATTTTATTTATTTATTATAAAAAAGGAGAAGTTGTGTTTTTCTACCTACGTACACCGAAATCTCCGACATTTCTGAACCGATTTGCGTATTTTTTTAATTGATCGAACTTTGCGGCATGCCCACAAAAAATTTGGATTCCAACTCCTCAATCCTGATGCTGCAGGGGACATGACCACCAAAACTTATGGGATTTAGAAACTGTCGGTTATAAATTGATATTGGAGGTACATAGACCTACCAAGTAAAGACTGTATCATTGAACTCGAAGACCCACTTTTCAACTCTGATCCCTAAATCGTGGTGATCCCACGGGATTTTTAACGAATTTTCGTTGATATGTTTTTACGAAATTTATACTTTGCATCTCAGAGACGGGCTACTACGGATAGGCTAATTTTTGTCCTTTTTTTTTTTTTTTTTTTTTCGAGGGGGAAATCTTCTAAAGATACCCAATCGGGTTATGTGGGATTTCTACCCACTAAAACCCCCTCGTTGGCCCTCCGCGCGTTATTGAGAGGCCCCGGGAACTCTAAAGAACGTGCGCCGGTGCCTCTCTCGCGCGACGCCCGTTGGACACATCCTGGCGAAAGTGCAGCTAGTCGCGACCTCGAAGTCCTAGCGCTTGGGACTATTGGTTAGACTCATCAGGACGTTGATCAACGCCGCCCTGCTGTCTCCGCCTTCGAGCAGGATCAGCTCGCTCGCGAACCCGCTCGGCGGCCTCCTTCTTGAACATTACTGTTTCACAGAAGGAGACCACTGCCCGCCATGCTTCATTGTCCTCCAGCATTGCCGCTATGACAGCCGGTGGTGACAAGTCTCTCCCTATGCAGCCGACCAGGGTGCACCGCTCGGACTCCCAGGTAGGGCACTCTTCAAGCGTGTGCTGCGCGGAGTCCCTGTCCTCTTCACAGTGGTGACATCGCGGGGTCATCTCGCGACCGATGCGACACAGGTACTCACCGAAACAACCATGTCCGTTAAGTACCTGCGTCAGTCTGAAGGTTACGCTGCCATGTTTTCTCCCCAGCCAGGCTTCGAAGTTTGGTAGAATGGCACCGACAATGCGTTGGCGTGCGTTTCTCTCCTCGTCTAAACGCTTGCGCCAATTAGGCTAATTTTTGTCCTGGAAAATCAAGAGTTCCCACAGGATTTTTAAAAACTTAAAACCACGCAGGCAAAGCCGCGGGCATCAGCTAGTTGCTAGTAAATTATAATTAAGGCACTATTCCATCGATGAATAATAACAATCCGAAATGCAAAATTACAGAGCAATGGAAAGCATTTATCATCCGAGTTGTTTTGATTCAAATTTGGTTTAATTAATAGTTGTGTGAAATTTTAATCACCTGTGATTAATTAATAGAAATGCGGCTCTATGGATGCACAAAATGATTTCATTGTAGAGTTTGCGATTTATGTTACAAACATTATTAAAGCATCGATTTTTGTAAAAGTACCTCAAAAGGAAAAACGGAACCCTTATAGGATCACTTTGTTGTCTGTGTGTCTATCTGTCGCGATCGATCTGTCAAGAAACCTACAGAGTACTTCCCGTTGACATAGAATCATAAAATTCGGCAGGAAGGTAGGTCTTATAGCAGACATTAGGGGAAAAAATCTGAAAACCGTGATTTTTGTGGGTACCTCACACAAAAAAATTGTCGTCATGAACTAAAAATTAGTATTTCCAATTGTAGAAGTAAGCTAACTATACCAAGCGGGGTATCATATTATGAAAGGGCTTCACGTGTGCATTCTAAAACAGATGTTATTTTTATTTTTATGCATTATAGTTTTTGAATTATCGCGCAAAATGTCGCAAAATACGACTGTAGTACGGAACCCTCGTTGTTTTGTTTTTCATTTAATTAAAATTTAGCGAAACATACATAGTTACACCCACAAAAGTTATGAAAACAAAGTTTACGAGCCGTGAACTATGGCGTCACGGGAAATAAAATAATATATAATAATAATAAAACTTTCACATCACAAGTAGGTATTGTTGACTTTTCTATATAATTTCTTTTTGTTTATAAAACAAAATTATGTTTGGGTAAAACTGTTAAATATGTAAACAAGCGATACTTGGATGTAATTCTTATCCAATCGAGGAATTTCCCATTTACAGCATCTCAGAAACCATCAGATTTTTTTCAGTAGGTAAATTACTAAGAAAGAATGTTTACAAATTCATCACTAAAGGGGGCCAAATATGGGATAATGACTTACATAATAAACGAAAGTTGCTAACTCTGTATCAAATTTCATCAAAATCGGTTAAATTGTTGGGCCGTGAAAAGCTAGCAGACTGACACACTTTCGCATTTATAATATTAGTACCTACTTATGGATGAAATATTAGCTTTGAATCGAATTAAACTACAAAGTACAAACTACCATGACTCTTACCGAGCACTTATGAAAAATTCGCAAAAACGAACTGCCAAGCCAGTATAATATAATGTCATATAAGATCTACGACAAAAACAACAGAAACTAAAATACGTATGTTTCGCTCTTCGCCTTCGTGACAAAACGTTTTATAATGGGCCTTTAGTTCTGGCCCATAAGGTTGCTTATACACGAATGTTTTTCCAAGCCACTCGTCTACCTAGGGAGCGATCGTCGTTTTGAGCTCTCTAGGTCTCGTTTAGGGTTGTCGATAGCGCTTTATCAAAATTGTATGTTACTTTTGGAACAAACTTTATTTGAGATGTGAATATTAAAAGCATTGATTTTCAACTATTTTATATTTTTATACTGTCCTAGCTTACGCCCACGACTTTAGCCGCATAGACTACCCCATATACACAATATACAATACAAATTTTTGCGTTATAATAGCTATCTCATATCTGCATGCCAATTTTTTTTAAAGAATATTAGCCATGTTAAATGACTAATATTCCCCTTTCCTCTCCAATTAAGGGTCAGGCTTGTGCTAGGAGTAGGTACGACAATAGTGCTACGGGCGGAGTTTTAACCGTCGACCTTTCGGTTTTCAGTCTACTCCTATACCGGTTGAGCTATTGAGGCTCTTAAATTTTAGCCCGATCCGTCCAGTAGTTTGAGCTGTATCAACGCACAGCTCTAACTACTGGACGGATCGGGCTAAAATTTAATCAGTCAGTCAGTCGGTCAGATAGCTATTATGACGTAGGCATACGCTAAGAAAGGATTTTTGAAAATTCAACTCCTAAGGGGGTGAAATAGGGGTTTGAAAGTGTTGCGTCGTTTGGAAGTCGCGTGCTAGTTTAGTTTGTAATAAGTAATTTGTAATAAGTAAGCAAGCCTATAAGGAATTGTAATAACTAATAATTATTAAGCAAGCATATTGTCTGACTTTAAGTGAAAATATAGAGGCAACCCTGATCGCTCTCCAAATGTCCGTTACCGAAAATATGGTTGGTAGTCTCTTGGGTGCTTTTGGGAGAGGCTGAAAAATGGTAGATCATTGTAAGGGTGCACCTTGAGGTCGATTTGCTTACGGACCCAATGGCTCTGGACTCCGGGAAGGTACTTAATATTTTATACCTGAGTTTCCTCCTATACGAAGGACTACTACGTGTGTAGTATATAATTTATGTGTGGATGGATTACTCCTTTGTGTGGGGTGGGCTTTATGTTGCGCGGATATTTTGATATATGTCCCGCAAATTGCTATTGCGTTGGAACCATATCTCATTAACATCGAAATGACGTCATTTTGATGTATATTTAAGTAAAACTATACCATCAGCTCGAAACTTCAGTCTAGTGCTGACGTCACTAAAATGGCGGCCACGCGCATAAGCAATTTGCGGGACTTATATATCTACACTAATATTATAAAGAGGAAAACTTTGTTTGTTTGTTTGTTTGTTTGTTTGTTTGTTTGTTTGTTTGTTTGTTTGTTTGTACTGAATAGGCTCAAAAACTACTGGACCGATTTTAAAAATTCTTTCACCATTCGAAAGCTACATTATCCACGAGTAACATAGGCTATATTTATTTTGGAAAAAAATAGGGTTCCGTAAGATATTTGGGTTTTTCGGACACAAGGTGTAAAAAATCAACCAGAAAAGTTACTTATTTTGCGTACGCTGCCTAAACTATAAAAGATAGAACCATAAAATGTTCTAATTAATTGTAGACCTTATAAATATCTACAAAAAAGTCCGCGACACACTATACCCATCTATGTCGAGTGAGGCACAGCAACCATTTTTTTATTTAAAAATCTTGAATTTTTTTTGGACTACATTTAAACGCGTTTATTTTACTCATGCTATTAATCCTTATCAAAATAAATGATTTCATCACTAAGAACAGTTTATGGAGATAATATTTGGTCTTTGAATGATTAAAATTGGACGTTTGGTTTTGAAGTTATGGCGAAATTAAAATATTACGATTTCTGCTGCACGGCCCGTTGTCTACATCTACACTAATATTATAAAGAGGAAAACTTTGTTTGTTTGTTTGTTTGTTTGTTTGTTTGTTTGTTTGTTTGTACTGAATAGGCTCAAAAACTACTGGACCGATTTTAAAAATTCTTTCACCATTCGAAAGCTACATTATCCACGAGTAACATAGGCTATATTTTATTTTGGAAAAAAATAGGGTTCCGTAATATTATATAAAGAGGTAATGTCGTTAAGTTTGTTTGTAGGGGGTAATCTTTAGAACTACTGAACCGATTTTAAAAATTCTTTCACCAGTAGAAAGCTACATTATTCCTGAGTGACATAGGCTATACGGGATCTTTAAAAACCTAAATCTACGCGGGCGAAGCCGCGGGGATCAGCTAGTCTAACAATAAAGCATATTACAGTAGCCGGCAAGAAAATATTGTACATCGACCTTTAGAATGAGATTTCGGCTTTGGTAACTTTTTGTGTGTCTGACAGGGTTTGCCACGACACTATAAGTGTCTGGCAATGCATGACGTGTTTCCTAATACTATTCTGAAGAAAATATAAAAGAACTAGCTTATGCTCGCGACTTCGTCCGCGTGGAATTAGATTTTTCAAAATCCCGTGGGAACCCTTTTATTTTCCGGGATGAAAACTAGCCTATGTCACTCTCCAGGTCTTTATCTATACCCATGAAAAAAATCACGTCAATCCGTTGCACCGTTGCGACGTGATTGAAGGACAAACCAACAAACCAACAAACAAACACACTTTCGCATTTGTAATAAGGGTACTGACTACTGATTATCTATATATATAAAAGGAAAAGGTGACTGACTGACTGACTGAATGACTGACTGACTGACTGACTGACTGACTGATCTATCAACGCACAGCTCAAACTACTGGACGGATCGGGCTGAAATTTGGCATGCAGATAGCTATTACGACGTAGGCATCCGCTAAGAAAGGATTTTTGAAAATTCAACCCCTAAAGGGGTGAAATAGGGGTTTGAAATTTATGTAGTCCACGCGGACGAAGTCGCGAGCATAAGCTAGTACTTTATAATTTGACGTAAGATTACATTATTTTACACCTTTATTACCTGTTATCTCCCAAAGCCACCATGATCAAAACAAACGTTCCTCCCAGTTTTGGGGACGATACGCAGAGAAACTTTCAGCTTTTATAAAATAACAAAGTCTGGCACGCGCTGGCTCTTAGTCCATAATAATTTGAACCTAAAATAATTATTATTACGTAATACTACCTATAGGTGATACCTAAAGCTATTCAGATCACGGTGAAACCAAATTTATGATGTTAGGTGACATCATTAATTTTGAATTTGAATTATAACCACGCTAAACTACCGTTGAAGTGAATTAAAATCTAGTCTAGGTTTAGTTAATTTGACTCACTCAATGAACGAGCATAATATGAACATGTGCCACATTTTAGTTTTTTTAAAGCTAATATATTCCGTTTTCAAGATTTTGGGGGTGGATATGATGAGGGGTGAATATGAAAATCATATTCGTTCTCAGCCATCCCGATAACTCTGAAAATGACACCTTCAATGCGAAAATGACAAATGGGTGCAGCGGCTATCTTGGATTACAAACTAAAAAGTAAAAAGGAAAACTTGCAATAAACAATATATTCTACATTTACTACATAACTTACACACTATAACATATACTATTATACATTTTGTGACTCTATATGATATATTTAGATATTTAGAGTTACAAAGTAAACCAATATTATTGAGTCGTTGTTCACAAAAACTCATGCATGTAAACAGTAGAAATCATATTCGGTCAAGATGCTCGTATAATTTGATATCCATCATAAAGTAAGTTTGTTTGATTCTTAATAATTATCGTTTTTAATACCTATTAATTATTTAATTTTGCAAACTTCGCCCCCTCCTCTCCTCTCCCCCGACAAGGGAACCGTACTTGCGTGTGATATATCGCTCAACTTAGTTAGAAGCGTGGACCTGTCCCGAACATACAAAAAATATAATTTATTTCAGCTCATTTTAACGCACGCTTATTTACAACTGGCGAAGTTCAGATTATTACTAGCTGATGCCCGTGACTTTGTCCGCGTGGAATTATGTTTTTTGAAATCCTATAGGAACTTTTTGATTTTCCGGGATAAAAAGTCCGTTTCTTTGCGGAAATCCATGATATACAATGAACCAAAATCTCAATTTGCTATAATCCGCTGAAACACGTCGAATTTGTATGATGCAACATGCAGCGTGCGACATGCACCGCCCGCCCTCCTACTGCTAAACATGCAGTCACCAAGCAAGCAATACGCACCACCACACAAATCCCAATATAAAAATCTTGGCAATTGTGGATTGTAAGGTCTACATCTCCTGAGGATGCTCTGGTGTCGCGGCGAAACGTGCGTCGAGTGTGTTTGGGATTTGTGTGGTGCTGCGTGGTGGTGGTGCGTATTGCTTGCCTGGTGGCTGCTTCTTCCTGCATATTTAGCAGTGGGAGGGCGAGCGGTGCATGTCGCATGCTGCATGTTGCACCATACAGATTCGACCTGTTTCAGCGGATTATAGCAAATTGAGCTTTTGGTTCATTGTATATCATGGACTAGCTGATTCCCGCGACTTCGTCCGCGTGGATTTAGGTTTTTAAAAATCCCGTGGGAATTTTGATTTCCCGAGGTAAAAAGTAGCCTATGTCACTCTCCAGGTCTTTAACTATACCCATGCAAAAAATCACGTTGATCCGTTGCTCCGTTGCGACGTGATTGGAGGACAAACCAACCAACCAATAAACCAACAAACAAACACACTTTCGCATTTATAATATGGGCAATGGGTACTGATTTATCTCGTCAAAAGCAGTTTGTTGAAAAGTTTGCCACCTAAGATATACCTTATGGTTCAGTGGTGCGAATGTATTGTGTCGTTGTTACAGATTTACCCCGGTTCGTGGGCCCGGGCTCCAACGTGACGGTGGCGGTGGGCCGGGACGCCGCCCTGACCTGCAGAGTTGACGACTTACAGAGCTTCAAGGTAAACATATGCTTTTGTTGTAATAAAAAAAACCGGCCAAGAGCGAGCCAGACTCGCGCACCGAGGGTTCCGCAGTACTTACTGTCGGTAGGGTGGCGCACGAAAACCAATTGCGTACTTAGGTATACCATACCTGTGGAGTAAAGAAATGCTGCTATTTTTGATACCAAATGAATCTAAAAAAACCGGCCAAGTGTCAGTCAGACTCGCGCACCGAGCAGTACCTAATGTCGTATTTATTCGACGTTTTGCTCGATAAATCAAAGCATAAAAATAAATAAAAATCTGTCTTAGAATGTATAGGTAAAGCCCTTTCATATAATTCCTTGGTATAGCTATCTTACTCTGGAAGTTGAAAATACTACCTCTAATTATTCGTTTAAAATACATTTGTTAATAAATAATTTTTTCTTAAAATGATCTAACCACAAATTCACGGTATTCGGATTTTTTCCTTTACTTGTGCTATAAGACCTACCTATCCGCCAAATTTCATGATTCTAGGTCAATGAGAAACAGATACCCTATAGGTTTTCTTGACAGACACGACAGACAGTCAGACAGACAGCCAGACAACGAAGTGATCCTTTAAGAGTTCTTTTTTTCTTTAGAGGTAGGGAACCCTAAAAACTAACTCCAAACAACAAAGCCGACCTTTCACTTTCAACCTTGTCCGAAAAATGTTATTTAACACACTGTTTAAATATTTGCAATGGAAAATCTGATAACTCTTTCGGAATCATGATTTTAAAACACATACTCGACGCCACCAAAGATTTAATTAAAATAAACATTGCTTTGCGTTGCGCACTCATGTAGATAATAATCCGCAATTTATAGCATTACATTAATCACAGTGTCATCGAGACCTCACGACGACAAAGGTCAATTTTCGTTATAAATTACGCAGTCCAAGTTTCAGCGATTGTCTGTCAGTGATTAATGCTCCAAACGTTACGGTGACACGTTTTTAATTTTTACTTGATCATCTTCCATTCAACTGATGTTGATAAATGCTCGCCGTCCCATCCGTAACGCGACTTTAGATTTTTAATCAGGACTCCGAATCTAACACAGTTTGCCTTGATAATAATCATTTTTTCCTAAAAGATTAAAATTAATTAAACTTGAGTATTTGTGCGATTGGATAGCGGGTGCACGCGATTGGTTGATCAGTCAGCGCGAGTGCACGCCATTGGTTGATACATCGACTTTCGCTTCCCGGATTCGGCAACTTTCTCCCACTACGCTGCTTTAGCTCCAAGTTGTTTGCTGGGTACTATATATACGGATATACTAAGGATAAGACGATCAGCTGCAGAAAAGAACCCATGGGTCAGGCGATATTAGCCAATGGGCTTCAAAGATTCAAGGGCTCATTCAAGATGAATAAAAAAATTAATTACCTTTTCACCAGGTTGCGTGGTTACGCGTGGACACACAGACAATACTCACGATAGCGGGTCATGTTATCACCAAGAACCACCGCATCAGCGTCCAACATGGCGACGGCGCGTGGACGCTGGGCCTGCGTGACGTCAGCGCCACGGACGGGGGCCGCTACATGTGCCAAGTCAACACCGAGCCCATGATGAGCCAAACACACCTACTGCAAGTTGTCGGTGAGTATTACACGTGATCGCCAAGAACCACCGCATTAGCGGTCCAACATGGCGCTGGACCTGCGTGACGTCAGCGCCACGGACGGCGGCCGCTACATGTGCCAAGTCAACACCGAGCCCATGATGAGCCAAACACACCTACTGCAAGTTGTCGGTGAGTATTACACGTGATCGCCAAGAACCACCGCATTAGCGGTCCAACATGGCGCTGGACCTGCGTGACGTCAGCGCCACGGACGGGGGCCGCTACATGTGCCAAGTCAACACCGAGCCCATGATGAGCCAAACACACCTACTGCAAGTTGTCGGTGAGTATTACACGTGATCGCCAAGAACCACCGCATTAGCGGTCCAACATGGCGCTGGACCTGCGTGACGTCAGCGCCACGGACGGCGGCCGCTACATGTGCCAAGTCAACACCGAGCCCATGATGAGCCAAACACACCTACTGCAAGTCGTCGGTGAGTATTACACGTGATCGCCAAGAACCACCGCATTAGCGGTCCAACATGGCGCTGGACCTGCGTGACGTCAGCGCCACGGACGGCGGCCGCTACATGTGCCAAGTCAACACCGAGCCCATGATGAGCCAAACACACCTACTGCAAGTCGTCGGTGAGTATTACACGTGATAGCCAAGAACCATCGCATTAGCGGTCCAACATGGCGCTGGACCTGCGTGACGTCAGCGCCACGGACAGGTTTGTGAAGTCAGTGAGCTGACGATGCGTTGATGATGAGGCATAATTATTTCCCAGCGACAATTATAGCCAAGCGCTACAAAAAAAGCGCTACAAAAACCGCCCGAGTGTCAGCCAGACTAGCGCACCGAGGGTTCCGTACTACAATTGTATTTTTTCGTCATTTAGCACGATAAATCAAAAAGAATACTTTTTGATTTGTGCATAAAAATAAATAAAAATCTGTTTCAGAATGTACAGGACACAGGTAAGTAAAGCTTTTTTATTTGATACCCCACTTGGTAAATAAATCTTACTTTTAAAGTTGAAATTAAATACTAATTTATTTATTCATGAACACATTTTAATTTTTTTCTGTGATGTAACCACAAATTCACGATTTTGGATTTTTTCCCTGTGAGCTACAAGACCTCTGCCGAATTTCATGATTCTAGATCAACGGGAAGTACCCTATAGGTTTCTTGACAGACACGATACAGACCGACGGACAACGAAGTGATCCTAAAAGGGTTCCTTTTTTTCTTTAAGAGGTACGGAACCCTAAAAAAGTTTTGAAAGGTCATCTTATCGTGACTTCTAGCGTACCTCAGAAATACATAAAGATATATCACGAAGATGCGATCCCTATTTTCATAGTACAAGCTTCAATGGTGAGAATTGGGAAAAGAACTACCCTCCTTATTGACACGGATAAGATTCAACAAAAGGTTTCTCAAAAGATCTCAAATATCCCTCAATCTCAAGATCTCAAATATTGAAACCCCCTGGAGATGTTTGACTAGACTAAAGGAATCGAAGTTGTGAAGCTGTTATAGCCTACTGGTTTGGACGTCCGCCTCCCAATCGGAGGTCGGGGGCTCGAGCCCGGACACGCACCTTTAACTTTTCTAGCCCGATCCAGTACTTTGAGCTGTGCGTTGATAGATCAGTCAGTCACTCAGTCTGCTTTTCCTTTCCATATTTAGATTTTTTTAATTACATAAGTTTACCTTTGACTGCAATCTCACCTGGTGGTAAGTTATGATATGATGCAGTCTAAGATGGAAGCCGGCTAACCTGGAAGTTTTTATTAAGCCCACGCCCCATTGGTTTCACACGGCACGACATTGTACCGGAACGCTAAATCGCTTGGCGGCCACTCATGGCTTTGCCTGTAGGGTGGTAACTAGCCACGGCCAAATCCTTCCACTAGACCATGTCACAGTATGTGTCTATGTATCTATAAACTTGTCTGTGGTAATATTAGTATGTAGTCTATAAGAAAAAGAAAAATAAAATCCTTCTCTATGGCAGCCCGATGGACGACAACGCGTTTCAATTGAAATCCCTTAAATTTCAATTAAATCACAAAGTATAACAGACCAGACCAGAAATTATGAAATTCCAAACCCCTGCCAGGAATCGAACCCAGGACCTCCCACTAATAAGACCACAGTGCTTACCACTGCGCAAGGGAGGTCGTCAATCAAATGATGTATGCATTTAGAATTAGATGGATTTACATATTTTTAAATCCATACTAATATTATAAATGCGAAAGTGTGTCTGTCTGTCTGTCTGTCCATCTGTCTGTCTGTCTGTCTGTCTGCTAGCTTTTCACGGCCCATTCCTTTAACCGATTTCAATAAAATTTGGTACAGGGATAGCTTGCATCCCGGGGAAGGACATAGGCTACTTTTTATCCCGGAAAATTAAAGAGATCACATGGGATTTTAACAAAACCTTAATCCACGCGGACGAAGTCGCGGGAATCATCTAGTAATACAATAAAATAGAAATTATTACGATTCCTAAATTGTCCCTAAACCAAACCTGGGACGACTGAATGAAATATTACATAGCTCACCACTGCACCAGGGTGGTTGCCAACTTCCCCCAACAAGTAACTTG
Organism: Maniola hyperantus; assembly: GCF_902806685.2. NCBI lineage: Eukaryota > Metazoa > Arthropoda > Insecta > Lepidoptera > Nymphalidae > Maniola > Maniola hyperantus. Next base: position 601,644 of record NC_048547.1, read on the forward strand.
TGTCGTAGATGTGCGATAATAAACATTTCCCAAAGAGAAACTACGAAGTACCGGGCCATCTCAAATAAACTTAGGAAAACTCCACCCAACTTCTTGTCTTAGTTTTTGTTATCAAAGACTGAAATTTTATATTTTGTTTTTTACTAGCTGATGCCCGCGACTTCGTCCGCGTGGAATTAGGTTTTTAAAAATTCCGTGCGAACTCGTTGATTTTCCGGGATAAGAAGTAGCCTATTTCAATTTTTGGGATGCTACCTCTGTACCAAACACCAAACGTCATTTACTTAAATCGGCTAAATGGATGGACTTTTAAGAATCCCGTGGAAATAAGAAGTAGCTCGATATGTCCTTCCCCGGGATGTAAGCTAACTCTGTATCCTATTTGATCAAAATCGGTTGAACTGTTGGGCCGTGAAAAGCTAGCAGACAGACAGACACATTTTCGCATTTATAATATTAGTATGGATGTCTTCTGTTGTAAAATTTGATCATTAACACTAATACATTAGTTAACAAAACCACAACTTTATTTTACTGACCTAATCGACTCATTACACTAATTGCAATTGAACTGACCAATCGCATTGTGTAGTCTACATCGCGCTACTAAAGTTTTTATTTCATTTGAGTATATATAGTTGCATACATCGTACGAATCCCGGGCAGTCCGTATCTAGGCGGTAAGAAGGGCTCTATCAGTTTCTGCATCTGTCCGGACGTTGTAGGAAACTTCTAGAGGCCCATATAGTACTTGGATATGGTCTAAGTACTATATGATCGACTAGTAGACTTGTCTGGGCCGTATAGCTGATATATACGTTCCAGTCAAAGCATGTAATTTACTAGTTCAATGGTTTCTGAAACTTCGGGTTGGATATCCCGACAACCACCGACTTAGATAATTTGACTGCCTTTTTGAAAAAGTCGTAATTTTTTTTTTTTTTTTTTTTACTGTATTGCAGAAGGCAGTTACAAGTTTTTTTTTAAACTAAGGACTTAATATATTATATCTTATATTATACTAAAATTAAAAAAAACACGACTGACCCACCAAAAAACTAATTAAAAAGTAAAAAATAACGCCCTATTTTTTTTTAAAGTAAAAAATCGCATTTGGAAATGGCGCCCTATAGTTTTTTTTTTCACAAAAAAACTATTTCCAGTGTCACTCGGGATGATGTAAGGGGATACAAAACCCAATGCATCCAATTCTGTTCGGGCATTTAGAAATTATGGTAGAACTAGCTTCGACTTCGTCCGCGTGGACTACACAAATTTCAAACCGCTATTTTATGGATTTTCAAAAGTCCTTTCTTAGCGGATGTCTACGTTATAATAGCTAATTGCATGCCAAATTTCAGCCTGATCCGTCCAGTAGTTTTTTTTTTTTTAATTTATTTATTCATAATAATTTTACAAAGTTTCCTACATATGCGACGACAGGGTCTTCTCCGGTTGGCCGAAAGCCAAGCGGGGGTACGGGCCTCGAGGCGTAGCCTCCTTACCCGGGCAAGGCGCGGGGTATTCAATTACTCCGGTGTTGGTCTTCTAGCCGGAATTTCACCGGCTAGGGCCCGCCATCATTGGCTTGGGGCCTCGTGGCTGGTTGTGTTCCCCGCGCTGAGGGCGATAGAGTCGCCGTCGCGCGCGGGGGTGGTGTCTGGTCCGGTGGAGATCTCCGCGTTGCGGAAGATAGGCGCGGAGATAGTGTCAAATCCGGTGGGTCTCGCGTCGTCATCATCATCGCTAGGATCGCCTGCGTGCCACGCTAGTGGTGGCGATCGTAGGAGTTCCCGAGGCAGAGGACGCCCGGTCGGTGGTCGAATGGTCAGCGGAGCGATGCCGTGAAGGTGTGTGTAAGGTCCGTAATCCGCGCGCGCAAACATGCGCCGCGCAAGTGTACGGACGTACTCCTCCACGGTGGGCGTCTTGAGGTCGCGATGAATGACATCATTCCTCACGTACCTCGGCGCTCCTACGATCATGCGTAGGCACTTGTTCTGCTGGATTTGTAAGCGGCTCTTCTGGTGTTCTGAACAGAGAGCATACCAGGCAGGAGCCGCGTACGTCAGACGTGAGCGGACATAGGCTCCGTAAATCCGGAGCTTGGTCTTCAGTGAGAGGCTTGAGGTGAGGATCTGGTACAGCATCGACGTGGCAGCCTTGGCATGATCCACGGCGTGGTTCACAGTGGGGATCATGCTCAGGTTATTGTCGATGCGACACCCCAAGTAGCACACCGAAGTCTGCCACTCTATGCCCTGCCCTCGCAGTTGGAGCTGACGTAAAGGCTTCCGGATGCCGAACAGGATCGCGGCAGTCTTCCCCACGTTGACTGCCATTTTCCACTTATCCAGCCAATCCGGAAGCAAATCCAGCAGACGTTGCATGCGATTGGTAGCGATGATCTGATGGTATGACGACGCGAGATACGCGCTGTCGTCAGCATAAAGCGACAACAGCACGTCTTCCTCCCCCTCGCGCAAATGTTCGGCGAGGGTAGGGATGTCGTCTGTGTACACCGCGTACAGACACGGGGACAAGCAGCTGCCTTGTGGTACTCCTGCTCGTATCGGGCGCGGCTGGGAGTCCGCACCTTCTACGGATACGTAGAAGGACCTGCCTTCCAGGAATGAGGCTACCAGCCGCACAATCGCGGGTGGTAGATTGGTGGAGAGGAGCTTCGCCAGGAGTCCAGCGTGCCACACTCGGTCGAAGGCCTTCTCTATGTCGAGAAAGACCCCGACAGTGCAGTAGCCTCTGTTTTTCTCACTGGCGATAAAGTTGAGTCCTCTCACCAGCTGGAGCGTCGTTGAGTGATTACTGCGAAAGCCAAACTGCTCGGCCCGTGGTTGTAAGTGCGGGGCGAGCCTTCGCAGTAATAGACGCTCGAACAGCTTGGCGATGTGCGGCAGAAGGGTTATAGGTCGGTAGCTTCCTGGAAGACGGCGGTCCTTTCCCGGTTTGGGGATGGTTATAACTTTCCCCAATTTCCAGGACTCCGGGAAGTGAGAAGTACGGAGTACCCCATTAAAAAGCCTCGTCAGTGCCACGAGAACTCTTTTAGGCAGTTGCTGTAGTGCGGCGATCTGGATCCCGTCGTCACCTGGCGCCTTCCTTTTAGGGAGTCGGAAGACGACCTTCCTCAGCTCAGACGGGGAGATGAATTGGTCTCCCCGGAGAGAAGGTATCTGGGCCGACAGGAAATCCTCAAGTTGTTGGTTGATCGCCGCATAGTGTCTGGTCGCGGTGTCGTTATTGGCCGGTGGGTTGGGGGTAAATTGTCTCTCCATGTATTCCGCCATAATCTCCGCTCGGTCTATGGGGGAGTATTTTCGTCTACCCTGACTGTCTAGAAGAGGGTAAACGGGCGAGTCTGATCCGGTTAGTGTCTTGCACAGGTGGTACAGCGTTGTTTCAGACTCAGACGCAGCGTCGATGGTTTTCTCCCATTCTTCATCTTCGCGTGCGACGAGCGCTTGCGACACTTCCTGTGCAAGACGGTTGAGGTCACGCTTGACTCTCGGACAGCGAGTACGCGCCCATAGTTTGCGTAGTTTCCTACATATCTATCTCGCCAAACTGGTGGACCAGTTTGTTGGCGAGGTGGCGCTCTTAATACTAAGTACATAAATTACTACTATATTTCCTTAACGCTATTCATACACCTATATCTATTCTTATAATAAAAACTGTACTACATACTAATTTAAACCTACCTACTTCACTAAAAGATAAACTAACACAATTGAGTATTCTAACAACTTATTAATAAATAACCAAAGAAAACACAAAAATACAAATAAATAATTAAGAAGCATGATAGTCAGTTAGAGAGTCCCTAAGTAAGTGTTTCTTTAACCTCTTCTTAAGGACTCCCTCACTGAGCCTATCGATATCCTCCCCAGCCCAACCGATTGCATTAAATATTTTAGGAACTAAATATGCGCTTATTCTTCTACCGTAGTAGTTATACATTTTTGGCTCTACAAATCTCACCTTCCTATTTTTCCTAACATTATCCCTCATTTTAACCTTTTTTTTAAAATTTGTTGAGAAAAAATTATTTTTTACTATTAAGTATTCTACTTTCCTGTTCAGGTAAAATTTTCAAGTCTTTAAAAACATTGTCATATTGCCCTTTGTATTTTTTTCTTCTCTTTTTTTCCTAAAATATGTTTGAGCTGTGCGTTGATAGATCAATCAATTACTCAGCTTTTCCTTTTATGTAATAAGAGGTTTTTGTTCCAGTACCTCCAGATATCGACGACGGGGCAAGCAGCGGGGAGGTGCTCGTGAAGGAGGGGGAGAGTGCAACACTGCGCTGCGTGGCGTCCGGCGTCCCCCTACCCAACGTCACCTGGAGGAGGGAAGACTCTAGGCATTTCAAAATTGACAACCAAACACTTGGTATGTATGAATATAGATATACCTACTAGTGATGTAACGAATGTAATATTGTGGATGCGAATGCGAATATTCAGTTTTTTTTTAATTTGGCGCCATTTGTAACTTAGTGACCTTGGCGTTCGAAAATTATGAAAATTTGATTTTCATATACCTACCCTTAAAATAATATAGGTACATGGGCAAAAAAAGAAGAAAAAATGTACGCCAAAAAAATTGTTATAAAAAGGCAAAAAAGACTACAAAAGAATATTATTAAAAAAAACTGTAGCATAGTCTGTTGTAGAATAAGCCTGTTACGTAGTTTCCCTGACGCACTGCAATTAGTGTGTAGCTGTACCAATTTTAACAAAGCAAAAAGAAAGGCAAACGGAAAAAAGCCAATCTGAGTACCGACCTAGAACAGTCTCCGACCGCCATGTTGGAGGTAAAAAAGGAGGAACACGTCATTAAGAAAACCCTGAAATGTCAATCTCCTTCAAAGTAACCAAACTCAACAAGAAAACTTTGAAGGAAAATTCGTACGGCACACAAAGTTTGAGTCGAAATGCATTTTAGATTAGTTTGCATTCAATTGGTAGCCGCAGGCGGCAAAGTTCCCCTTTGTATATCAACACTACTCGTACTAACACTACTAGTATTCTACTATTGCACTAGTATTTCTACCTACGCCAACAATGAGCATGTTTTTGTTGTGTACAACATTATAATATGATCATCAGCAATGTATACGATTCTCAGTCTTGCTGCTTTTGAAATAAAGGTTAGTATTGAATACTCGGAGGTGTAATGCATTTCAGAATAACTAGGATTTGCCAACAAAGTTTACGGATGAAACTGTACAACACCTATCTGCTGTGAGACCGCACTGTGGGAGCAAAACATTATTTTCATTAGAGCAGCTTATAATAACATTGTTTTGCTGCGGGATTTATTTGCATTTAGAAATAATGTGCTTTGGACTGTATCTCTAAAGCCGGAAAGATACAGCGTGTCGTGTTGTGTCAGAAGCATGTCAATTTCATACGAGTTTTCATAGAGAGAGTCAGTCCCTTCTTATACCTAGGCGAGAACCCTCGTACAGTACGTGGCCGAAAGTAATGTACATCGACCTTTAGAAGGAGATAGCAAATTGTAAAGCATTTTCCCTGTCGTTGAGACCGACAAAACGTCATGTAGGTATGAGTGACAGAGAAAATACTCTACAAAGCTGAAATGTAAAAATACTTTCTTAGTCTAAGTTATAATAGCTATCTGTATGCAATTTTCAGCCCAATCCGTCCAGTAGTTTCAACTGTGCGTTAATAGATCTGTCAATCAGTCAGTCAGTCACCTTTTCCTTTTATATATTTAGATTTAGATACATTAAACAAGTACATTTTTATTATCAATGGTTAACAAATAAACTATTAATAAACTTAAATCTAAAAAAAACAACATTAAATTAAAACTAAAATAAATTAAATTAAATCTAAAACCTCATCGAGACCACCGCAGCGAGGCATTGTACCCAAGATGCTGGCAGCATTACCCCTTTGGATGGCCAAACTAATTCTTTGGCCAAGGTAGCTGCCAGCTCTCGGGTCCCCGGTTGACTCGATAACTCTTTTCGCAATTTCTTCAAAAAGAGCTCGAGCCCCCGGGCCCCACGGCCCCAAGGTCTCCACACCAAAAGGCACGAATACGAAGCTCCCATCGAGGTTTTCATATTTGCGCCTCTTGGCCTGTTCGGCGCTGATGGCCGCTGCACCCGCCATAGAGGAGGTCGCCTGAATGTGGGATGCAGCTAAAGTGTCTACACAAGTTGCATCCCAAACAAGCGACCTGCCCATCATTTAGATACATTCAACCCTACTACTAATATTGTTTAGGCAAGCACCCTAAGAGTTTCCTCCGTTTATTGCAATAGGATCAATAATCAATATTATTATGTTCGCTAACAATAATATTGCCAAAATTGATAGAAAGCAATTACAGTTTAGTCGGAACTGTGAGCAAGTTCGACAGTTCCGAGCAAACTTCTCGTCGAACTAGTTCCTTTACGAGACGTTAAGTTCAATTAGGAATCTCCCACATTGATATAAAACAATTATAGATAGGAATTTCTTATTTCTATATTTATATTATCACTAGAATTAGAATTAGGACTGCGTGGAATTAGGTTTTCAAAAATTCCGTAGGGACTCTTTAATTTTCCGGGATAAAAAGTAGCCTGTGTCCTTCCCCGGGATGGGAACACCTTATTTTTTTACAAAATTAGAGATTTGTTTGTTAAAAACAATGCTCAAATTAAAGCAACTGAATTATAGTATTTTTGCATTATTTGTTCAACAGTACATACATACAGGTCATACAATGAATTCAGTACTTTTTAAGTTGGTTAAAGCAATAACAAACAAATCCTTTAAAAAATCTCATCGCACGGCCACACTGCCATCTAAGCATCCTCAGCGCTAACTCAGTGTCTAACACTGAATGATGAATGATTGGTTCTACATTGCTGCTTCACTGAGTGATATTAAAATATTTTTAGTAGAACACCTTCAATGGATTAAAAATAAATGTAAAATGAGCTCAATGGCTATCATTCTGTGTTAGACAGCAGGGTATGAAAACTATAGAACACAGTCCCGGTAACTTTTATAAGTAACATTGCTAAGAAACAGTGTATTCGTACCTATCTGTAGTTCTTATATCAACGTTTGTTACTTACACTCGAAAACTATTTGGACTTTTCCGTCGAGATAATTTCTGGCTGGTTGCGTTTTTATCAAAGCTGGCACAAAGCCTTAGATCGCTTTACTTTGTTTTACTCTTTTTAAAAGAAATCTTAAATGGAAAGCGTTTGCCAACTATTTTATATAAGAAGTGCTCGAACATTGTATTAAATTGTTGTTATAATATATTAATATCGCTTCCCTTTCCAGTCATAAACATGTCTAGACGTTATTGTCGGTATGAATATGAAATCTTATAAATAAAGTGCGAGAGCCAAAAAACGTATTACCTACTACAACCATAAAGTAGGTATACTTTAGTTTTCACAAGTCGTAGAAACCTTCTCGGAGAAACGCGTAAGCGACGCGATTTACCCGGTGCATTAAACCTTTTGGAGTTAGGAATTCCACTCGTACCTATGATGATTTCATTGTCAGTTTCAGTAACATCGTGGTATGGGACGCGTATTAACGAGAAAGTGCTTATTACCTTTTAGTCAGTTAAAGAAAATACATTCTAATTATTGGGGTGTGTGGGGCGTCCTCCCGCCTCATACCCTGATTGCCATCTCAATCTGTCGCGTCTTGCTTTGAAAACGGGGAAAGAAAACATCATGATGAAACCACCTGTATGCATAAAAGTTCTATAGAATGTTTTCAAAGGTGTGTGAAGTCTGCTAATCCGCACTTGGTCAGTGTGGCGGACTATAAATTAAGCCTTTTTGAGAGGAGACCCGTAGTCAGTAGTGATGGGTTGATGGTGATGATGATGATGACTTAGTATCAATATATCAATTTACTATTGGAAATTTAATTATTTATTCCTCTCAGTAAATCCGGGTGAATCCAATTTTCTATTCCGAGAACTACTCAATGGAAGTATCTCCTGGAAGATGAAAATACATCAAACCGCATTTGTGGTGTGAGAATTGAAAATAACTGGTTTTCCCCCTTTCGGGTACAGCTTAGTTTCAGCGCTAACATAGGATACCTACCTACTTCTGTTCTGTGCTATTTTCATACAGACGATTTTGTACTTTAGTTTTCTAATTCGTTTCAGTGGAGTTCTTTTATATTTTCTTGAAGTATATTTTACAACTAGGTCATCCTCACGACTTCGTCCGCGTGGACTAAACAAATTTCAAACCCCTATTTCACCCCCTCAGGGGTTGAATTTTCAAAAATCCTTTCTTAGCAGATGCCTACGTCATAATAGCTAACTATCTATTTGTGTTGTTTACAGATTACAAACAACACAAATCTCGTTTCTACATGAAAGTCTAAATAATAAGGGTACTGATGAAGAGCATTTTTTGTTTTAGTAGCCATTTTCATCAATGTTTTTGGCACGGGCTCGCAACGTTTCTGGCGTCCTCACTACTTAGAGGTGTAAAACTCCCCATTTGGGGAGAAACAAGATCTCGCCACAAATCTGGTTTAACGTTTTAATTTAAACTTTCGTGTACAAACGAGATTTGTGTTGTTTGTAATCTGTAAACATAAAAATACGGCGCGCCGAAATAAGATTGCATTCATTTTAGCCAACAAGAAGGAAAATTAGATTATCTGAGTAAATAATATCAAGCGGATTATAATTTTACTAGCTTATGTTCGCAACTTCGTCCGCGTGAAATTTCAAACCCCTATTTCATCCCCTCCTCGACTCCTAAAGTCGAATTTTCAAAAATCCTTTTTTAGCAAATGCCTACGTCATAATAGCTATCTATCTACATGCCAAATTTCAGCTTGATCCGTCCAGTAGTTTGAGCTGTGCGTTGATAGATCAGTCAGACAGTCACCTTTGCCTTTTATATACTTATATAGATAGATGATACCATGTCAATAGTGTTTACATGTATACGTAATAAAATACATACATACATAGACTGCTAAAATTAGAACCCTTCCTTTTGGCTTAGCCATAGTCAAGTAAAAACAAGTACAGTACGCAGCAGAAAGTAATGTACATCGGCCTTAAGAATGACATTTCGGCTTTGTAGTGCCTTGTCTCTGTCACTCATACCTATATGATTTAGTCGCTCTCAATGACAGGGGCAATCTACAAATCTACCATATCCTTCTAAATGTCGATGTACATTACTTTCGGCCGCGTACTGTACTTAAGTAAATTGCTGTACAGAATTGAGATTGGAAATTTCACACCTATATTTTGAAGATTTTAACAAAATAACATTGGACAGCCACGGAATTTCAACAAAATAACATTGGACAGCCACGGAATTTCAACAAAATAACATTGGACAGCCACGGAATTTCAACAAAATAACATTGGACAGCCACGGAATTTCAACAAAATAATATTGGACGGGTTGATATCGTGTGATTTTATTTCTGCACATTCCGGCAACGACGGAGACGCGACGCTAGGAACGTTAAAATTGTGCCAACACGTCGTAGAAACATCTCAATGCGTTTCCATTACGGATACGTTGCACTTTTTGCTGACCGACTTCTCTACTCCATTTAGGTCCAAATCCACACTTTTCACTTATTATAATATTTTTAGGGTTCCGTACCTCCTGGGGAGGATGCGTAGAAGCATTTCCCAGTGTAAAAAAAGGGTTCCGTACCTCAACAGGAAAAAGAAACCCTTGTAGGATCACTTTGTTGTCTGTCTGTCTGTCCGTCTGTCCGTCTGTCCGTCTGTCCGTCTGTCCGTCTGTCCGTCTGTCCGTCTGTCCGTCTGTCCGTCTTGTCTGTCAAGAAAACCTATAGGGTACTTCCCGTTGACCTAGAATCATGAAATTTGGTAGGCAGTTAGGTCTCTTATAGCACAAGTAAAGAAATAAATCCAAAAACTGTGAATGTGCGAGCTTGACTCGCACTTGGCCGGTTTTTTAAAATAAGAATATCGAACAAACGAACAGACGGGTCACCTGTTCTTAAGTGATTACCGCCGCCCATGAACATTTGCCTTTCAGGAATTTGTTGGTGCGCCGCTTGCCCACCACCATTCCACTATTGGACACAGGTCTCCGCTCAGAATAAGAAGGGTTTAGGCCATAGTCTGCCACGCTGGGCAAGTGCGGGTTGGCAGACTTTTGATGGAAAGTTAATAAATTAAAAAAAAAAAAAAAAAAGCTTTTATTATTCCTTACATGCACATACTTAATTTTACTTAGTTTTTAATTTTATCTTATTATTATAAATTATTTATTTATTTAAGTATGTAGTTATTTACAATTGCAGGTGCTACCTGGCTTGGACCCACTCACGAAATCTCTTATATATATTTTTTACTTATATATACATTTAATAGTTTACATATAGTTATGTTTTTAGTAGGTAATTAGTAGGTGATTATATTCTTTCTTGTAAGGACCGCCTTATGCGGTAAAAGCCTCCTCCAAGACTTTCCATCTGAAAAGTTAGGGTAGGGAAAAAAACAAAAATGTCGTAAATAAAGGTAAGTGTTTGTTCCAGTGTCGAAACACAGCGGCGAATGGCTGAACATAACAGGAGCGGAGCGAGTGACGTCGGGCGCGTACCTCTGTATAGCGACCAACGGAGTGCCGCCCTCCGTCAGCAAGAGGATACAGATTAACGTCATGTGTGAGTCCATCTACCTCCAAGATTTATGATCCTTAACAAATTAGCCTAAGGGCGGTTACAGACTAGCGTATTATACGCGCGTATGAGTATAGGCGCGCCTTTTGGCACACGCTCAACTCGTACGAGCGTTGACGCGCTTCTAAGCTCGTATAAGCGCGAGCCGCGAGAGACCACCCACTGCGGGCCACCGACCGGTTCGAGCGTACAAGCCGAAATATGCCCGTATACGCGCGTCCGGTTTTTTGAAGTGCGTATGTAGCGCGCGTGTAAGCGCGTATGCTGAAACGACCGTATACGCGCAAAAAAATACGCTAGTCTGAAACCACCCTAAATAGGTACATAATTTTTTTTTAAATATAGGAGTTGCTTGGTTCGTATGAATACCGCATATACTCGTAGGTACGCTAAACATACGCGGAGGAATGGAAATGAAACCGGGACAGCAAAATCAGCATTTTTTTAGGTTGTCTGTTGAAAATCTTCTATTTTGATGGTTTCTTTTCTTATTTTTTTTTTTTACAATTTTCAGATAAAGTAAGAGACATAGGTACTTTCGGTGACGCGGCCCCTCGAGGGTAGTAGACTCACTTTTATTTCTTCAGAGAGAGAGAGAGAGAGAGAGAGAGAGAGAGAGAGAGAGAGAGATAGAGAGAGAGAAAGAGAGGGAGAGAGAGAGGGAGGGAGGGAGAGAGAGAGAGAGAGATAGTTAAGATGTAAGACTTTGTAAGAGTTTACGCGAAAAAAAGAGGCGTGTATTAAATTTCAGGCTGCAGAGCTGTGCGAGCTGAATTGCATTTTGTTGCGTCATAACTAAACATCTTTGTGGAGTGTGCTTTCTGTACCTGTATGGTACTGTACTGCTAAAAAACTTTGTATTGCTAGGTTGCGAATGTAGTGCAGTTGAGAAGAATTTTGTGGCAAATAAACATAAACGCGGCCTCAGTGAGCGAGGGGATACAAATAAACGTCATGTGTGAGACCAATCAATGGCTGCATCGCGAAATTAAATCGTGCGGCTTAACTCTGACCAATATTGGATTGAATGACGCCGGGTGAGGGAATTTGCGGATTCGCATCTAGCTTTGTATCCAAATCTTTGCTGAATTTATCGATTGAAATGATCATTTTGATATCATTTTTTTTGGATATATTTGGATGTTTCTAAATAATTTTAAATACGTACCAAAAATTGCGGAACCGGCAGGATTCAAATCTACATCTCCTGGGATCGCGCCCAACTCCATTTGGTTTTTTTAATTTATTCAGATACAAGTTAGTCCTTGACTGCAATCTCACCTGGTGGTAAGTGATGATGCAGTCTAAGATGATAGCGGACTAACCTGGAAGGGGTATGGCAGTTTTTATTAAACCCATACCCCTTTGGTTTCTACACGGCATCGTACCGGAACGCTAAATCGCTTGGCGGGACGGCTTTGCCGGTGGGGTGGTAATTAGCCACGGCCGAAGCCTCCCACCAGACCAGACCAGAAATTTAGAAATTATAAAATTCCAAACCCCTGCCAGGAATCGAACCCGGGACCTCCCACTATTAAGACCACAGCGCTCACCACTGCGCCAGGGAGGTCGTCAATTGATGGGTTTTTGCTATGTATTTAAGTATTTAGAAATTTCCTTGAAGTGTAGGTAAAAACACTATCATAAAAATTATAAATATAGCATATTTGGATAATTTTAATCCCAGAAAATCAACGAATACCCATGAGATTTTCAAAAAACCAGCCATCCATGAGCATCAGTTAGGATAAAATATGTTGTACCAAATCTTTTTAAAAATAATATAGCAAGTAAAATTAGTAGAAAAAATTAAAGTAATTTTCAAAAGGTTTAATTTAAAGCGTCCGATCTAACTTGCGGAAAAAACGCTTTACCTCAGGTGGCCTTAATTGGAGGGAAAGCCAGAAATGAAAAATCCACTGACAAGCTGGCAGCGGGCAGTGGCGCGCTCTGTTGGTTCACGTTATGTTACACACAGTACACGGCTATGTTTGTACATACCTACTCAGTTTGTACTGAATAGGGTTAGAAAGGTTAATCTAAGTCACTTGAACTATGAAATTCTAAGATTTCAAGCTCCAAATTTACCATCATAGAACAAACTTTCATATAATTGAATATACCTAAATGATAGATGATAAGATTTAAATGAGATAATTCAAAAACTATGACGCATAAAAATAAAAAATATACCTGTTTTGGAATGCACAAGTGAAGCCTTTTCATATGATACCCCACTTAATATAGTTATCTTACTTCGAAAATTGAAAATACTAATTTTTATTTCATAACCATAATTTTTTTGTGTGATGTAACCACATATTTACGGTTTTCAGATTTTTCCCATAATGTATGCTATAAGACCTACCTACCTGCCAAATTTCATAATTCTAGGTCAACAGGAAGTACCCTGTAGGTTCCTTGACAGACCGACAGACAGACAACAAAGTGATCCTATAAGGGTTCCATTTTTCCTTTTGAGGTACGGAACCCTAAAAAAACACATTTTAAATGTATTTTTTGTCCATACAGTTGCGCCATCGGTATGGGCAGGTCGCGTGGCCATCCGGGCTCTGTCCGGGTCCTCAGTGACTCTGACGTGCACCGCTGAGGCCTACCCTGTTCCTCAGACCTACTGGATCCTGAATGGCGAACAGAGACTCATAAATGGTAAGTCTAAAGTGGTTTTTAACACGACTGCCCAAAAAAAGGAGTGTAATGTTTTTCATGGTTAAAATCACTACCCATATTATTGTAAATATGAAAGTATGTTTGTTTCCGGGTTTGTCCTTCAATTACGTTGATATGAAGCAACGGATTGACGTTTTTTGAGGATTTTTCACATAGGTATACCTGGAAAGTGACATAGGGCATAGGCTACTTTTATCCCGGAAAATCAAAGAGTTTCCACGGAATTTTTAAACACCCAAGTCCACATGGACGAAGTCGCGGGCATCATCTAGTACATAATTTTAAAAATCTAATTTTGTTAATTATAACAGAAAAAATATTTTTTCAGCACGAAAATTATGCGCCCCTTGAAGATAATTAGAAGTTCAATCTTTTGTCTGAGAGGGGCGATGTAATTACTGAGTAATTAGTAATTATCAAAAGAAAATTTGAAAAGTCGTCTTCATTTTCATTTAGAAATTTAGTGCTCATTAATCTTATAACATTAACTACGATTTGAAAGATTATGATTTTTTTTAACAGTCTCTATTTGTCTGTTGTTTCTTATCTCAGAAAAAACTGAGGGTCGGGGCTCCTACGGTTCTCCTCGTTTCTGATTTGATCACGTAGAAAGACAACACACTCTCAAGAGTGTGAAGTCTTGGCCAACGTGGTGGACTATGGCCTAAACCCTTCTCATTCTGAGAGGAGACCTGTGCTCAGTAGTGGCCTGGCAATGAATTGATGATGATGATGATAAATTGAAATTATGATAAACGACTCTTTCAGGTGCAGCCCAAACTGTCTATCAGACAAGACAAATCTTTGCAGATACAATATTTCTTAAACTTTTTTTTTTTTAAATGAAAATATTATAATAAAAGTTAAAGCTAGCCTTATCTAATTACTTTACAAATTTCTTAGACTGAGTTCAGCCCTGACCTACGTGAGAAATATTCCAATAGTGTTTTTTTTTTTTTAGTTTTTGTAAATCATAATCATAAATCGTTTATTTTGCTCGAATACATAACGTAACAATGGTAGTAAATAAGCAAGTATTAATGTAATCGGCAATAAAGATAAACATATCTACATATGTATATCTTTATTTACGAAAATGTCCAAATTTAAATGCAAACCTAATTTTTCAAACAATAATCAGTACCAAAATTCAGAGCGAATAAAAAGCTAAATTCACTCAAATTTCGAATAGGTTAAAAAAATATTTTCTGAAACCTCGGGTCGGAAGGGTCGGAAGGGACGTGAAATGTCCGAGATATTTTGTTTAATCGTTTGCAGGATCGAAATGCTCGTTCATCAGTTAACAGTTCGTCGTGTCAAGTAGTTGGCCAGTCGCCAGTTAGTGCTCGAAGACTGCGTGTCACCTATGATGGATTCCGTTCTGAGAGCGATCGTTATTTACACGTTTCTGAGTTAAAACCTCGTTTGAATCGGGGGTCTTCCAACTAAAAGGGTACCAGAAGTGAACTTAAAGTCAGACAGAAAAGCAGGGCATTATTATTTGATTGCCCTCTCTTGTTAAACTTGCGCGCAGATATTGATAACACGCGTAGAGGCTTATCGAGAGGTTTACTCTTTATACTAACCCAACTGCAATATTAACTTGATTAGGGAATAATTACTATTGCAATTACTTCATTGAAATAGCGACCTAAACACAAAAAGTATTTACTAGTCGTCGAGTCAGAGCGAGACTAGCTTAAAAATCAACGACCCGTATTTATACAATCGACTCAAGATATCGACGCAATAGATCACGTGACTTCCGTCAGAGATAATTTATTACAAGTGCGATAACACAACGCTGCGCTTTCCGGTGCGAGGTCTTCATTCTAGCACCTTGGGACCCCAATGTCTATTGGTTTTCCAAATTATGTGCTCTGTCCATTGCCACTTCAACTTTGCAACTGGCTAAGTTATATTGATTACTCTGGTTATCCTACGGATCTCCTCATTTCTGATTTGGCCACGTAGAGGAACTCCAAGCATAGCTCTCTCCATCGCCTGCTGAGTGACTTTGAGCTTTCTTATGAGGTCCATAATTAGCGACCGTGTCTCGAATCCATATTATATCATCACAGACAGCACTGATCGAAGACTTTGATCTTCAAGCCCTGAGAAATTTTGATTGAGATCTTGGCCTGGTACGTTAAAATCTTAATCACAAAACTTCATGATATTTTGAAATCTTTTACAAAATCAAAATACTCCTTCGTCAGTCAACTTGTCCTGAGAGCTTCATGTCACCTATGATTGATTCTGTGCTAAAAGCCATCGTCATTAACACGTTTTTGAGTTAAAATCTCGTTCATATCAAACCCACTTGCATTTATATTACACTTATGAAATTTATCCAACCACAATAAACGTGATTGCGGAAACGATCGCTTAAATTATTATATTCAGCTTTAAAATAATATATGTACCGTTATAGTTATTATAGCAGGAATAGTAACCACAAATATAGTGGACCAAATTGAATTGATAATTTGGATCCTAAATCGTATGTTTCAGTATCTAAATGTAATTTGTGTAATATCCCTTCATCTTCGTCATCATCATCAATAAACAGTCTGTAGATGTTCACTTTTAGATACAGGCATCGGGTAATTTAATGCTCCTCAGCTATACCCCCAAGGTATTGGCGGCCCCAGTAGCTGCCACTTCTTGTAAATCATCATATTTTGCATTGTGCTGGAAACCGTACCCTTTGTTTACTGGTGCTCGATCTATTTTAAAAGTTTTAGATCCTTTGATAATTTTTGAAAATTTCAAGTGTAACAACTCCTACTTGAACCAGTGAATTTTTCTTCCTCTTTCAATAGAGTAATTAATTTTTAAAATGTCGTTCTCTACGTCTATTTCATTGCTCACTACACGTTTATAAGTCCACTAGCTTATGCTCGCGACTTCGTCCGCGTGGACTACACAAACTTCAAACCCCTATTTCACCCCCTTAGGGGTTGAATTTTCAAAAATCCTTTCTTAGCGGATGCCTACGTCATAATAGCTATCTGTGTGAGCTGTGCGTTGATAGATCAGTCAGTCAGTCAGTCACCTTTTCCTTAGTCTAGTTTCTTGGCCGCTCGCCAGCCTGTCCACAAGTGCTTCGCGTCAATGATTGATACCACTGCTGTGAGACAGCTAGTTTTTATCTGTGTCAGTATCTAAACGTAATTTGTATGAGTTTTTAGCGCTTGCCAAAATATTCTCATTATGAATAAGAATTTATCCATTAAACATTAATTCTGAAAAGCTAGCAAAAAATGTTGTTTGACTAATTAATCCAGAATTGAATAATAAACCAAAAACGCTGATTTCATGGAATACATTCAGTAGACCAATCTTAATTAATTAAAAAATCTTTACCTTTATTTATCATTCGAAATCTAACAGTAGATATTTATAAAATCATTTTTAGTGCGGGACTATGTTATAGAGATAATCTATGAGAAAGTTTTCGAGTTTCTAGATTTACTAGTTTAGGCTGCACGTTTTCTGTCAGTTAGTCACAGTCCTGTTTTATAAGTGGCATTAGCTGATGCCCGCGAATTCATTCGTGTCAACTCGTTGATTTTCCGGGATAAACAATAGGTACAGTACATAATGTCGATGCACATTATTTTCTACCATGTTTAGTGTAGTTCATTTGTTCGCTTCATAAAATGTCTATTGCATAGGAGATATGTAAACTTACTAATGTACACTGTTTGTTGCCAGGATCAAAATATAGACTTAGCAAGATTTCCAGAGGATATCGGCACACTTTGACCCTGCAAGTTGCGGAAATGTCCAGAGAAGACGCAGGCTCATATCGGTGTCACGTTGAAAACAGCTTAGGCAAGGCGCAAGCGGAGCTGTTTCTACATAGTAAGTATCTAACACGCACTACTAAATGATGTAGGTAGGTATTATGCAAAAATAAAATATTAAAAAAACCAACTTCCAAAACCACTACAAAGTAAAAAATACCTGTAGAAGATGTGACTCTTACTGTTAAAGTAAGATAGCTAAATGCATTTAAGCTCTTTTTAGAACGTGACAAAATGATCATTTTTTGCCCTTATCACCGTGGCTACTTTTGTTTGTTTGTCAAGATGTGTATTTAGTACGTGAGATCTTGACAAACAACGAGAAAGTGAGGTTATGTTGACTCAAGTATTTTAAAGAAATAATTGATTTGTTTTGTTGTTTTTTGTTTTTGAGGTTATTGTGCAATGGTGGGTTGCAGTATACTAGGCTATAGCCGAAGCGAATGTGAAATAGAAGGAATAACATTTTACAAGGAAGTACTTCTGCTTGAACGAGAGGGACTGAAGGGGCCACGCTAGTTGCATATCTATATAATATATCTGTGGCTCTCTCATACTATGACAATTTGAAGGGCTTGGTCATGCTAAAGGTCATGTAGTAAGTCCATTAGCAATTACACCGCATAAAATACAGGAGGATTTTTTTGGTTTTGCACATTTTTTTAATGTTGTATAGAAACGAAATTTTAGTAACACGTATTTTTTATTTTCTTATTTTACTTAAGTATACCAAAGTTATCGTTTACCAAAGATATCACCCTACAAACGTTATCTTCAGCTATCGATTAAAATACACGCACTCACACCCGATGACGCGCGCGACGGCCGTTGACCTCTGCGCGTTTTATATCGTCTAAGATGTGAACTTGGTACTTTTGAGGGAAAACGTCAGTCAGCTAGCGTGCTTATAGCGTGCTTTGTTTACGAATAGTATGACCATGATTTGCTTATTTTAAGGTAAAAAATATTTCAAAAAAGTATACAAAATTATGAATGGAAATGTGTTCTATTAACGATACAGAACCACCAAAAAAAATTTGTGCAAAACCAAAAAAATCTTCCTGTATATTGCAAATTGAAATGATCTTACTTTTGTATTTACCGTAATAGTTTATGTTAAAAATCAGTATAGAAGGTGCCTATTATAATCATAATTCGAAAGCCAATCGAAATTTGAATTTCAGAAACGTACCTACTTCGTTAACAGCTTTTATTTGATGTAATTCTGTTTATTTAGGATGACCATGGCTCCATTGAACGGACGATCCCTTCGCAAAACCTTTCAATCAGAATAACAACGGTCAAGAAAGAGTCAATAAAATAAACCTTCTGTATAAATACAACGAGCTCTAAATGTTTGTTACCAGTGCGATTCAAATAAAGAGGGTTTTATTTTGTAGTAATTAAACTTTATTAAATCGCAAGATGATGCCCCACTTTTTTGTCCGTGTCACAGATATATACATACAGATATGCAACTAGGGTGGTGAAGATCTAGTTTGCATCCCAGGGAAAAGCACCTAGGCTACTTTTTATCCCGGAAAATCAAAAAGTAACCACGGCATTTCAAAAATTTAAATCCACACCAAAGAAGTGGTGGGTATCATAATAAATCTAGACGTTACTGATTCTTCGGACGTAGCACTTCGTATAATTATGATAGAACTTCACGTACAGGTAAGTTCGTTTAATCATTAATTATATTTGGTACAGAGATAGCTTGCATCCTGGAAAAGAATAAAGGTTATTTTTATTCCGCAGATTTTCCACACGGGATTTAAAAAAACCGAAGGTCATGCTGACAAAATCGCGGGAATCATTTAGTAATCCATACTAATTCCATACTAATATTATAAATGCGAAAGTGTGTCTGTCTGTCTGCTAGCCTTTCATGGCCCATCCGTTCAACCGATTTTGACGAAATTTGGTACAGCGACAGCTTGCATCCTGGGGAAGGACAAAGGCCTACTTTTTATCCCGGAAAAGCAGAGTTCTCACGGGATTTTTGAAAACCTAAATCCAAAAGGACGAAGTCGCGGGCGTCATCTAGTGTAGATATAATTAATTAATATTGATCAAGTAATAGTTAATAGCACAGAGCGCTAACCGCAAATTTATTTCCAGTGTTGACGACAACCACGACGACCACGACAACCACCACCACGACCACCACCACCACCACCACCACGCCGCCGTCCACCACCACTATGCAGTCATGTGAGTAATAATATTTTTGTTTTATTCATTTCAGGTTAATTCCCATAATTTCAAATAAAAAATTAATCCATACTAATATTATAAATGCGAAAGTGTGTGTCTGTATGTCTGCTAGCCTTTCACAGCCCATCCGTTCAACCTATTTGGACGAAACTTGGTACAGCGATAGCTTGCATCCCGGGGAAGGGTATAGGCTACTTTTTATCCCGGAAAATCAAAGAGTTCCCACGGGATTTTTGAAAACCTAAATCCACGCGCCTCTAGTCTAAATATAGTCAAAGTCAAAGTCAAAGTCAAATGATTTATTCAAAATAGGTAATAAATTACTCTTATTGATTGTCTGGTATAGTGTTAGATTTGTAAGATATAGTGGTGATAATTATAACGCAAACTTAAAACTAAAGCTACGAGGGTTCCAAACGCGCCCAGGTCTGAGAAGAGCCCACAACAAACTCAGCCGGGTATTCTTTTTATTATCACCACTTTACAAAATTATTGAAACTTATTAGAACTATCACAAAGTCGTTAAGCGTTTATATAAAAGGAAAAGGTGACTGACTGACTCACTGACTGATCTATCAACGCACAGCTCAAACTACTGAACAGATCGGGATGAAATTTGGCATGCAGATAGCTATTATTACGTAGGCATCCGCTTAGAAAGGATTTTTAAAAATTCAACCCCTAAGAAGGTGAAAATTTGTGTAGTCCACGCGGACGAAGTCGCGAGCATAAGCTAGTTATATATAAAATAATAATTAACAAAAATTGCTATTGCTAAGCTTACAATATTCCGGTCACGACACGGTCCTCTGCGTGAACTAGGTGCAATAATTCAATGGTATAATTGAAAAAAATATTAACAAGTAGGCACCAAATTTTTGACGTCATGTTCAATTTTATCCTAAAAAATTAAGTGCTTATTTTCCTTATGTAAAAAATATTCCAATAAATATTCCAAAAATTTGAAAGTAAAATTTTAACGGACACCGAACCTTTTCTGTGAATTATTTTATATCATTTCCTCCCAAAATAATTCTGAATTATGTCAGCTCTTTGGATTTCATTTGAAATACTGAAGTTCAAAGTCCTTTCAGCGGATAAATGTGACTTATTTCCAATTAATACAGCCTTTGTATCGTAACTACTCAGAAATCATCAATGTGTATAGAGCTTTATGTTTACTGCTGCTTTATGTTTCTTTAATGAACGTTTCGAAGAATGGAAAAGACGAGTATAATTTCTGATTTTAATTGGGACCTATTCAGGCCAACCCCTTCACTTACTGAGAGGAGACCCGTGCTCTGTAGTTAGCTGGCGATGGGTTGATCATGGCCTACTTCAGAACAGAACAGAATAAGCATTATAATGAAGTTAATAAGACGTGATGTTAGGTGACGCAGTACGCTTGACCGAAATTGCCGGCGCACGTGGGTAACCTGTTCGCTTTTCACCTAACATTGTATGAGAAAGGTGAGAGGTGCGATGATTTTCGCTGAAATCAAGCGCGCGAAAAGGGTTTAGGAAAAGTATTTTTGAAAAAAAAAATACTAAATGTATGTTTGCAAAGTTAAGATATTTCAACTAATAAATAAATAAACTATGTCCAAAGTTAAATTGTTTTGGAATTTTCACACTCCTAATCTTATTTATTTACCTACGCCCATAATTGTCATAAAATTTATTGTTAAAATAGGAATATTTCGAGGCTCGTAACTTTAAAATAAATATTTTTACTGTTTTATATAAACCTAGATAGTGGCAAGACAAACCGATATAATTATAATATCTACGACATTCAGTACCATAACCACGAAATCAACGAATTAGGTATACTCGGTATATGCTCTAAATTTTCGAAATCCATTTGCTTAGGTACCTACCTAGGCATTTCCTGATGAAAAAGTGGCCGTAAGTACATCTCAGTTAACCGATTTGAGATTAAGTGTGTAAAAGGAAAAATACATGAATATGTGCAATGCTACAAAATTCGGTCGCGGAAACATAATCGCCACATTTCCTACATAAAAGAGCATACACATTATACACTCGCGGGATCGTTGTGCTCGTGGACTGTGGAGTGAAGCACTAAGCGGCGACCCACTTGCCCGAGAGCGGTTCTGACGACAGGTTCACGTCGCGCTGACGACGAAACGAGACGTCAGATAGATTTACGAGCGAGCGACGTGCAAATACTGATACCTATCATGTTAGTTCATGTAAAATGCTCAATAAGTCATACTTGCATAGGAAATGTTGATTTTAGGACCTCATCATGCTGTATCACTGGCTTACTACTGCACATGTCTTACGTGTGAGAAGGGTTTAGGCCATAGTCTGCCATGCTGGTCAATGGACTGGTGGATTGAACTGACCTTCCGATTAGGACGTCACCACTAGGCTACCACAGCTTTGCTAGGCTACGTGGAGACCCACTTTGCCTGAGAGCGGTCACAGTTCAGTTAGGGAATTTCTAACAAAACGTCGACGCTTTACTGATAGGCGTCAAATGTTAGAACAGTAGCCGACAATAAAATATTGTACATCGACCTTTAGAATGAGATTTCAGCTTTGTAGAGCATTGTCTGTCACTCATACCTATGTGACGTTTTGTCGGTCTCAACGACAGAGACGACGCTTAACGAAACCGCTACCTCTTTCTGAAGGTCGGTGTACAAATGTACTGTAGGTACCCGGCATACCGGGTACTGTAAATTTGACGCAGGTAGCCCTGAACTATTTTTCTTTGATTTCACGTCGCCATAGCTGAGAGCTCCCTCACTCTAGTTCTCTATGGAGCGGTTCTGGGACACGCGACAGGTTCACGTCGCGCTGACGGCCAAACGTCCTCAGATAGATTTACGAGCGAGCGACGAGCAAATACTGATATCGCGTTAGTTCAGCAGAATGATGAATAACTTGTGGTGCTTGCACAATCATATTGATTTTGGTATCACGTAGGAGTTTCCATTAAACGCAAATTGAATATGTCAGCCCTGTATTCCGTCAGGACAATATTTTGTCTGTGATATTAGACCTTTTTGCACGTGTTTTTTAGTCCTGCCTAAATCATTTATAACAACTTATTGCTAGAATAAGCTGCGATAGCCTAGTGGTTAGGACGTCCGCCTTCTAATCGGTGGTCGGGGGTTCGATCCCGGGCACGCACTTCTAACTTTCCGGAGTTATGTGCGTTTTAAATAATTAAATATCACTTGTTTATCACGGTGAAGGAGAACATAAGGAACCACTAAGCTATCATAACCTTAACTCAATTAGTGCATTGTGTTAAACTGGTCATTAATTGTTGGATTGTTCTAGATGACGCCGAAATGCACCTGGATCAGCTTCATCGAGGAGTGTTAGAGGACCCAGCGCTCGAAAACTCCTACATTGTACTCAGCCAACATCAAATGCAGAATCTGGGTAAATATGCACCTTACTCACTTACAAGTGAAACTGGAAGACAGATCTAGTATAGAGATAAGTTTTAACATGTCAACTCAGTTGATTGTTAGATCATAATAAGTTTTTTGGTACAAGAATCATTACCTATCTAAATATGTAAAAGGAAAAGGTGACTGACTGACTGACTGATCTATCAATTATCTCGCAAGACGACTGTGGACACCTATCAATCGCGGTTCTTAGCCATAGCTTACGGACGCGTCCCATAGTTTGTTTCACGCTTTAACCTTGTGTTTTGTTTATTTATTTATTTTAAATAGTTGTAATACCTAGCTGTAAATTATTAACTATTCATATCTTATGTTTGGGAAGGCACTGGCCCCTAAGACACGGGATTTCCTAGTTTAGGGGTCAGGATTCCAGAGAGTTGATTACTGTACTGAGTTGTTTAAATAAATAAATATTATATTATATTATATCAATGCACAGCTCAAACTACAGAACGTATCGGGCTGGAATTTGGCATGCAGATATCTATTATGACGTAGGCATCCGCTCAGAAAGAATTTTTTATAATTCAACCTCTATAAGGGGGTGAAATAGGGGTTTGAAATTTGTGTAGTCCACGCGGACGAAGTCGCGAGCATAAGCTTATAATTATTATAAATGCGAAAGTGTGTTTGTTGGTCGGTTTATGATTCCTCTGGATCTTCCAACGCTGCGCTTTCCAATGCGAAGTCGCCATTCTAGCACCTTGGGACCCCAACGTCCATCAGTTAACTCTAATTTCAAGAAACGGCAACAAATGCATACAAAAAAAATATTTATCTCACCACCAAACGTGATTTACATTACAGTAAAAATTGACTAAAACAATGAAACTAAAACTAAAACCTTAAAAAATATAATATTATAACTAAAATATATTATTAAAAGGAGATCATTTAGGCAAGGTTCCTAAGATACTGGCAGCGTTCCCCCTTTGAATAGCTAGGCTAATTCTTTGTCCGAGGTAGCTGCCAGCTCTTTGGTCTCCTGTGATGTCGACAAAAAAATAAAAAAAATAAGTAGCATCTATTATTTTAGTGACGTTTTAGTGACGTCAGCAGTAGACTGAAGTTCCGAGCTGATGGTATATTTTTATTTCGGCTGACGTCATTTCGATGTTAATGAGACATGGTTCCAGCGGAATAGGAATTTGCGGGACTTATACCACAATTCGCCTCATAAACCAGATATTAATACCAATTTTACTGCCCAAAATTTGCTTTTAATATCTTGAAAGCCATGAAAAGCTTACAAATTCCTAATTTGCGTAATATCTTACCTCGTTGCTATCAGAAAATTATTGAAACGACCCTTTAAATGTAAGAGCCTATTCACATGGTTTATGGAGTAAACAATTTTACTGAAGTGAAACTTTTTGGCCAAACCCTTCTAAGAGAAGACCCGTACTCAGTAGCGGGTTGATGATAATGAAACTTCGTTATCCTTGTAGGTCGTAGGAATGAGTATACTGCGTTGACGTAATTTGTGGTTATTTAAATTATCGTAAGTTTATAATTATTGTTAGTGTTTAATTGATGATTTAATTATTCTTCAGTTAATTGGATTTAGCTGTTTTTAATATATTATGAATTTTAATATTGTAAATTAGAATAATAAGCTATTTTGCATGCCACTCCATGGCATATTGTAGCTACTATATCAATATTGTACCTCAATCTTTGCAAATAAATAAATGAAATAGCTAACAAAATTTAAATAACCGGCCATGTGCGAGTCAGACTCGCGCATCGAGCGTTCCGTGCTACAGTCGTATTCTTTCGACATCTTGCACGATAAATCAAAAACTATTAGGTAGGTATGCACAAAAATAATCAAAAATGTGTTTTTAAAATTTCAGTACTAGTACCATCTTACTTTGAAAATTTTAAATACTAATTAATTATTTTTTCATGAACACATTTTAATTTTTTTTGTGATGCACAAATTCAAGGTTTTCGGATTTTTCCCCTTACGTTTGCTATAAGACCTACCTACCTGCCATATTTCATGATTCTATGTCAACTGAAAGTACCCTATAGGTTTCTTGACAGACACGGTAGACAGACAGACAGACAGACAAGGAAGTGATCCTATAAGGGTCCCTTTTTTCCTTTTGAAAAAAAAAACTGAAAAATAACAAACAGTTAAAAAAGCTATGCTAATTGTCCGTGTGAAAGTCCTTAACTTTATTTTACGACCCTCTTGAAATAAGAGTGGACTGTAAATTGTGATTAATTTAGAAAGTTTTATTGCTGAAACAGAATACTACTAAATGGACGGTAATTAACGCTTCATGACGTATAATATATAGCCTTCAACTTTTAGGGCTTGAAAGTCTTGCATAGGGCCAGCGCAGACGAGGCTCCTAGCTTTAGTTTTAAGTACGTGTTAATTATTACCACTATATATCTTACAAATTAAAATTTTGACCATCAGTAGGTTGGCGTAATTTTTTTTTAATAGAGAAAGCGAGCAAACGAGCAGGTGGGTCATCTGATGTTAAATGATTACCGCCGCCCATGAACATTTGCAGCACCAGAGGAACAACCGATGCGTTGCCAGCCTTTTAGGAATTTTCCCTATTCTGAATGAAGTCATGACAGATCTTGACCCACCAATTTACACACAATATAAATTTATGATAATTATCCTAGTATTAAATAACCCGTGAGAGGTCCCGGGTTCGATTCCTGGCATAGGTTTGCAATTTTATCATTTCTAAATTTCGGATCTGGTCTGGTGAGAGGCTTCGGCCGTGGCTAGTTACCACCCCACCGGCAAATATGTGCCGCCAAGCGATTTAGCGTTCCGGTACAACGCCGTGTAGAAACCAAAGGGGCATGGGTTTAATAAAAACTGCCATTCCCCTTCCAGGTTAGCCCGCTTCCATCTTAGACTGCATCATCACTTACCACCAGGTGATTGCAGTCAAGGGCTGACTTGTATCTAAATTTAAAAAAAAATTATGCACTTGTAAGAGAACTATTCTGACGGACAAGAAAGTACATGGAACACTATGTCCCTCGTCTGTGCAGGCCTTTAATATTATAATCTTGTTGAATAAAGCTATTTGGAACGGTTAAGTTAGTTTCGTAGCTTTATAAGCCTAAGCTCAAACTAATGGCAAGTTATTACTATCTGTGAATATTACACAAGGTAGATTAAGTCTAAACTTATGTCAACATCGTCTGCAGACCAGTCAAGGATAAATAATACAAATCTTTAAGCCCATAATCTCTACAATTTGGATATCAATTAAATTTTCCTCTGGAGAAACTGATACCTTAGAACTAAATCTAAATATATAAAAGGAAAAGGTGACTGAATGACTGACTGACTGACTGACTGACTGACTGACTGACTGACTGACTGACTGGCTGACTGAATGATCTATCAACGCACAGCTCAAACTACTGGACGGATCGGGCTGTGGCATTCAGATAGCTATTATGACGTAGGCATCCGCTAAGAAAGGATTTTTGAAAATTCAACCCTTGAGGGGGTAAAATAGGGGTTTGAAATTTTTGTAGTCCACGCGGATGAAGTCGCTAGCATAAGCTAGTCTCTAAATATAATAGGAAAGGGTGACTGACTGACTGACTGATCTATCAACGCGCAGCTCAAACTACTGGACGGATCGGGCTGAAATTAGGCATTCAGGTAGCTATCATGACGTAGGCATCCGCTAAGAAAGGATTTTTGAAAATTCAACCCATAATGGAGTTAAATAGGGGTTTGAAATTTTGTGTAATCCACGCGGACGAAGTTGCGGGAATAAGCTAGTTATATTTAAAGTTTCGCAGTCTTCATTGTATCCTTTAAAAATGTAGTTCTATTTGTTAGTGGCATTGCCTTTGCCTAGAGTTGAATTTAAAAAAAAGAGGAAAGACAATAATTGGCGGGCAGATGTAAAATGGCGGCAAGAAAAGCGGGGCTAATTGATTTGAAGCAGAAAATATTGGAATTTATTATGTTTTGAAGAAGTTAATAGTTTAGAACTAATATTTAAGTTTACTAAGCAATTGTATAGATGGAATAAAGTCAGTTCTTATAAGTTGAGCTTATTTTAATTATATTAAAGCAAGTTAAAGTTTTCAACCAAAAAGACTGTGTATCTTTGACTTCACTGAGATCTGTTCATACAAAACTTTCTGTATATTCGTCCTGGAGACTTAAAAAGCTTTCCATAGAATATTCTGTATGTTCTGAGATATTCAAAATTTTGCCAGAAGTATATTGTAATATTAAAGTTAACAAAGTTCCCCTGAATACTGCATAAATTAAATCCAACTTATAGTCAAATATATTCTTAAATATGACTTTTACATATATTTGACTATATCTTCATAATTATGAATCATTATTCTATTATTTTACTTATTAATGATATCTATTTATTCACTGTCTATCATTATGGATATTACAGTTGTTCATTTCAATAACAAACGTGTTTTTCATTGACAATATAATTAATCATCATCATTATCAACCCACCGCTGGCTCACTACATAGGTCTCCTCTCAGAATGAGAAGCGTTTTGGCCATAGTCTACTACGCTGGCCAAGTGCGGATTGACAGATTTCACACACCCCGCCTACGACGTGGCATCGATTCCGAGTGGCCTACTTACGCAACGTTCGTTGACCTCTAGTGTCAATCAGATGTTTTATCCAAACTAATGTTATAAATGCGAAAGTGTTTCTGTCTGTCCGTTTGGCTGTCTGTATGCTAGCTTTTCATGGCCCATCCGTTTAACCGATTTTGATGAAATTCAGTACAGAGATAGTCTGCATCCCGGGGAAGGATATTCTACTTTTGATCCCAAAAAATCAAAGAGTTCCCACGGGATTTTCAAAAACCTAAATCCACGCGGATGAAGTCGCGGGCATCATCTTATAGTTTGAAATATATCGTAAACTTTTACAAAATTGTAGAAAATTTTCTCATTTTTTTTGAGTTTCTTTTTGTGGTATCATAATTATCAGTAATCATCAGTACTAACTATCACCTGTTTTCGTTTTTGCCAGCGTTCTAGTTACCCCCTTTATATCTAGTGTGAAATGTTAACAGTCAGTTTTGTTGGACAGAAATGGTGACGACGATGTGACCTGAAGCGCGGGGACACGCCGAGTCCCCGTGGGGCGAGGGCTGGCCCCTCCCTGACGCAGCAGTACGCCTGGACTCCAGCCTGTGGCTGTTGACGCTGGTGCTGTTCGCGTGACCTTCTCGGGTGGTGTAACTGTGATGTGACGTGGACTACGAATGTTGGATTGAGGCTAAAGGTAGGGGGTTGGGTTTGTGCTGAGTTTTCAACCTTGGATTTGTGTTTTAATTTTTTATGACCGGTTAAGTTTAAATGTGATGAAAGCGTTTATATCCATACTTCTATCGTAAAGCTGTGCTTTAAATTTTATAAACGCGAAAGTGTGTCCTTCTGTCTGTCTGATTGCTTTTCACGGTATTAACGTCACGTTTAACCGATTTTAAAGAAATTTGGTACAGAGTTAGCTTGCATCCCGGTGAAGGACACAGGCTACTAATTATCCCGGAAAATCAAAAAATTTCCACGGGATGTTTCAAAATTTTGAGTATCTGATTTTTTGAAATCTCTTGCACAATAGGCAAATCAGAGAGCGTGAAAGTCCTGCTTGTTGGGTTTTCTTTCTCATAAACTCTGGTATAAGTGCTGCCCAGCCAATGAGTTGTATTTTATTGCTGGATTCGTTCCTTCGTTTTACTTTTTGCAAATTTACCCATCTCAAGCATCCTCGTAGCTTTAGTTTTACGTTCGCGTAAAAATTATTACCACTATATCTTACAAATCCAACAACTGACAATCAAAAAGTGTAATTTATTACCTATATTTATATTATTTTTATTTTTATTTATTTTTATTTATATTACATAAATTATTTGATTTGATTTGATTTGACAAGCAGCTTCGCTTCAAACAACAAATACTCAGCTGAGCTCTCAAGAATACATGAATGCGTGCTAAAGTTTATAAGCTTAAAGAAAAAAATTAAAAATCTAAAGATAATTATTATATTTTTTATTTATTTATTTAAAAACATTTAACTAGTACAGAGTATATAAATAAAGAAAGTTACGAATTTGGATATCTAAAAATTGCCAAAATTGTAATTAAAAAAATAACAAATTCATCAAAAAAAGGCCCACTTAATTGATAATGTTCGCGATCTGTTAAAAACACTTAGCGAAACTTAAATGAAGATAAACAAGAGGAACAAGATCTTTTCAGCATCAGAAGTTAGGACATAATTAAATTAGTCCGTGCCAAGGTTGAAACTCCCCAACTCGGCACCTCACGGCCTCGGCAAAGCGTGAACCGACCATTAATTGGAGACTTGTTGAAAACTGAACTTGTTGAGACTCGGGACGAGTTTGAAGTGACTTCTATAATTTGCTACATATTTTGTGTCAACAGGGGAATTGATTAGCCTGCGTTTAGGCGTTTCACACTAGCGTTTCTCCAGCGTAGGCGTTTGTCAATACCTGAACGCTACGCTAACGTTATAATATACCATTGTGAATGAAAAATATACATTACCTAAATAATCACTCATAATATCTTGCTCGCAAAATCTATAATCCTGCAATAGACTTTTATTGTGAAGTGAAAACTTATTTGGTACCATTGTGATTTGAAACCCTATGAAACCAAAACAAAAAGTGATACTAAAAAGAGACAAACACATGCATCAATAGGATTTAGCGTGCGACAGAATGATGAGAATACAATACACAGATTTCCTATTATTTCATACTTTAATTAAGTACCACCATAGAACAAGACCTTTTCAGCATCAGAAGTTAGGACATAATTAAATTAGTCCGTGCCAAGGTTGAAACTCCCGAGCTCGGTCGGTTCACAATGGTATATTGTGACGGCGTAGTATTCAGATGTTAACGTCGAGGTCTGCGTTGTACATAAGTTCAAAAAACGCCTACGTTGGGGGAAACGCTAGTGTGAAGAGACTCTCTTGTAGCTAACTTGTAGTAGCTAAGTTGTAAACTACTTACATTGTTTGTAATTCGAATTTAATTACTTTGCTCAATCTGCTACTTTATACTTGCTTACGAATTTAACCAGAACCTATTGAGTTTTCTGGTAACCCAAAGTATGGAAAACAGAATAATTATGTACAAGCTTTTCTATGGTAACTATGAAATGGCCAAACATTTTGTTCTGACGCCTGAATCAGTTACAGCCCCTGGAGTAGATAGAAGTCTGTGCTACAGTTCTTGCAATGCACGAAGACGTGTGAACTTTATTTGTCGTTACGTCATATACGTAAACATTTTGCGTAAGTGTGCGTGCATGTTGGACCAATCAGTCGCGAGCAAGCGCTCGCAAACGCACATATTTACTTTACCTATTAAACAAAATCATGAGCCACTCGCCCTCGTGAAATGCAAAAACTATATATAACTATACTAAGCTTCAACTGCTGAAAATTAGCGATCACACCGTTTGTGGTAGTATTATATCCAAAAGGCGTCCAAACTAGATAAAAGTTGTCAATGCTAAAAACTTACATAATATATTGAAAAAAGTATTACTAAAAATGTATCTAGTAACCTAATAGCTAAGACCAACGATACCACCGATTTTGGTAAAATTGGTAAGTTTAAAGGATTATCCAAACCTGCGACTACGAAGCGGGAACGTCAGCTGCGGTCGCCTCCCACCATATCAATAGTGGCATCATGCACACGGTCTACGGGACCACAACACCTGCACTATATATTCGCGTTGTGGACGCTCCCGCATCGCATCCCGCGGTCATGACGCGCAAGTGTGGCCCTAGACATACGCTGCTATTTATTTCGCAGGTTTTTCTTCAATTCTTTCTCAAGATTCTTTTTCAAGATTTTCTTTATTCGGATGCAATACATACGTTAAAACAGCTGTTAAATTAACATATTTGAAATTCGCATTCCAACGATAGCAATTTTTTTTATGAAAAAGTAAATAAACAAATTAACTGTACATAGAGTAAAACATTATGTAATAAAGTGTAATAAGTTAATGTTGAAGTAAGTTACTGCTGTAAATAATTTCGCACGAACTAGTCATATCAGACTATAAACTCACGCAAAAGTAATTAATTATAATATGCGTAAACCTGTTAATAATATTATGTACCTATTACTATTAGTTTTTCATTCTTATCCAGAAATATTTAATTTATAAGGGATGTGACATAGCTATAGTAAAAATAAACTTTAAAGCATTATCCAAGCCTGTGCGATCAAAGTACGACGATACGGGAACGTCAGCCGTACGGCCGTCACCTCTCACGATATATTTTAATATTGGCATGGCATCATTAAATATCGTGAAAGGTAACCTATGCGACTACAATAATTATAGTCACGCTAGTGTGCACAACTGCACACGTATAGATTCGCGTCGTAGACGCTCCCGCATCGCGGTCCCGCATCCCACGTTCATGACGCGCAGGTGTGGTTGTAGCTTATGGCAAAGCGATGGCTACCTCTGTTATTTATAACAGTTTTGTTTTTCGTACAACTGTATGATTTCAATTAATGAACTTGAATGTATAAATTGTTGAATTACTGCAGTTCTAGGATCATTACTGAAATATTATGTCTAACCGCCGTTCTTAGAGTCGCTAATCGTTACTTAAGATTGAGTTAAAACGACACAGATTTATGTGACAGATATGGCTCTGTCTCGTTCAACTCAATCTTAAGTAACGATTAAGCGACTCTGAGTACGGCTTTTAAGTCATGTTAATTAAAGTTCATAGCACATTGCTCATAATATTCCGAGTATAATAACTAGGTACTAAATTAATTTAAGCTCATTATTTTTATATTTTCTAAATGCATCAAAATTGAATAAATTATTATGTAAATGGCTAGATTAATAAATAATGTATAAAAATCCTGATGTATCAATATGTTTCGTTGTGAAAAATAAATTTTTGGAAAAAATTTAATATGTTTTTTTTAATTTTCAACCGTCAAAGACGTAATGGTGAAGTCATTTAAAAAACCTGAATCTACGTGAATGAAGTCGCGAGCATCATCTAGTTTAATATAAATTTAA
This sequence comes from Maniola hyperantus, assembly GCF_902806685.2. Classification (NCBI taxonomy): domain Eukaryota; kingdom Metazoa; phylum Arthropoda; class Insecta; order Lepidoptera; family Nymphalidae; genus Maniola; species Maniola hyperantus. The sequence continues at coordinate 633,632 of NC_048547.1, forward strand.
TTTAAAATTTAATTTCCACTCAATTTAGGTATTTATGTAGTTGGCAGTATCTACACAATCAGACCTTAGGTAGAAACAAAAAACTCCAGACCCTCGTCAATCCTGGCGACTGGCGCCTGTTAGCTTGGTTTGACCTAAATACATGATTTCAGGAAAAGCCAGCGGGAAAATAGAAAACAGGTGAAATCCGGAATTAATTTTGTTTCTTGCCCGTTTTGTAATTTAGATTTTTTCATCAGGCCTACTTCGGATAAGGGCTGTGGCTATTTTTAGGGTTCCGTACCTCAAATGGAAAAAGGAACCCTTATGGATCACTTTGTTGTCTGTCTGTCCGTCGTGTCTATCAATAAAACCTGTAGGGTACTTCTCGTTGACCTAGAATCATGAGATCTTATAGCACAAGTAAAGAAATAAATCTGAAAACTGTAAATTTGTGGTTACATCACCAAAAACCATAATAAATAATAATTATTTACCTAATTAGTATTTTCAACTTTCAAAGTAAGATAACTACTAGTATACCAAGTGGGGTATCATATGAAAGGACTTTTCCTGTAAGTACATTCTAAAACAGATTTTTATTTATTTTTATGCATAATAGTTCTTGATTTATCGTGCAAAATGTCGAAAAAATACGACTGTAATACGGGACCTTCTTTGCGCGAGTCCAATCGCACTTAGCAGATTTTTTTATTAGTTTCTCATGATGGAGTGGAGACCTCTTTTGTTATGAAAACAAAAGGTAGTTTATTTGCTACCCTGTAATTTTAATTAATTTTTGGAGCGCTGCACGTCAAAATATTCTCTTGGAGGCGACTATACTGCGACGCGGAGCAACATGGCATATAGATTGAAGAACCGATAGGTACTTTGGAGTCCCTACAGGCCGACCTCGCACCGGAAAGCGCAGGTTATCAGACGAAGTCAAAATGTAGCAGAAAGCCGCTGGATTCAGATGACGCGAGACCGTGGCGTGTAGAGGTCCCTACAAGAGACCTATACTTACTTACCTAGAAGTGGACGTCTCATCATCATCATCATCATCATCAACCAATAGACGTCCACTGCTGGACAAAGGTCTCTTGCAGGAACTTTCACACGCCACGGTCTTGCGCCGCCTGGATCCAGCGGTTCCCTGCGACTCGTCTGATGGGGTCTTCCAACGCTGCGTCTTCCAGTGCGAGATCGCCATTCCAGCACCTTGGGACCCCAACGTCTATCGGTTGTACGAACTATGTGCCCTGCCCATTGCCACTTCAGCTTCGCAACCCGTTGAGCTACGTTGAGTGGACGTCTATCTATTGATAATGACAATCGTTTTGATTTTCACTAACTACAAGCATTGTCATAAAAATATTTTATGCAGACACTTGCAAGTTTTGCAAACTTCATACTGGCTGTTCAGCAAAAAATATAAAATCAGTCGCAATTCTTTTTAACGTTTGCATTTATTGTTCATTTCCCTACAGCTTCCCTCTAACAAATCAGGCCTCATCGAACTAAATTACGGCCTCCATCCTCTGGGAACAATGAATGCAGCAGCAAAAGCCAGGTTTTATGCCACATTTATGCAGACACAGGGAACCACTACAAGGTAACTGTGTTTTAGAATTCCCTCTTTTATTTGTCCTATTTTTTTATTCTGACTAGAGATGGACCATTTCACAGGTAGCATGTGAAAAATTACATGAAAATCGTTTTCATATTATGTAACGTTTTCTACCAGTAAATCCTACCCCGTCAAAAATTACGATGCACTAAGTTTAAATACATTTTAAATTGAACTCTTTGTTTTAAAGCTTACTTTAGTTTTCGCGTGCGCATGGTCGTTGACCCGCGCATGGACGTCAGAGAGTACGAGTGAGAACACTCGCATCGCTTCGTTTAGAAAGAGAAAAACATCTCGTTAAATTAATGTAGTATGCGATTGTAAGGTCGAAAGTTAACTTTCTGTGAAGAACCACCTGTGTAATATTAATTAGCGCTATTGATCTTGATAACAATTCCTAGTTAAATAATTATTAATGTAGCAAATGATTGTGAATGCTAAATATGAAACCAGTTGTAATAATCATTACAGTAGGTATCTACTGTACAGATTGTTTCAAAAATATTTTTTAATTTGTGTTTGTAATTTTGTTTCTTTAATTTTTTTTCCGTAAAATTTTTCGGAAGATAGCAATTAAAATAGCATTTAAAAGTAGCAATTAAAAGTAGCATTTAAAAGCAGCATTAATGTCCATCTCTCGATGTCCTGATTAGCATGAATAAGAGGCGGACACATACATTTTTATGGGCTCTCCCTTTTCCTGAGCTGAGGAACCTTTAGTAAACCTGTCTAAATAAAGACTCCCGCGGGAATGTTTCTTGTGTAACCAGATATTTAAGACTCCCTTTTGGAGATTATTTACTGTCTCGTCTGCATTTTTCGTCGGTTTTTCCGTCTAGAGATATTACAAAATATGTAAACATTTACATACTTTGTATTGACTCATTGACCTGAAGTTAGCTATTATTATGGTTTTATTATTATGGGCTCTTAAAAAGAGTTGTCTAGAGAAGACATAGAGGAGATCACTTACAGTGATAAGACCAGACCGCCTTTGCGCACTTTATTTTTCTACATTTTTTTGTTCTTTATAATCACTACCCATATTATTAAATGCGAAAGTGTCTTTGTTCGCTGGTTTGTTGGTTTATTGGTTTGTTGGTTTGTCTGTCAATCACGTCGCAACGGAGCAACCGGTTGATGTGATTTTTTGCATAGGCAAAGACCTGGAGAGTGACATAGGCTACTTTTTATCTCGGAAATTCGAGGAGTTCCCACGGGATTTTTGAAAATCTAAATCCACACGTACGAAGTCGTGGGCATCAGCTAGTATTCTTATAAGATCCAAAACAACAACTCATGTAGCCATGAATACAAAACAATGGTTTAATTCTCATTCGTCATCATTACTAGTTCCACTGAGGACTGAGGAGTTATTGCGGGGGCGTTACTAAGGGTTTTGTTATTTCACCAATTAGGGTTGAAACACAGTGGCGGAAATTGGATGATAGCAACGAAATATAGTATAACTACCTGATTTTAGATTTTTGAATTTAGCTTTTTAAAAATCCCGTGGGAACTCTGATTTTCCGGGATAAAAAGTAGCCTCTGTCACTCTCCAGGTCTTTAATTATACCTACCCATGCAAAAAATTGCGACAATCCGTTGCTACGTTAAATTTTTTTTTTAGGTTGTCCTTCAATCATCAAACAAACACTCTTTCGCATTTATAATAGGGGTACTGACTAGCTGATGTCTGCGCCTTCGTTTGCGTGGATTAAGTTTTTTTAAAATTCTCGCCCATGCAGGGCGTCCCCACCTCGATGGCCATCTCGATTTGTCGCGAACTATAGGTAGGTACTTATAATTTTACTTCAATACTCTCATTGTTCATGACAATAAAAAATCTGTAATAGTCTAGTGGTTAGGACGTCCGCCTTATAATTGGAGGTCGGGGGTTCGATCCCGGGCACGCACCTCTAACTTTTCGGAGTTATGTGCGTTTTAAGTACCAGCTTAAAGCAATATCACATGCTTTAACGGTGAAGAAAAACATTGTGAGGAAACCTACGTGCCTGAGAGTTTTTCATAATGTTCTCAAACGCGTGTGAAATCTGCCAATCCGCACTTTGCCAGCTTGGTAGACTATGGCCAAAACTTTTTTCACTCTGAGAGGAGACCCGTGCTCAGTAGTGAGGCAATAGGTTGATCCTGATGACTCTCATATTGATACTAGTTAACATCTAAATATGCATGCAATCACACACTCCCACTTGCACACACACACACACACACACACACACACACACACAAGCATACACACACTGTTGTAATTTTATTTTATTGTATATACCTTGTATATTCTAAATCTATTCTGTTAAAATAGTTATAATTATAATTTTAAGTAATCTCTTTTGGCCTTCTGTTACACCTAGATTTAAATTTAAATAATAATTATGTATTTACGCTGTTGATTACTTTCAAATAAACAAAATAAAAATAAAATGCCTATGTGATCTCGCAACCAGGCCCGAAGTCCCTAGGTTCCCCTCATCTCTAGGTTCGTGACCTTAAATCGGCCTGACAAAGAACCACTAGTAGTGAAACAGAAGTAAATGTAGAGCCATTACCGCCGTCGGGCGCTTTAATATTACAGGGGTCGCAGCCTCGCTTGCTCATTAGTAATTAACGTTTTAATTGAGAAATAGCCTGAAATTATGAAGGAATTCACTTCAGTACGCTTAGTATAAGATTTCACGTTTCACCAACGTTGCTAGAATTCGAGAGTCGAAACACAATAACGTCAAAGTAAAATGGACCTAAAGAGCCTTGAATTGAAGTCAAAAATTCAATGCCACTGATTTTAACTTCGCAACGTTTCCGCTTGGAGCGCTGGCTGTGGCTTGAGCGTTAAAACACGGCCGTTAAGATCCAGTTTACTATAACGCGGAAGTGTTTTGACACTCGAATACTATCAACGTTGGTGAGACATAAAATCTTGTACTAAGCATACTGTTCAACTTGTACTTGGTATAAATATTATTTAAAGTAAATGTGTTTACATTTGGTTAATTACTCCGACCCAAAAAAAATTGAATAAGTATCATATTGAATAGACATGCGCTTTGTTAGAATTTATTAGAATGAATAGACTTTGAACTCTTTAGAACATAGAAGGGTTAAAAGGTTAGACTGTTTTAATTAAAAAATGTGTTCTATGGAGCTGTCAAAACTATACTCTATCCACGGAGAGAAGTTAGTATGGGGATCTCTCTGTTACGTACTCCTATACAAATGATGGAGACAAAAACTCAGTGGGCGTTAACCATTTAGAGCTATTCTATAATATCAACGGAATTCCGAACCAGTAAATTAAACTAGTTGAAGATTCAAAACACTTGTAAAAGTTTACTTGATTAAAAATATATTAAGTATATTCTAATGACTTTGCTTTGAGTTACCAACCAGTCACAATTTTTTTTGTTTGAAATAAACTGTCTTGAACATAGTACCTCTATGTATGTATCTCTATGATCATAGTATGTATATGGGGCACGGTGGTGCCCCCGCCAAGTCAAGCAAAGAGGCACAACCGTACCATCCTTTTCTCGAAGGTCATTTTCGACCCCCCTGTAACTTAGTTGTAGATAAATCTAGAAATCTGAATTTTAATTAACCAAGAGGAGGAGGAGGAGGATGCGACGAGAGAAGAGGAGAGTAGTGAGAACAAGGATGACAGATACACAATAACAGGAGAGGGTGTGGATAACAGGAGACACCACGAACGGTGACGGAAATCTCCCGTATCTGTGACGTCTACCCCAAAATGGGGAGAGTGACTTGATGGGGACAAGAAAGCAGAAATAAAAGAAGCTGTAAGGGGTCAAGAAGGCGCCCCGGAAAAGAGCCATCAAGCAAGTACCGGCGCCTTCCCGCGTTTCGGCCCGTACCTATAGCCACGAGGTTGGTGGGGTGGTGGCAGTGGCGTGCACAGTGTTTGAAGGCAGGGTAGGCATTAGTTAGGTAGAAACCTGTTTACTGGCAGGTCATAATGAAAAATATGCATTGAGCTATTACAACTGGGGTAAGCAGTGCATTTATGCCTCTATGACCTGCACGCTACTGGGTGGTGGTGGGTTGACCAAGAATAGATAATATAACCAGGTATATGCCTAAACGAGCTTATGCTCGCGACTTCGTCCGCGTGGACTACACAAATTTCAAACCCCTATTTCACCCCCTTAGGGGTTTAATTTACAAAAATCCTTTATTATCGGATGCTTGCATAATAGCTATCGCCTATCTGTATGTCAAACTTCAGCCCGATTTGTGCAGTAATTTGAGCTGTGCGTTGATAGGTCATTCAGTCAGTCAGTCAGTCAGCAGTCACCTTTTCCTTTTATATATTATTTAGATTATATTCAATATGAACCAGTAGTTTAAGAACTCAAATTTCCTTAATTTCGTTACTGATATAAAGGTCTTTGGAAGATTAAAATAGATTTCAAGTGGACGGACGTTTGAAAGACAGCACTTAATCTATCGCATGTCAAGTTTTTACCCGTTTCAGTCAAATAAATAAGAGTTTGTCCCTTGTAATTTAACGGTCCTTCCGAGTCAAACGTAAAAGGCCGCGTATTGGTTTTTATTGGCAGGTGGGATAAAGCATAAGATACAGCGATTCTACATCATTTTTAACCTTCATACGTGAATAGGTAAATAACGCAAAGGAATCTTATTTTTCTAAGGTCTGTATGGAAAGTCATCATTATGATCTTACCCATCGCCGGCTCTATAGTGAGCTACAATGGTTTGGCCATAGTCCACCTCGCTGGATAAGTGCGGATTTGTGGACTTCCTCATGTTTGAGAACATTATGGAGAACTCTCGGGCATGCAGGTTTTTTATCATCGTTTAAGCAAGTGATATTTTAATTGCTTTAGAACGCACATACCTCCTCAAAGTTAGAAGTGCATGACTAAGATCGAACCTTGGACCGCCCGATAAGGAGGCCGACGTCTTAACCTCTTTATTCCCTATATCCCGTAGGAATTTTGAATAATTTGGACTTATTCCTTGTTACATTATAAAGGAAACCGCTGTGCACAATTTGAGCTTCCTAAGTCCAAAGGTCCAAAGGTTTTGCGCTGGGGGTAGATGAGTCAGTTAGTGAGTAACAAAGGATTTTTCTCTTTATGGGATGAGATTTCTTCAGAGATTGCCCTCGTGTCATATCAGGGAGACAGCATCAATAGCAGAAAACGGCAAGCGGCGCAAGTATGCCTCTCTTATCGACAGTTCCGTTTGCCGTGGAGACCCTGGGGCCATGGAGTCTTAGTGCTAAAAATTAATTTTAAATTAATAAATAATTTTACGAGACATTTCTTACCGCGATTAATAGCCTCATCTGGTGATAGAAGAGCTGGCTCATTTTTTGCGCCACAGATCAACCTGACTGTCCAACGCGGAAATGCAGTCAGTATTCTTGGCACCATTTCACGCGGGCATGATTTGTATAGTAATTAGATAAGGCTAGCTTTAAGTTTTATTGTAATATTTTCAGAGATTGAGAGAGACTTATTTATTTTCGCTTTAGAAACTCCACTCGAGTGAGTAGAGAGTAGATAGTTCGGAAACAAAACACTTTTTTCCCTGTACCTTGCACCACCCGCTCTTGCCTCACAGTGGGCGGGCGGCGACCGGAAAAGATTTGTGTTGTCAATGAAACGTGCTCCGTCCGTCAGCCGTCTCGCTACGTCTCAGCCTTTATCTGGAACCACAGGGGGCTATTGTAACATCTTACCAGAATACGACTTTGTCACAACATGAGAGTATAATATTTATCTCGAACTGTGACATATTATGTCGACTGTGGGATATATGTCGGTACCGAATTATGTGAAAAATGTTTTCAAAGACGTCATAATTAAACTGTAGATTCTTTGTCAACATCATCCTATTGCTGGCTGACTACTAAGCACGTGTCTTCTCGCAGGATGAGAAGGGTCCTAGTCCGCTACGCTGGCCAAGTGCAGATTGGCAGACTTCACACAACTTTGAAAACATTATGGAGAATTCTCAGTCATCCAGGTTTCCTCACGATGCTTTCATTCACTGTTAAAGCGTTGATATTTAATTGTTCAAAACGTATGACTCTGAAAAGTTAGAGGTGCGTGCCTGGGATTGAACCCCTGACCTAGACCTCCCGAATAGGAGGTCATTATCTTAACCACTAGGTTATTACTTATTAGTATCCAAAGCATTATTACTATCCAGTAAACACATCATTATGATTATGCCTTTAGAGCTTTAATCTCCATTTGACGTCAACTCGATCCCGGAGTGTGGGCTCGTTTCCTCATGAATAATTTAATTCTCAATAACACAACTTTATTGGATCATAAAATTTTGTTTATCATGTAGGTAATCGCAATCTAGAACCTCTTAAATAATACATATAACACAAAAATATTCAAAGCAAAAAGAATTACCATACAATAAGAATATTTATAAAAATGAAAGGAAACCCGACTTGTGAAAGTCCGCTAAACTTATGATTGTTCATTATCATGATCAACTCATCGCCGCGCGCCGGCCCACTACTGAGTACGGGTATGTTCTCAGAATGACACTATGGGCTAGGGCTTTAGGCCATAGTCTGTAACGCTGGTCAAGTGCGGATTGGCAGAATTCACACACCTTTACAAACATGGAGAACTCTCAAGGAAGCAGGTTTCCTCACGATGTTTTCCTTCACAGTTAAAACACACATAGCTCCGAATAGTTAGAGGTGCGTGCCCGGGATTAAACCCAGGACTCTTAAAGTTAGAACATCAAGATTGTAATCACGCGGTCATTGCCGCTTTAGCTAACTGTGGTAAGTAAAAATCGTTCAAATCAATCAAATTATACGGGTATCAGCTATAGTTAGGGTTGCCAGGTCGCCAAACCTAATAGCCGGACAGACCAGCCAGTTTGGTCGGACATTTGGGTAGAATGGCCGGACACCCTACATTTTTGAGGAGTTTGTGTCTTAGTATTATAGGTACGACAAAAAAATTGTATGTAAAACCAAGCTTTTTTTATTATTGTCATAAATCTTGTTGTCAGGCGGCACTGCCGCCTGCGCGAGCGACCGACAGTCGACTCGCCTGCGCTCGGCCACGCTCGTGTGCGAAATGTAAAAAGCCTAACCAAAGCCGGACAACCCGGACACCGTTTATTTTGGCCGGACACGCAATCAAAAAGCCTACCTATGTCCGGCTTTATCCGGACGCCTGGCAACCCTATAGTGTCATATCCGAATATCGCCCCGGAGCGCTATTATGATCGGACCGCAAACCGATTTCATCCATTTGTTTTGCTAACCAAATGACGGAATTCCCAGAACTATACGATTTATAATGCAAACGCGATTAATAACTCTATCATCATCATGATCATCAACCGATAGACGTCCATTGCTGGACGTACCAGTCTCTTGTAGGGACTTTCACGCGCCGCCTGAATCCAGCGGCTCCCTGCGACTTGTTGGAGCTCGAGTTCCAGGTTGATGCAGAAATCTCTGTATCTATTTGGAGCAATACGTAGAGAAACTTTCGTATACGTAAAATAAGGAAGGTCTGGCTCTCACTGGCTCTCTCTCTCTATAAGAACTTTTGGTTAAGATTGATCTCCCTCCCAATAATGATTGCAAATGAAATCCGGACTCGTTGAATTATGCACGAGTTGTCCTAATGGCGAATTAGTTTAGAAGCGATTTGTAATTCCTCTATGTTTAAGATATTTGAACCTCATTGATTTTGACGACCTCTCTGGCGCAGTGGTAAGCACTGTGGTCTTATTAGTAGGAGATCCCGGGTTAGATTTCTGGCAAGCGTTTGGAATTTTATCATTTCTAATTTGGTCTGGTCTGGTGGAAGGCTTCAGCCGTGGCTAGTTACCACCCTACTGGCAAAGCCGTGCCGCCAAGCGATTAAGCGTTCCGGTACGATGCCGTGTAGAAACCAAAGGGGCATGGGTTTAATTAAAACTGCCATACCCCTTCCAGGTTAGACCGCGTCCAATACTGCATCATCACTTACCACCAGATGAGATTGCAGTCGAGGGCTAATTTGTATTTAAATTTTAAAAAAACTTAAATTGAGTGACTAGCTTAGCTAGCTCAGTCTAATTCTGAGGGCATTATAATTAATAGAAAATCTACATAGCATCAAATTTTTGACTCGTTGCTTTTTTAAAAAACAAAAATAGCAAGCCAACGAGCAGGCAGGTCACCTGATGTTAAGTGATTACCCGCCGCCCATGAACATTTGCGGTAGGTACCTACCAGAGGAACCGCCAGTTCGCCCCTTGAATAACCCCATGTTGCATTTTACCCCTTTAGGGGTTGAATATTCACATAAGTGTCTGCATGCGAAATTTTAGTCCGATCCATCCAGTAGCTGTGCGTTGATAGATCAGTCAGTCAGTCAGTTAGTCAGTCAGCTTTTCCTTTTATATACACATACTTAACATAGATTAATACACGAGATTACATAGAAGTAGGTAATACAATTCCAATTACATTAACTATAAAACACAATAGGTATGCCGTTCTGTGCGCGTACAATCAAATCCCTAATACCCACTTATTCCGTTATAAAACCTTAAGGCGAAGACACATTGCTGTAAGAGCCGTTAGTTCCACCAAAGCCGCAAAAGGCACTTTTTTGGGTACCTGCTGAAAATCCAAGTAGGTAATTTAGCAGCTGATACTTGCGACTTTCGATTTTTAAAATCCCGTGAGAACTCTTTGGTTTTCCAGAATAAATAGCACGCTCCACTCTAGGTACACTACATATATATCTTATTTAATTAGTAAACTTATATTATTGAATTTCATTTTTTCCGCAGAACCCTATTTATTTTTAGTAAATTAAAGTAGCTTAAGTTTCTCCTTAAAATATCAGCTATCTACTAGTGAGAGTCTTGTCAAAATCGGTGCCGCCGTTTCTGAGATTACTTCTCAAAGTCTGCCGATCCGCACTTGGCCAGCGTGGTAGACTATGATCAGAACCAGACCCCTTCTCACTCTGAGAGGAAACATGTGCTCTGTTATAGTGAGCCGGCGGCGGTGGGTCGCTCATGATGATGATGATACTTTCATAGTATGCAATCGTAAAATTTGTTATTTCAACATTACAATCAGAAACTTTAATTTAATTTGTTTGTGTAGAATAAATAGCTGTACCCGTAGTACAAGATATTTACGTCTCACCAAACCAAACCATATTCGAGAGTCGAAATACTTCCGCGTTACAGTAAAATGGACCTAAACAGCCTTGAATTGAAGTCAAATATTCAATGCCACTGATTTTAATTTCGCAATGTTTCCGCTTGGAGCGCTGGCTGTAGAAGTGTAGACAAACTTGAGCTTTAAAACAAGGCATTTAAGATCCAGTTTACTGTAACGCGGAAGTATTTCGACTCTCGAATTTGGTTTGGTTTGGTGAGACGTAAAATCTTGTACTACGGGTATTGATGTATTTTTGGCTTGCGGCTCAGGCAGCTACGAGCCGGCCGGCAGTATGCGACCACCTAAACAATTGGGCGGGCGTTTCTCGGGCACTGATCGTAATCGAACCCCGACCCTTCATCAAGGGGCGACGTGACTGGGGTACTGAAAAAATCTCGATTTCAAATTGGAATATGAAATTATCCAGAGCCCCTGAAACGGCATATTGGATTGTTTCTGTTTTGTGTAAGTATTTATATTATACTCTTTGTAACCTTCAGCGCAAAATGGGTTTTTTGGATTCCGTAGCATAAGAAGGAACACTAATTATTAAACTTTCGTCTTGTCTGTCTGTATGTGTGTCACAGCTGTTTTAAAAATAAACTGTATGAGATAATATCAATTAGTTGAAATTTCGTCCGCCACTTAAAAGTACTATATTAAGAATGATTAGAACTTTGAAAAAAAAAAAAAGATATTTCTGAACGTGAAATATGAGATTTACTTAGGTTTTGAAATCCTGTAGGAACTCTTTGAATTTCTGGGATAAAGTACCCTATGTCACGCTTGAAATCTTTAGCCCACGCGGACTAAGTGGCGGGCAATCGCTAGTATAGTAATATACCTATTACCTACTTAGGTACTTGTTATCAGAAATCTAGAAAGCCTCTCCTTGTACAATATACTAGTCTTCACGCCATTTATCTTTTTGACCGATCTTTTATCCCGCGTTTCTACGCAAAGCTTTAGGTAAGAAAAGTTTTTTGATATCCACACTAGTATAATATTAGTTACTCAAATGTTTTCAAGTTTAAATAAACGTGGTAGGAGTTACAATTTCTTTAATTAGGTCATCATACCTACATCTAAATATATTAAAGGAAATGGTGACTGTCTGCCTGACTGACTGATCTATCAACGCACAGCACAAACTACTGGACGGATCGGGCTGAAATATAGCATGCAGATAGCTATTAGATGCAGGCATCCGTTAAGAAATGATTTTTGAAAATTCAATCCCTAAAGGGTTCTGAAATGCATGTAGTCCACGCTGACGAAGTCGCGAGCATAAGCTAGTCCATACTAATATTATAAATGCGAAAGTGTGTCTGTCTGTCTGTCTGCTAGCTTTTCACGGCTTAACCGTTCAACTGATTTGGAAGAAATTTGGTACAGAGATAGCATCCCGGGGAAGGACATAGGCTACTTTTTATCCCGGAAAATTAAAGAGTTCCCACGGGATTTTCAAAAACCTAAATCCACGCGGACGAAGTCGCAGGCATCATCTAGTTATTTATAAATTAGTAAATACGTCTATAAATATAAAAGGAAAAGCTGACTGACTGACTCGCCACAGCTTAAGCCACTGGACTGATCGAGCTGAATGGCATGCAGATAGCTATCTATTATGACGCAGACATCCGCTAAGAAAAGATTTTTGAGAACTCTTTAAGGGGGTAAAATAGGAGTTTAAAATTTAACGTCCGAAAACTACATAAGGTCCGTTTGCGTATTGCAGGTAGGCAATATACGCCAATAAACTGGAAAATAAAGAAGACAGTCAAAAAATTATGAGCTATTTTAAAATACCTATCAGAAAAGCAATAATTGAACTTTCAGTCTGAACTGAAAAAGTTCAATGAAGATTGAACAGAAAGTTCAGTGTTTTAAAATTGCCTTTTTACGCTCCACAACTTTTAATTCGGTACAAAGCCAAACTTCCGAACTTTTTTAAGAATTTCTATTTAACTTTCACGGTTTCACTCGCTGCTGCAGTTTTCTTAACTATTTTCAGGCGTGCAATGCTGGTAAATGGCTCAATTGAAAACTCTACAAGTTTGAAGGAAAAATTACCTATCAAATACCTGCTCGTATATTGACGACTTCTATGGCGCAATTGTGAGTGCCGGGAATCGAAGCCAGGACCTCCCACTATTAAGGCAACAGCGCTTACCACTGCGCCAGGGAGGTCGTCATTATATCGTCATTTTAGGTGTGTTCGTTATACATTTTCAAACCATCAACCCATACGTGCCACAAACCGATTTCATTACAAAGGCTCGAAGATGGTTTTAGACCACTAAAACAATGCATTGGGCTCATTCTTTTTTTAGCGTAAAAGCACAGTCCGGGTATCCGCTATAACAATTGAGTTATCCGCTATAATTAGTTAATAACTATAGAAGGGATACTTCAAACAAAAATACTAGATATCAAAATTAGTATGACACGACAAGCTGTTGTAGATAAGCAAAAATACTGCGCTAGTAGCAAATCCTAATAATATTATAAATGTGAAAGTGTGGATGTTTGGATGTTTGTTACTCAATCACGCAAAAACGGCTGAACGGATTTGGATGAAATTTGGAGTGGAGATAGATTATAATCTGAATTAACACATAGGCTACTTTTTATCCCGGAAAATCAGAGAGTTCCCGCGGGATTTTGAAAAATGTAAATCCACGCGGGCGAAGTCGCGGGCATCAGCTATTAATATAATACTTTATATTAAACCAGAAAATGGTGTAAAACTCGAAATAACCCCATCTGTACCCGTAGTACAAGATTTTACGTCTCACCAAACCAAACCAAATTCGAGAGTCGAAATACTTCCGTGTTACAGTAAAATGGACCTAAACAGCCTTGAATTGAAGTCAAATATTCAATGCCACTGATTTTAATTTCGCAATGTTTCCGCTTGGAGCGCTGGCTGTAGAAGTGTAGACAAACTTGAGCTTTAAAACAAGGCGTTTAAGATCCAGTTTACTGTAACGCGGAAGTATTTCGACTCTCGAATTTGGTTTGGTTTGGTGAGACGTAAAATCTTGTACTACGGGTACGGATAACGCGACGTAGACTCAAAGGTCGCGACACTATGCATTATGCACGAGGCATTCAGTCGCCAACTTGACTCAAACACCCTTGCGTTTTGTGCGCTACAAGTTACAACTTATGAACATCCAGCGGATTGTGAGTGACACTTCTTAACACACAGCTATTTAAACTAAGGTAAATGCCGGTATTACCGACCCATTTAAGGAATTTTTTAAAGAGATTTAAATGATTAAGGGTACTGATTGCTTTCACATTTACCTTTTATTTTTATATGTAAATATCTACCGTATCTTAAATGATGTTTCCTTCTATATTTATATTTAAAATTGTTCTCATGTAAGTGAGAACAATTTTAAATTGTTCTTTTTTGAGAAAATAAAGTCTTTAAACCTAACCTAACCTAAATATTGTATGTATAGTTTCTTTTTATTACCATAAATGCTTCGAAATAGAAGAGTATATTAAATTATAAATTAAATAATAATTAATGAATAAATAAACAAAGAATCCTTTAGCTTAAACCAGAAAATGATGGCTTATTGCTAATACTATCTTGTTTATACATTTTTAGGGTTCCGTACCTCAAAAGGAAAAACGGAACCCTTATAGGATCACTTTGTTGTCTGTCTGTCTGTCTGTCTGTCAAGAAACCTACAGGGTACTTCCCGTTGACCTAGAATCATGAAATTTGGCAGGTAGGTAGATCTTATAGCTGACATTTGGGGAAAAATCCGAAAACCGCGAATTTAGGGTTAGATCACACAAAAAAAATTAAATTGTGGTCATGAACTAATAATTAGTATTTTCAACATTCGAAGTGAGTGACTATATCAAAAGGGGTATCATATGAAAGGGCTTCACCTGTACATTCTAAAACAGATTTTTATTTATTTTTATGCATCAAAGTTTTGGAATTATCCTGCAAAATGTCGAAAAAATACGATTGTAGTACGGAACCCTCATTGCGCGAGCCTGACTCGCACTTGGCCGGTTTTTTTAGATTTTTTCTCGCTTGGTGTAAAATACCGTATTGTGTCACTTCTTAACTAAATGGATCTTTGCGAGAATATTCGTTTTATTTACGTTGTTAAGGAATAAATAATTAATGTACAAAGTAATTACCCAGTAGATGATTAAAGAACTCGAGTGAAGGAAATAATAATAAAAGGCCGTTTATTTAAAATTCAAAGGGTCTTTAAACCGCGAAAATATTTATGTAAGTGTTTAGAATATCTAAACTGACAGTAAAAAGGGAAATAAATAAAGGTGCTTTCTTGCTAATTAAAATTACTACCTGTGGCCCTCGACTTTACTCGCGTTAAAAAATTCTAATTTACACCCTTAAACTTTTAACTTTAAGGGGTTTGCCGTGACACAGTGTCTGGCAATTGATGACGTGATTTCTAATAGTATTTCGAAGAAAATATTTAAACAATTAGACGTATGATTTTGTAAATCTTTTGCTGTTGTCGCACGATCTGAACTTCATAGTCGCTGATCTTTCCTCCCAGTGTTGGGGACAATACGCAGAGAAACTTTCAGCTTTTATAAAATAACGAAGATCTGGCTGGCTCTGTCTTTATATTATTTACTTTGTTTCAATTATTGTCATAATATTATCAAAAGTACGTTTTACTTTTTTTTTTTTTTTTTAATAGATATAGCGAGCAAGCGAGCAGGCGGGTCACCTGATGTTAAGTGATTACCGCCGCCCATGAACATTTGCAGCACCAGAGGAGCCGCCGATGCGTTGCCGGCCTTTTAGGAATTTGTTGGTCCGCCCCTTGAATAACCCCATGTTATAAGACACTACTAGTAAGTTTACTAAGATTTTACCGTACTAAATCGTAAATCGAACAGTCATAGAGCAAATGCTTTCTCAAATTTTATGCATTAAACTACCTATGCTACGATAGTCTATACACAGACACTGGCGCTCTCTGTTTTATTACTCACAGTACAGAGAATTTTCCAATTCGAAAAGTGCTTGTAAAAGAGTAATTGAATAAGGTACATTTGAATTTCAATTCGGTGGTCCCGAACGGAATTCTAGGGAGGTCAAAGGCAATGTAAAGTATTCCAAATTAAATTCTAACTCCACGACGAGCTCATTGTACTGAAAATTGTTTATTTCTGTCAAATTGAGAACAGGTAAAAACTAGCTTATACTCGTGACTTCGTCCGCGTGGACTGTAAAAAACTATTCAATAGTACGCAATATTCGAAGAAATTTCTCTTTTCTTGGATGTACACATCAAACACAAACAATTTTTATTTTCTAAATATTCTCGGTCTTCTTCTCGCATCGGTCCCTCAATTTTAAGGATCGTGGCTCCCTCGAGATATCACCTTGTTCACGATGTTGCGCCATTTGTCCCTATTGGAGGCCGTAGGGAAGGCATTGCAGAAGGGTGTGTCGACCGCTTCTCGAATCTGGTCGGTCGTCTCGGGCTTCGTCCGCAGGGTCTCTTTCCTCCGATCTTGTCAGTGATCAGCAGTTTCTCTATGCTACTCGCGTTTCTCCTAGCAATGTGACCGAAGTAGTCGAGCATCCGCCGCAGTCAGATGTTGGACAGCCGCATCTTGATTTTCAATGCTGAGTTTGTTGTTGGCTCTTCTCAGACCTGGGCGCGTTTGGAACCCTCGTAGCTTTAGTTTTAAGTATGCGTAATGATTATCACCACTATATCTTAGAAATCCGACATCTGACCATCAAAAAGAGTTATTAATTACCTATTTTGAATAAATCATTTGACTTTGACTTTTGAATGTTTTAAAAAAATACTTAGGTACTTAATCAAAAAATATCTATACCTACCTAGTATCTATCTAATTCAGAAAATGATCATTTCACAAACGCCGAGTATTCAAATAGCAAATCTCAAAGAAGACTATTTAAATTAGGAATATTTGAATTTCAATTTGGTCATCCCGAACGGAATTCTAGAGGGTACAGACTCGGAGGTATTCGAAAATAGGTATAGCATGCGACAGGACGAGATGGCAATCGGGGAGGGAACACCCCGCACACCCGCACAGCCCCCGCGCTATCCCGGTGCGGGCGAGCGCGTGTGACGTGCGGGTGTGCGGGACGTCCCCCCGCCTCATACCCCGATTGCCATCTCAACCTGTCGAGTAGGTACTTATACCTAGGTATTCTGATTTGAAATTCCTTTTTCTTGAAGTTAAAGAAAATGTTCATTTAGAATCAAATCGTAGAGGCAAACGTTTGGAGTGAGTAGTCATTTTTAAGACGATTTTTTTAACATCTCAGCAAAGATGTTTTAAAACTCCAGATAGGCAAAGAACTTTATCTATACTTTTTGAAATACAATTTTTGTATTTCAAAAAGTAAAGATAAATTCTTGACGCGTCACAGAGTACTTAGATATTGGCGTGGGACTGGAACTGCCAGTGACAAAACTTGTAATAATATGTATGTTCATTCAGTACTGAAGCGACTGTTAATGCCATCTAGTATTGAGGATTGAGGAGTTGGATCCAGAAATTTTTATGGGACCACCACGGAAACATCCCCTATTGATTAAAAAAAATCAAATCGGTCCAGAAACCTCGAAAAAATCGGTAAACATTTATTACATTTAAAAAATAACGGGCCTAATTGAGAACCACCTCCATTTTGGAAGTCAGTTAAAAATATCCCATCGATACACTGCATAAGAATACCTACCAAATACGGCGTTTCATGAACAAAGGATTTAACTTGAGTCCCCAGGAACCAAGGATTGATTTAACACGAAAATCAACACATTATATTATACCTAGATACTTATATGATAATTATTATCTATTTTGTATTCAAAATTCAAAGCAAACAATTCCGGTTATACTTATAATATAAAGGGTTTACTAGCGTAAAATTAGGCAAACATAATATAAATATTAGCAGGTTATCTCTTTGCCAAACAAAATATTATCTGGATTCTGGTTGTTTGTACCCGCGGGACTCATTGCGACATGCTCCTTAATTAGTGTATACGAGAAAATTTGGATTCCCAACAAAAACATTAATTGGAAAAATAAGGCTACCTAATTTACATATAAAAGTTTTTTGGATTACGTTTAAACCAACATATTTTTATTTGCAAAAGGCCAGAGGGTTAGTTATTATTCAACAGTAAATTATATTTTAGATTAATAGTTTACCTATTGATATAGATTGATAGTCAGTGAGTAAATATTATTTTATAATCCCAATTTAATATTATTATAATCTACTAGCTGACCCGGCGAACTTCGTACTGCCTAACAGTCGATTCTTTATTTTTTAATTTTTTTAAATACTTACAATTTTTTATTTTTTTTCTCCGTAAGAACCATCCTCGTACTTCAAGGAATATTATAAAAAAAGAGTTAGTGAAATCGGTTCAGCTGTTCTCGAGATTTGCGAGCAGCAACACATTCAGCGATTCATTTTTATATATTATAGAGACTAGCTACAGGTAGACCTGTAGAAAGTTGGGAAAATGAAATTAAAGAAACAGGAGGTATAAACTGGAGAAAAAAGGCTCTAGACAGGAAGACCTGGAAAAATCTGGAGGAGGCCTTTCTCGCTGAGGGGTCCTTA
The DNA here is from genome assembly GCF_902806685.2 of Maniola hyperantus. Taxonomy (NCBI): domain Eukaryota; kingdom Metazoa; phylum Arthropoda; class Insecta; order Lepidoptera; family Nymphalidae; genus Maniola; species Maniola hyperantus. The sequence goes on from NC_048547.1 coordinate 652,100, forward strand.
AAATAAAAAGAAAACAAATAATGACATTTCTAATAATTATTATATTTTAAGATTAAATAATAAATATTAACTAATGCATGCACAAGTAAATTGATCTATATAGCTGTGAATTTTAATTATTTTTTGTCAACTAATTATTTGTTTAATAATTTATTAAGGATGAATAAAAGGCTTTTTTATTTTTTATTTATTTTATAGAGACTAGCTGACACGCCCCGGCTTCGCTCGGGTGGAGTTTAGAAAATTGAGGGGGAGGTTGAATTAAATGTTTCTCTCCGTAAGAACCATCCTCGTACTTCAAGGAATATTATAAAAAAAGAATTACCGAAATCGGTTCGGCTGTTCTCGAGATTTGCGATGAGCAACACATTAAGTGATTCATTTTTATATTAAACATTCATTTTTGAAACAGTGAACGATAAAATAATATAGAAATATTCTGTACGCTCCATTATAGAGTAGCGATTTCTCTACCGTGGTGGTCGGTGCTCAATAATGCATCTTCAATCCGCATGCGTCTTCAATTTGATGGAAGCTCCGTCTGTCATTGCCCGGTTTCTGAACTCGCCAGTTATGTTCTCATTATCTATTGATTCAATAAAGTTATGTATAGGAACTAAAACGTCGGGTAACTGTCCATGCGTTTCTGAATACAACAATAGCTATGAAACCGATACCGTTCATTATACTGTCGCTAGAAGGGTCTGTTACAGGAAACGAGTTTGAAATGCATATTATTCTTTTATTTCGCCATCAACACTAGTTTTATTAATAATAGTATTTTTTTCTATGCGAAATAAGTGGCTTACTATTAAAATTCTTTAAATCTATAAATATGCAAATCATGAACTACCTACTGACAGTTGAAACGTCAAATAACTTTACGGAATCGATAAACGGCGTACATTGGCCAGTTAAGTTTAAACGGAGTTTATCTTGCATTGCGTTGTTCAGAAACGCACTTTCGAGTTATCTGACCAAAAGCGCTATTGAATAGATAAACCGTTGTTAAAAGTACTTACCTCAGAAACCGGACAGTAAGTAGTCACAGCAGCGCGACCAGAGTCACATAAACACAGAACTAATCATGAACCTCTTGCGGTTTAAAGTTGACCTCTTGAGTTTGTGGCCGCTCCTTTGAAATGGCAATTGTTAGTAACGCATCTTCTATGCTTTGTCGTTCACTGATTTTAAAAAGGCCCAAAGTGTAACATCAGAAATATTCAGCTACTAAGTTATATAAAACTAGCTTCTGCTCGCGGCTTCGCCCGCGTGGCCTATAGGAAACAAATGGCGTTTCATCCCTTTGGGGCGGGGGGATTTTCTCATAGTAGATTGTTAGCTGACACCTAACCTCAAGAAAAAACCTACTTTACAAATTTCAAGTTACTAACTAACTTTCATCCCCTATTTTCCACCCTATATGGGCCAATTTTCCAAAAATCCTGAAACACGTATTTCTTTAGTTGTGACCGAAAACCCAAATACCAATTTTCATGCAAATAACTTGAAAAATGGCGGACTTTCATACAAACTTCCAACCTCCATTTAACCCACTTAGGGGTAGAATTTCGAAAAATCCTTTCTTAGTGGATACCTACTCTTTACAAAGAATAGACCCTCCAAATTTCATGTCTTTAGGACCAGCGGTTTAGGCTGTGCGTTGATATATAAATGTCAGTCAGTCAGTCAGTCAGTCAGGACTTTGAATTTTATATATATAGATAACGCTATAGAAAAACCTATGACCAGCTGGAGTGTTCAAAACATTCTACACTTGCCGGCAGCAGCTGGCTATCGACTTTGGAATTCGTAGCACATGAGTTCGTAGCCACTCCGGTTTCTACGACGTAAAGTACATTGGCGCTGAGATGAAATTAACTTCGGAAATTCTAAGTGGTTTTCAAAATGTGCTGCAACTTGATTGCACTTATATGCTAGCAAAATGTACTTAATATTTCCTAACATAACGTTTCCTGACATTCTATCCTATATTAATATAAATATACATGCAAAAGTAATTTTTTTTTTTGGAATATTAGGAATTTTAAGTAACTAATATTCCCCTTTCCCCTTAAAATAAGGAATAAAAGGTATAGCCAGCTCACTACAGAGTACGGGTCTCCTTCTAGAATGAAAAGGTTTAAGCCATAGTCCACCACGCTGGCCAAGTGCGGATTGGCAATTGTTAGTTTAATTTTTCATGGATACTTTTAGAAAACCGACAACATATCTAGTTCTTTAGTGATCAAAGCCTTGCTCCTTGACGCGACGTTATTAGGCAGTTTTTCATACTTTACAGCTAAATTATTCATAAAGGGAACTTAATGGCATATAAAGCTTTTTTTTATACAACGATATTTTCATGAGATAAAATTTAATGTTTTGATTTAGGAGCCGCTCTTTGTTTAAGACATAAAATTAATTTTGAATGTTTTCTTAAGTTTCATTATTAGGCAAAACTTTGGACGTTTTGCAATATCAATTCAAAATTCTTTACCTTTTATAATGTTCATAATACCTAAGTACTGTTTGAATTAAATTAAGTTTTATAATAATAAAAAACTGAACTTAAGAGAAAATTTATCTTTTACTTTGTTGACATTATTATAAAATCTTCCTTACCTCCTTTAGCCCTTTGTTTACTCGATTATAATGAAAATTTATATTAAATTTCCCTACAGAAATAATTCAAGCATTAAAATTTAATAAAAAGCCTTAAATCTTTAAGCAGAGTTAAATCCTTCGAGAATCGGCTTACTTTACAGATGTCTGTAAAATAAACTTCCGGGTAAAGGTTTTGGTCTACATTGGTGAAGGTAATAGGTGAAGAGGTGACAGTAAATTTTTTTGTCAGATTATTCCGAATAAAAAATTTGCGAGCTACAACACGTTGTTAGGGTTCCGTACCCGAAGGGTACCAACGGGACCCTATTACTGAGCCTCCGCTGTCCGCCCGGCTGTCAGCGTGCTGTATCTCGTGAACCGTAATAGGTATGGGGTCGAAATTATCACCGAATGTGTCCTCTACCAGTTCTAACTGGTAATGTGTGGGTACAGCTTTAAAAAATAAACGTTTTTTCTTTCTTTCACTATAACAACAAATAATAAAACTTCAAAATGGTCGCCATAAAAAATTAAAAAACTGGCCAAGTGCGAATCAGACTTACGCATCGAAGGTTCCGTACTACAGTGATATTTTTTCGACATTTTGCATGATAAATCAAAAACCAGTATGCATAAAAATAAATAAAAACCTGTTTCAGAATGTACAAGTAAAGCCCTTTCATATGATACCTCAAATTGGTATAGTTATCTTACTTTAGAAATTGAAAATACCAATTATTTGTTCATGAACACATTTTAATATTTTTTGTGATGTAACCACATATTAAGGATTTGGTCATAGTCTGCCACGCTGGTCAAGTGCGGATTGGCAGAGTCATCAGTCGTCATCAGTTATAATTCAATTCAACGTCATGTCCTCTGCTGGACGCTCCCTTCTATGAAAGAATCAAAAGCTGGTACAGTCAGGTTTGCAGTTTGCACCCGTCCATAGTCGCTTGTACTGGCGGGTGTAAACCTAGCTTTGTTGCTGACTGTACATAGTTCTAACCCATTGACTGTGGATGATATGATCATGATTAACCCATCGCTGGCTCACTACAGAGCACTGGTCTCCTCTCAGAGTGAGAAGGGCTTTGGCCATAGTGGCCACGCTGGCCATGTACGGATTGGTAGACTTCACACACCTTTGAGAACATTATGGAGAACTGTCAGGCATGCAGGTTTCCTCACGATCTTTTCCTTCACCGTTAAAGCAAGTGATATTTAATTACTTAAAACGCACAAAACTCCGAAAAGTTAAAGGTGCGTGCCCGGGATAGAACCCCCGACCTTCGATTAGGAGGCGGACGTCCTTAGCACTAGGCTATCACAGCTTTATGGCCGTGGATGTATTCAATCTATAATATAAAAATGAATCGCTAAATGTGTTGGTCATCGCAAATCTCGAGAACAGCTGAACCGATTTTGCTAATTCTTTTTTATAATATTCCTTGAAGTACGAGGATGGTTCTTACGGAGAGAAAAATTTGAATCGACTGTTAGGCGGAACGAAGTTCGCCAGCGCAGCTAGTCCATACCTAATAAATCTAACAATCATCTCTAGGCCTATACGAAAGGGTGAAAGAAAAATATTTTTACAAAGAGAGATAGCGAAGATAAACGAGTTAAGTAGGGGTCTATTTAAGCCGGTTTGTAATTTTGGGAGGTTAATTAATTGTTCTTGGAATGCCGACTTTATTATCCATTTTTTTGTGAAAAGATAAATTATTTAAGTTACTTAATTTTATTTTTTAGAAATATTACTTTGGTAAGTGAACAAAATATATTGAATCTTAGGCAAGCATAAAACTTCCTTTTTTTCATTACTTAGGGTAAGCTGTGCGGGGTTCCCTCCCCGATTGCCATTTCGACCTGTCGTGTGCTATAACTATCTCGCATAGTTGTATATACTAAAAGACTCAATGACTGACTGGTCTATCAAAGCACAGCTCAAACTACTGGACGGATTAGGCTGAAATTTGCATGCAGATAGCTATTATGACGTAGACATCCGCCAAGAAAGGATTTTTGAAAATTCAATCCCTAGAGAACAGGGGTTTTAAATCCACGCGGACAAAGTCGCGTTCTTGTTTATAATAAGTATTATGTGCAGAACTTTCAGAACTCTTGATAGCCGGCAGTGTGGTGGACGTCGTATCTAATGTTACCTTGAGTAGGTATAAAGGTTTCAGAAGTGTCGGAGTAGGTATATCCAAATAATATGATGGTAAAATAATATTGTAAATTGATCACTTGAAAAGAGCAACCGCCGAGTTTCTTCCTGGTTCTTCTCGGTAGGATCGGTATTCCGAACCATTGGTAAATTAAACTAGTAGACAATTCAAAAGCACTTATTATATAATATATTCTATTCTATGATAATAGGCCCCAATATTATAGGTAACGAAACACTTATTCATAAATTACTAGCAGTTAAGACCTTAATCAAGCGTTAAATTCAATTTCACTTAACTTAAGAGCATTATTAGTTACATGATGTATTACATTAGATCCAACTAAAGGGGTCTAATACACAAGCGACCAGCGTTTACCTCAATATAAAAGTAAAAACTAACTATACGAAACTGATAGTTTAAACACTAAAATAAAAACGGTGTGATTGATATTATATTATCAACATAAAGCTTATTAGATAATGTCCGCGACTTCGTCCGCGTGGATAAAGGTTTTAAAAAAAATCTCGAAAAAGAGATACGTTCTTTGATGTTCCGGGATAAAGAGAAGCTTATTTGTTGATTCAGGGTATAAGCTATCTTCATTCCTATTTTCCACCAAATCGGTTCTGTCATTTAAGCGTGAAGGAAAAACGAACATCCAAAATATCACATTTATAGTATTAAATAAGATAGAGCTCTGGGTCTTGAGATTTTGCATGTGGAGTTTTTAACAATATAAATTCCGGCCGGATTGGTTTATTTTAAATTATACACATGAATAAAATTGCTACTGTCTATACAATGGACTGCGTATAACACAAAAGACTCTAGATAAGTGCAGACGCTGAAAGGCCCCTGCATAATGCATTGTGTGACGCGACAGCGTTCGGCCGGATTATACGCTTGATTTATTTCGAACTATACACATCAATAAAATCGCTACAGTCTATGAAATGGACTGCGTATAACACAAAAGAGTCTAGAAGTAAGCAGGCGCTGAAAGGCTCCTGCATAATGCATTGTGTGACGCGACAGCGTTGGGCCGGATTACACGCTTGATTTATTTCGAACTATACACATCAATAAAATCGCTACAGTCTATGAAATGGACTGCGTATAACACAAAAGAGTCTAGAAGTAAGCAGGCGCTGAAAGGCTCCTGCATAATGCATTGTGTGACGCGACCTTTGAGCCGGCCGGATTATACGCTTGGTTTATTTCGTATTTTCCACTATTTTCCAGATTTCCACTTCGAGGCCTCTTTCGGCCTCTTTCAGGACTGTTTCATGTTAGTAGGCTTTCCAGATCTTTGTAGCTTAGCGCGGTGTTTTGTGAGAGTATAATTAGCCTACTTTATTATTGTTACTGGCCTTTATGCCAAGAAGGTCCGAAACACATTAAATTTATGGAAATGAGTGTAATCTTTTACAATATAAGTCCCGCAAATTGCTATTGCGTTGGAACCATGTCTCATTAACATCGAAATGACGTCATTTTGACGTCAACCGAAATAAAAATATACAATCAGCTCGAAACTTCAGTCTAGTGCTGACGTCACTAAAATGGCGGCCACGCGCATTAGCGGGAGTTATAATATTCCACATTCAATACACAAGTTATAAATTAAAAGTACAATCGATGATTACGTACTTTAACGATAAAAGAGCGTGGATTTTCTGTTTGTTTGTTTGTTCGTGATTGTAAAATAACTTCCCGATGAGCTAGAGCATTTCCATTTTAACTTAATCCTGGTATCATCATCATCATGATCAACCCATCGCTACTTACTAAAGAGCACGGGTTTCCTCTCAGAGTGAGAAGGGTTTTGGCCATAGTCTACCACGCTAGCCATGTGCAAATTGGTAGACTTCACACACCTTCGAGAACATTATGGAAAACTCTCAGGCATGCAAATTTCCTCACGATGTTTTCCTTCACCGTTAAAGCAAGTGATATTTTAATTAGTTAAAACGCACATAACTCCGAAAAGTTAGAAGTGCGTGCCCGGGGCGAACCCACGACCTCCGATTAGAAAGCGGACGACCTAACCACTAGGCTATCACAGCTTATCCTGGTATAGATCTAGTGGAATAATACTTCGATTTATAAAATAAATCATCGATACTTGCATTAGTAAGTACTAATTGGATATCATGTAACAGTAACTCAACTGAATCCAGGCTGATAGATACTTATATAGTTTTCAAGAGGAACCTCTATTTAACTTTTACCGTTAAAGTTGCTATTGGAGTTGAAGCTACTTTACTTTTGAAATACTTCACTATCGAAGCGGCCCGCGTTCCAGGGAGGTTTTTCTTTTCTCGAAGCTATTTGTGGAGATTTAAGATTCTGAAGCTTCTAATGTTTACAATAATTTTAATTGGAATTCCTTGACGATCAGCGTGCTTTCGTTTTCGTTATAAATGCGAAAGTGTGTTTGTTTGCGGGTTTGTTTGTTTGTCCTTCAATCACGCCGCAGCCGAGCCATTGCTCAGCAGGTACTCATATTCTATACTTAATATAAAAATGAATCACTAAAATATGTGTTGGTCATCGCAAATCTCGAGAACAGCTGAACCAGTTTCGCTAATTCTTTTTTTATAATATTCCTTGATACGAGGATGGTTCTAACGGAGAGAAATTTTTTAAAAATTGCCTGAAAAAGTCTAAAACCAACACTTTTCTATATTCCCATACAAAAGATTCGTAATAATACTTAAAAGTCAATTTGAACTTTAATCTTCTTCTTCTAGTGCCTCTCCATTACTGAAGGTCAGCAGTCAGTTTTTTAAACTTCTCCCTGTCCATGGCTAGGCGGAATAGTTCTCCGACTGTTTTTATGCCAATCCACTCCCTGATGTTACGTAGCCATGACTTCTTTCTTCTTCCCACCCCTCTTTTCCCAGCTATTTTACCCATCATGATTGTCTGCAGCAGGCGGTACCTATCGTGTCGCAAAATATGGCCCAGGTACGAGATCTTACGCTGCTTGATGGTTTTAACTAACTCGGTCTTTTTCTGCATCCGGGCAAGAACCTCAGCGTTGGACACTTTAGCCGTCGAGCTTATGCGGAGCATCCTGCGATACGTCCACATTTCGAAGGCTTCGATCTTTTTCCGCAAGTCCTCCACTAGGGTCCATGCCTCACAACCATATAGAACTACGGGCCAAATGTAGCATTGTAGGAGTCTGGTACGGAGTTTTAGAGAAAGTTGGCGACCACAAAGAACTTTCTTCATCTTCATAAAAGATGTGCGAGCAATTTCAATGCGAACCCGGATGTCAGTGTCACTTTTCCACGAGTCTGTTAGCCATGACCCAAGATATTTGTATTTGTCAACTCTCTCCAAGATGTTATGTCCGATTTGTATTTGTGACGGCAACTGTGGCTTCCTTGAAACAACCATATACTTTGTTTTTGACACATTCATACTTAACCCCACCCTATTACTGCACTCGTTTACTCTATTAACTATTTCTTGTAGGTCTTGTTGTGTGGAAGCTATTAGGACAGTATCGTCAGCATAACGTAGGTTATTAATCACCTGCCCATTAACAATAATTCCTAATGCGATATCTTCTAGAGCATATTTGATAGCGTGTTCTGAGTATAAGTTAAATAGTAGGGGCGATAGAATGCATCCTTGTCGCACTCCTTTTTCGATTTTAATGGCGTCTGTTTCTTCACCGTCTACCCTGATTGTTGCAGTTTGCTCCCAATAGAGGTTCATGATGATACGTATGTCTTTTGTGTCTGTGCCAATATCTATAAGAAGTTAAGAAGAAGAAGTATCTCGTGTTGAACACGGTCAAAGGCTTTTTCGTAATCGATAAAGCATAAGAACGTCTTGTTGCATATCTCTGCATTTCTGATCCAGTACATTGAGCGCAAACTGTGCCTCCCTAGTTCCCATACCTGCTCGAAATCCAAATTGGTTGTCACTTAGTTGATCTTCACATTTTGTCCTTATACGTTGGTGTATGATCTTCAAAAAGGTTTTTAGCATGTGACTCATGAGACTTATAGTACGGAACTCCTGGCATTTTCTGGCATTCTTCTTTTTAGGTAGAGTTATAAATGTTGACTTTAGCCAATCTTCGGGAATTTTACCAGTACTATAGATATAGTTATAGTACTGTACGAGTATGAAGATATTTTCTGGTTCTAACAGTTTCAGAATCTCTACATTCACATTATCTGGACCAGTAGCCTTTCCTGTTTTTGCTCTCTTTAGTGCCCACAACACTTCAGATTTTAAAATGTCAGGTCCATCCGCTTCACTCACGCTATTTGTTAACCTACGGGTGTTGTCACTATACAGCTCTCTTATGTATTGCTCCCAATGACATTTCTTAGTTGTAGCGTCCCTAATAATGTTACCCTGATTATCTTCTAAAAGTGAATGCTGGCGCTTTTTGTGAATACCTGCCATATCTTAGACTTCTTTATGGAGACTGAACTTTGACTGAACTTAATACCATTCCATAAAATTTAAGTGTTAGTGGAGGGGTTCCAAGAAGGCAAAACAATTTGAGTGACGTGTTAGGCGGTACGAAGTTCGCCGGGTCAGCTAGATTATAAATGCGAATGTGTGTGTGTTTGTTGGTTTGGTTTGTCCTTAAATCACGTCGAAACGGAGCAACGGATCGACGTGATTTTTTGCATGGGTATAGTTTAAGACCTGGAAAGTGACATAGGCTAATCACTCTGTCTTCCAAGCAGAGTGTGTGGGCATTATGACCGCAGCTATATCCATGACCAATCGACAGGTAACAAACTTTAAGATTAACATTAACTCTGATAGCCAAGCTGCTCTTAAAGCCTTGGCTAGATTCTCGACGACCTCCCAACTTATACAAGACTGCCACAAGGCTCTGCAAACCCTCGCCATGTCAAATGACATCACCCTAAGGTGGGTAAAAGGACATGATGGAGACCAGGGGAACGAGGCGGCAGACGCACTAGCACGAAAGGCTACGACACTGAAGGTGACAGGGCCAGAACCTATCGTACCCATACCCTTCAGTGAGTATAAAACCTGGTTGCATGAACTAACACTAAAAGAACATTCTAAACTATGGGCTAACACAACAGACTGCAGGCAAGCCAAAGAGGCTTTCCCCAACATAGACAAACGACAAACTAACATACTACTCCGCCTGGACAGAGGTAAACATAGGAAGGTGGTGGGACTCATAACAGGGCATAGCCCACTAAACAAACACCTTTTCGTTATAGGTGTCACCGACAGTCCTCTGTGCAGGGCCTGCATGGAGGTCGATGAAACACCGACGCACGTACTCATGGAGTGCACGGGCGTATCAGATTGTACGGGAGCGGTGTGCAGGCTCGACCGTACCAAAGGGGAGATCTCCCACCGAGCGGTTGGTTGTGCTCGGTAGCGCCAGCTGGGCCGACGGTTATGTCTTGAAACTTCTATATATAGTCCAGATTGCAGAAAACTCCGTTAGTGCGATTACCATCGGCGGTACATTTGTTCGGGACTACGTCATCGATTGAACAGCGCCATCTAGTTTCTATTGTGGTAACCGCCACAAGATCAACGCGAGCGCCATTTAGGTTCCCTGACCTCACTCCATGAAGCCCTCGACAACCTGGGCGGTCTGTTTGGCTTCTGGAGCGAGCTTGGATGGCTGGAGTGAAAACTTCGGCGGGGAGGGGCAATGCACGCACAACAAACGGAAACGTTTAAGTGCGGAAACCAGCCCAGAGCGAAGAAGAGACATAGGCTACTTTTTATCCCGGAAAATCAAAGAGTTCACTAAATCCACGCGTACGAAGTCGCGAGCACCAGCTAGTCCTCTATATAAGCACAAAGCTCTTCTAGTAAAATATTCATGTATTAGCTAGGTATGAAACAATTTAGATTATTATTCCCGATATAAAATGTGAAGAGGCAGTGTAATATTACGTTTACGTAAGAAAATTACCTTTTAATGGGAAGCTCCGTCGTTCATGAGCACTTAAAATTAATTATAGGGCAAAATATAATTTCACGGCGAAATTGAATACATTAGGATGGATTTCACTTTAGCACATGTTTGTACTAAAGGCCTAAGGTAAATGCCGCTATTACCGACCCATTAAAGAAATTTTTAAAGATTTATTTTTTTTAGTCTGGCCATTCAACGAGGTAACGCTGCCAGCGTTGGGCACCCTGCCTCGTTGCGGTGGTTTAGATGACTTACTCTAGAACATAAAAATTACAGATCGAAAAGATCTGTAATTTTTATGTTCTAGAGTAAGTTTGGTATTTTTGTTTATTATTTTTAAAGCGATTTAAATAATTAAGGGTACTGATTGCTTTCACATTTATTTTTTTACTTTTATATGTATCTAAATATTGTATATATAGTTTCTTTTAATTACCATAAATGCTTCCAAATAAAAGAGTATCTTATAATAAATAATTATTGAAGTGAACTAGTATCTATTGCTTAAAATGTACCTAATGATTATAGGTACAAAGTGTAATCAGTACGCTAGCAAAACATAGCGTTATTGTTATACTACCTAAACGCAATTAAATACCAATAACCATTTGCCTCATTTTGTAGGTCTAGTGATTTAGTATTTTTCAACCCTGCAATCTATAGCGTGCAAAACTCGGGTCAATGCCCCGCTTACGACGTGGCATTTAGTCCGAATGGCATACTTACGCAACGTCCGTGGACCTCTAGCGTCAATTAGATGTTTTATTTGCAATAATAATATTATATCGTTAACTTTTTACAAAATATAGGATTTTTAGATTTTTTCGCGTTTTTTTGGTGTTATCATATCAGTAATCTTCAGTAGTCTGTCTTCACCTGTCTTCGTTTTTGCTAGCGTTCTGGTTACACCCTGTATACTATTTCATTCGTCATCATCATCTCAACCCGTCGCCGGCTCACTACTGAGCATAGATCTTCTATCAAAATGAGAAGGATTTTGGACATAGTCCACTAAGCTAGCCAAGTGCGGATTTTCAGACTTCACACACCTTTGAGAACATTATGGAAACTCTCAGGCATGACGGTTTCCTCATGATGTTTTACTTCACCATCAAAGTAAGGGATATTTAACTACTGAAAAGTTAGAGCTGCGTGCCAAATCCTGGACCCCCAAACCGAGTCAGTAGCTTTGTCTAACGAACTCTTAACCATAATATTATGTCACAAAAAAAACGGGCTGAATTGAGAACCACCTCCTTTTTGGAAGTCGGTTAATAAAGTCTAGTGCTTGATAGACCAAACTACGAGACCAAATTAAAATAGGAATTGTTAATAATTAAATTTTCCATTGTTTATCTCTTCCAATTTATTTTCGGAGGCTACAAATAAATTTAGATTCTTTGCTCATTATCAACCCTGAACGGACATTAACCAGGGTCGCCAGGGTCGCCAGGGGTCTCCAGGGGTCTCCAACTTACGCCATTAACAATTGCTAACTTTAATTTACTAGTCGAATTACCAACTTGTACTTCTGTGCGCTTAGTATAAGATACTAGCTTATGCTCGCGACTTCGTCCGCGTGGACTACACAAATTTCAAACCCCTATTTCACCCCCTTAGGGGTTGAATTTTCAGAAATCCTTTTTAGCGGATGCCTAAGTCATAATGCCAAATTTCAGATCTGTCCAGCAGTTTGAGCTGTGCGTTGATAGATCAGTCAGTCAGTCAGTCACCTTTTCTTTTATATACTTATTTAGATTACGTCTCGCCAACGATTTGAGAGTCAAAACACAGTAACATCAAAGTAAAATTGATCGTAAGGTTCTTGAATTGAAGTCAAAAATTCAATACCACTGGTTTTAATTTCGCAACGTTTCCGCTTGGAGCGCTGGCTGTAGATGTGTAGACAAACTTGCGCTTTAAAACAAGGTGGTTAAGGTCCAGTTTACTATAACGCTGAAGTGTTTCGACACTCGAATGCTATCAGCGTTGGTGAGACATAAAATCTCGTACTAAACATGCTGAATGAAAAGTTTGATTAAAATTTTCATTTACTAAGAGAAATGGCGAGACATTTTTCAGGAATTTAATTTTTTTAAATACCCTACCATTTTAGTGTTTCGTAGTTAGAAAAATGGGTCTTATTGATGGTCTTATGGTTTAGTTCGTCAGTCCGTCTGTCTGTCTGTCCGTCTGACATTAACAGTGTCGAAATTAGGTAGTTATGACATTCAAAAATCGATCAAGTGCGAGTCAGACTCACACACAAGAGGTTCCGTACCATCGTACAAAAATAACACTTAGTGATATTACGTAATAATTATACTTAGGTACTCTTTAGGTACGGAACCCTACGTTGCAACCAATATTTTTCGTATTTTTGTATGGAATGACCCGTATAATGTGTGGTAGGTTGTATAGTCCGCGACAGGTTGAGATGGCAATCGGGATATGAGGCAGGGGGACGCCCCGCACACCCGCAGGTCACCCACGCGCGCTCGCACCGGGCTAGCGCGGGGGCTGTGAGGTTGTGCGGGGCGTTCCCTCCTCGATTGCCATCTCGAACTGTCGCGTACTACCTACTTAAAGAGTCTACTACTTTTATCACTGTAAAGATATAATTACTCAAATTTAGTAAATTCAGGAGCAAATGAGTAGGTAGGTACCTACTCTCACAAATATTTTAAAGTGAAAATAATTTAAATTAAAGCCTTTTTTGATTACATTTTACTGAAGCTATTTAGAGTGCTTTTTCAAATATTTTTATCACAGCTGGCGTGCATTATTTCACAATTTTTCCAGTCTACTGATTCACTTTAGCGGTGGATTGCTACGTAAATTAAATTTAATAACACATAATTTTAAATCTATCTAAATATATGTAAAGAAAACCACTTTACCCATGGGCAACTATTCAGTGCTTTTCTTTTATTTATTACTTTGTCTTTGGTGCATAAAAGACATATCTTGAAGTCTGTGGACTTAGCTTGTCAAATGTCACTACTGACAGTTATGTCAATTGAATCTGAAGTTTTGTCGGTGTTTTGAAGTAAACGGATATTTTGTGTTTATAATTAGAAAAGATTTGTTAAAACCGTAAATAAAGGCTTTAAATGTTGTTTCTGTAATTGTATAGAAACGCAATTAAGTCTTGGTTTAATTCCCCGAATCCACTCAAGAATAAAATAACATTATATATATATATAATGGATAAGGAATAGGTGACTGACTGACTGGCTGACTGATCTATCAACGCACAGCTCAAACTACTGGACGGATCGGGCTGAAATTTGACATGCAGGTATCTATTATGACGTAGACATCCGCTAAGGGATTTTTCAAAATCCAACCCCTAAATGGATAAAACAGGGGTTTGAAATTTTTGTAGTTCACGCAGATGAAGTCGCGGGGATAAACTAGTTGATAGTAAGTGATGATGCAGTCTAAGATGGAAGTGGCATTGGGGGGGGGGGGGTTCGGTTTCTACGCGGCATCGAACCGGAACAATAAATCACTTCTAAGTTTCCTCTGGTCTGGCCTCGTGGGAGGCTTCGGCTGAGGCTAGTTACCACCCTACTAACAAAGGTGTGCCGCCATGTGATTTAGCGTTCCAGTATGATACCTTGTAGAACTGCAATAGGTTAGCCCGCTTCCATCTTAGACTGTATCGTCACTTACCACCAGGTGAGGACTATAACTTATATCTGAATAAAAAATAAAAAAATCTAAAACTTTTTAACTACTGGACCCTAAAAATGGATTGTTTAAACTTTTGACCTCAGAAATGACCTCTCGCAAAATTCCCACCCTATAACATTGTTTCCGTCAGTTTCCGTCAAGTCACTCCCTCACAATCGTAAGTGCTTGTCATCATAATATTATTTTCACTCGGCCCTCCAGACGCCTCTTTTCCTCTACAGTCCTCCGCCCTCCGAGAGTGATAAATAGCCAACATGAAAAGACGGACTCTCGAACGACTATTTATATTCCACTCTTGCGATAAAGTAAAAAAAAATCTTTCATGATAAATCTTTGTTTATTTTTAGGGTTCCGTACCTCTAAAGGAAAAACGGAACCCTTATAGGATCACTTTGTCGTCTGTCTGTCAAGAAACCTACAGGGTACTTCCCGTTGACCTAGAATCATGGAATTTGGCAGGTGGGTAGATCTTATAGCTGGCTTTAGGGGAAAAATCTGAAAACCGTGAATTTGTGGTCACATCACACAAATAAAATTAATTTGTGGTCATGAACTAATAATTAGTATTTTTAATTATCAAAGTAAGATAACTATATCAAGTGGGGTATCATATGAAAGGGCTTCACCTGTGGATTCTAAAACAGATTTTTATTTATTTTTATGAATCATAGTTTTTGATTAATCGTGCAAAATGTCGAAAAACACGACTGTACTACGAAACCCTCGGTGCGCGAGCCTGACTCGCACTTGGTCGGTTTTTTGAGATAAGTCTTTGTTTTTCCGAGACAAAAAGTAGCCTATGTTCGTATCTGTTGTAAAAAGTACTTAATTTGTGTATTTTTTACATACCTAGGTTTCCGTGACACATTTATTCAAGCATTTCCCGTATATTCAATGTACTCTGTGAGCATTTCACACAAATGACGTCATTGACCCTGCGCCACTTAGACCATGAAACCGCTCATTACATACATTTGTATGACTCTAACACATAACTAGGGTCTTTCACAGCTCTCTCTGCGATGCATTCCTCATTTCTGAAGTTCGTGACTCCTTCCAATAATCACACTACATATTATGTATCTAGCTGCTCCCCCCTGGCTTCGCTCGGGTGGAATTTAGAAAATCGGCGTGGGGTAGAATTTTCAAAAACCCAAATATCAATTTTCATGTGAATAACTTGAAAAATGTCGGACTTTCATACAAACTTTCATCCCTTATTTAACTTTGCTAGTTGCTACCTTCGTTCGCTAATTGACCAATCAAAAAGTGTACAAATGGTACCCAACAGGGCGTTACGGATATTCGCATCCGCATCCGCAAATGTGGAACATTCGCATTAATTCAGACATGCGCATCCGCGCATGTGAACTTCTAATAATCCGCATCCGCAGATGTCAAAATATTGGCATCCGCAACAACCCTTATTAATACAGTTGACCCTTGATAACTTACGAGATACTCGTATTTCCATCAAACTTGATGTAGCAAAACTTTTAGGGTTAAGTAATCTTTGAACGATCGGTCGGTCAGATGAGACGCGTGAAGCTTACGTTATTATATGAGAAGTTGGCAACAGCCTGGTTTATCAAGGCGTGATATTAACGTTTTTAGGGTTCCGTACGTCTAAAGAAAAAATCTGTCTATCAAGACTCTTTTTCTCAGAAACGCGTGGAGGTGCAAAATTTAAATTAAGTATAATGACATAGTACCTACTCAGGTCTACAATTGTCTTGTCTTGTCAATTGTGATAATAGATCAGTCAGTCAGTCAGTCAGTCAGTCAGTCACCTTTTTCTTTAATATATTAGGAGGAATTATAAAATTTCTAAATAATGATGTAGGTACACACATTGAAATAATCCATTCAAAAGTTTAAGCTATACCTAACCGAACAACTACTACGGTTATATACCTACTAAGGTATATACCTACTAAGGTATATACCTACTAAGGTATATACCTACTAAGGTATATACCTACTAAGCAGTGGCGTGCAGGTCATAGAGGCATAAATGCACTGCTTACCCCAGTTGAATAGCTCAATGCATATTTTTCATATTGACCTGCCAGTAAACAGGCTCTTACTTAACCTACCCTGGCTTCAAACCCTGTGCACGCCACTGCTACTAAGGTATATACCTACTATAGGGTACAAATAAACGCAGATTGCTACTTTGTTTTCTTTTGTTCTATTCAAAGAAGAATAAACTATACAATTCTGCGCTATTCTTTTCAAGTTTTCGTAAACAAAGACAATTCCTCCTACACCAATAGATAAAACGAACAATTTTCCTACCAAAGTTCCCTAAAAAAGCTTATGAAAGAGCATCAATAGAAATCTATGGTTTTCCGGTATCCTAACTCTAGTTTATTTTATGGAAAAGCGAGAAAGAGCGATTTTCCTTATCTCTGTTTACCAACTTAGTGCAGTTGTGTAATAATAATGAATTTGCTGTTCAAATTTACGTTATCATCATCATCATCAACCGATAGACGTCCACAGCTGGACATACTTATGGCTCTTGTAGAGACTTTTACACGCCGCCTGGATCCAGCGGCTCCCTGCGACTCGTCTGATGTCGTACGTCCACTTAGTGGGGGGTCTTCCAACGCTGCGTCTTCCGGTGCGAGGTCGCCATTCCAGCACCTTCCGACTCCAACGTCTATCGGCTTTTCGAACTATGTGCCCTGCCCATTGCCACTTCAGCTTCGCAACCCGTTGAGCTATGTCGGTTATTCTACTTCTCCTATTGATGTCCTCATTTCTGATTAATAATCACGTAGAGAAACTCCAAGCATAGCTCTCTCCATCGCCCGCTGAGTGATTCTGTTTCCAACGAGGCCCATATTTAGCGACCATTTACGCAATTGTTGTTAAATATGACATCATATGCTACGAACTGGTAAATGTTTACATTTTGGAATTCATTTAAATAAATATTATGTTATTGTTATTAGGTCAAAATGAAAATTTTGAAAGAAGCTTTTTCCCGCGACTTCGTCCGCGTGGACTATACAAATTTTAAACCCTTATTTTACCCCCTTAAAGATGTAATTTTCAAAAATCCTTTCTAAAACGGATGTCTAAGTTATAATCTCAGTCAGTCAGTTACCTTTTCCTTTTATCTTTTTATGTAATACATAAACAGAAAAGCTGACTGACTGACTGACTAACTAATCTATCAACGCACGGCTCAAACTACAGAACGAATCGGGCTGAAATTTGGCATGCAGATAGCTATTATGACGTAGACATCCGCTAAAAAAGGATTTTTGAAAATTCAATCCCTAAAGGGGTACAGTAGGGGTTTCAAATTTGTGCAGTCCACGCGGACTAAATTGCGGGAATAAACTAGTCTTTTATATATTTTCATATTAAATGTATCTAGTTTGAATATCGAGTATAAAGTTAACAAAAGTCTTCTTGAAAATGTATTGAAATATCGTTCTGCATTGAATAGAAGTTATTGAAATATACTCGTAACTTGTAAATAAATAACCAATGAATAGTGATGCGGCTCCGGTATCACTTGTATATTATTTATATGGTTTTTATTTAAAAAATCGTTTTATATCACACTTAATTTTTTTTAAATAGAAATAGCGAGCAAACGAGCAGGCGGGTTACCTGATATTAAGTGATTGCTGCCGGCCATGACCATTTGCAGCACCAGAGGAACTGAAAATCCGAAAACAGCGAATGCCTGCATTGCATCTCCGTTATATTCTCAAAGGTGTGTAAGGTCTACCAAAAGTGCTAGGTAGCACTTTTGCCGACAAAGGGTTGATCATGATGATGATTGAAATCAATCGTTTCCCAGCAATTATTGCAAATTCTTCACTTTAAAATATGTTTTCACCTCTGTCGGTATTTACAGGCAAGTGTCGTTTCATCCCTCTGGCTCGTTGCACGTTTTGTACGTGAAGTCAAACACTCAGGAGCTTTGTAAGGATCGGGAAAACCTGCTCAATTTCGCGCTTCACCGCCGATTGTATTGGCGGAGTAAGTAATAGGAAAGCTATATTTGAATTGAGTTACGTTTGATCCTTTAAACTTACATTTCGTACGCGCTTCTTCGTACAAACTTATTAAGTACGCCGAATATTCATTTTTTTTTTAAAGAATCTTAGCCATGTTAAATAACTAATATTCCCCTTTCCTATCCAACTAAGCGTCAGGCTCGTGCTAAGAGTAGGTACGATTGCACAATAGTGCAACGGGCGGGGTTTGAACCGTCGACCTTTCGATTTTCAGTCCACTCCTTTACCGGTTGAGCTATTGAGGCTCTTTTGTTATTCTTTGTCCGTGTTTCAACGTTCTGTTAGATGCGATGTTAGGTCGGGGTGTCTGGTGCAAATGGAAGCAACCACTAAGTCTGGTAGACACCCCTTTATTGTCCACACTTTACACTAATTGTTTATAGATAGGTATGTACTTGGATTACATACCACTCGCGGGACCCCAGTGAAGGGTTGGTTCGGGCCGGAATAGAATAGAATAGAATAGAATAGAATAGAATGATTTTTTTATTCATGTAAACTTTTTAAAAGTGCTTATGAATAGTCAGGTAGTTTTAATTTACCACTGGTTCGGAATGCCGTTCCTACCGAAAAGAACCAGCAAGAAACTCGGTGGTTGCTCTTTTTAAATTTTCAATTTACAATGTTATTATACCGTACTATACAAGCCATTGCAGCCCCGTGCATTGCTGGAGCGAGTCAAATCCAAGCTTTTTTATCGTTTACATAGTCTGCGACTGTATAATATGCTTTTTTTAGGAGCTACTCTCCTCCAGTCTCTATCTTAAAGCCTGGCCGGCAGGCAGAAGCCGGGTCCGTAGCCAGGGAAGATGAGACTGAAGAATGGAAACTGACTGATTTGGTCGCGATGTAGCGTTTTATAGGCCACATACTGCTGATTGGCAAGTTATTATTGATGTCAATTCGGAAATCGCAATTCAGCAATATGCGGCTTAGGCCTAGCTGTAACAGCACGCAGCATTTCAAGATGACAATCGGGGAGGTAACGCCCCGCACACCCGCACAACCCCCGCGCTTACCCGGTGCGGGCGAGCGCGTGTGACGTACGGGTGTGAGGGGCGTCCCTCCGCCTCATATTCCGATTGCCATCTCAATCTGTCGCGGACTATACGCACGGATATCCCCTTAACAATGCCTTGCTGTACGATATCAGTT
Source organism: Maniola hyperantus (assembly GCF_902806685.2). Lineage (NCBI taxonomy): Eukaryota > Metazoa > Arthropoda > Insecta > Lepidoptera > Nymphalidae > Maniola > Maniola hyperantus. The sequence continues at coordinate 671,737 of NC_048547.1, forward strand.
CACTCTGACGATAGTAGAAAGGTTAAAGAGGAACCATCTAGTCGAAGGGTGAAAATCTGATAAAGGGAAGCCGGAAACGTACTTACCTAAAAGAATATCAGCTTTCTATTTTTGTTTTCAAAACTTAATTTAGAAAAATTACTATCGTTACGTAACAAGAAATCTGTTAAACAACAATCTATGTGAATTAAGGCCATTTCTGATTTTGGCTTACCAAACTGAATCAAAATTACCGTGAACTTACACTTATAAGTTATTAATCACATCCCCAATTTATTATATCAAAATAAAACACCACTAACAACTTTAAAAACAAACAAGCATGGCCGCTTCACAAAAACAAATGTATCAATATCCCTTCAAAATCACCCTCAAGAATCACCCTTCAAAATACAAAATACTCAAAATAGTAGCATGTACCTGTTAAAACAATACTATTAATATAATTTTTAATTTGGAGGTATTATAGGGTAACTCGGATCCAACCGAGTTATTTACGTCAAATTTGTCTGACCTGTCAGAGTTCCAAATTCGTATTCGCTACTGGGCCAGATTAAATTGGTGTGAATTAAATAATTAATAATAATAAATAAATAAATTGGTTAAATTAGTCGACCGTAGAGCGAGACAGACCTAGTTCGCTCCTTTCGCTTTCGCTAGGGAAATGAAAGAGATAAATACTACGCAAAAATCTAACTAGGGAATCCGATATTTAACGGCTTGTATGGTGTAGGACTGTAGGTGTATGTTACTTACATTAGCTGTTATGTTTTTAACTTAAATTAGTACTTAATAACAAAAAAAAATTAGCATTTGTGACGATCGGACCTTTGTATTTACGAACGTATTACCGAATTTATGTGAATAGTACCTACTTACGCTATATTATGCCAATTCTTAAAGGGAAGCCGATAGGAATCGTGTTATATTGACTCTTCGCCGCTGCCATCTACCTAGTTATCTAAATGTATAAAAGGAAAAGGTCACTGACTGACTGACTGATCTATCAAAGCACAGCTCAAATTACATCCTAGTATCGGCTAAGAAAGGATTCTTAAAAATTCATCCCCTAAGGGGCTGAAATAGGATGTTGAAATTTGTGACGTAGTCGCGAGCTTAAGCTCGTTTACATTTACAAATAGGTAAATTCATAAACTGCGTTACAATTTATTTTTATTCCTATACAAGTTAGCCCTTGATTGCGATCTCACCTGGTGGTAAGTGAAGATGCAGTCTAAGATGGTAGCGGGCTAACCTGGAAGGGGTATGGCAGTTCCATTAAAGCCCCATACCCCCTGGTCGGTTTCTATCGGAACGCTAAATCGCTTGCCGGCAAGGCTGCGCAGGTAGGGTGGTGACTAGCCACAGCCGTAGCCTCCCACCAGACCAGACCAGAGACCATTTAGGAAATATTAATTCCCAAACTGCCACTGCCGGGAATCGAACCCGGGACCTCCCACTTATAAGATCACAGCGCTTACCACTGCACCAGGGAGGTCGTCAAATTAATTATAAAATAGTTTGATAAGATGCCATGGGCAAAAGTCAGCACACAAGCTATCTAATTAACTATAGAGTTGTCCTAATCAACCTTTATACAGGGTGCTACGAGAACTTTGATTAAAATGTCTGCAAAGACGTTATCAGCTGTCTATAGAATCGGAAACTTTTAGTTAGCGAACTTTAAGGTCTAAGGGTCTGTAAAATATGGTAGTGCTAATTATTGTACTCTCGAAATCCGCTTCTGAACTAAAAAGAGGTAGGTATGACTTTTGTTTGTAAGTATAGGTAGAAGGCAAAACCGAGTGTTTAATATATTGATTATAAAGCTTATTTCACACTACGGGATATTAATTATGTTATAGTCCGGTCAATATTGGTGTTCCTACATTCGTACTAATTTTTAGCCCTAAAAATAGTTAAAATTTCGTGGTTTAACGACACATTTTAATGTAGATTTAACGGGTACATACCACGATTTGCAATTGGATTGAAATATCGACAAAATAAAAACTTCAAATTAATCGTGATATGTCCCGTTATCTACACTAAAAATAATTGGTACGAATGTTGGGAACACCAATATTGACGGGACTATAACATAATTTATATCCCGTAGTGTGAAACAAGCTTAATACAATGCTCGCGACTTTGTCCGCGTGGGTTTAGGTTTCGAAAAACCCCGTAGGAACTGTTTAATTTTCCGGGATAAAAAGTAACCTATATCTATCCGTAGGCAGGATACAAGCTAATCTTTGCATCAAATAGATTTTTTATCCTTATTTATTTAGGGTCTTTTATTTTTATGTACATGTCAGCACTCAGCCCCATTATAGTTAATTAGAATAAAAAAAGGAATTCTTAACCTAACAAAATAACACAAATAACAAAAAAGAAAAAGTCAAAGAAAAACAAAATAGCCTTATTTCTTGAAGAATGTATAACTTTTGTATTAAATAGATGATGCTACGTCCATGAGGAAATAGATTTTTTTAAATTCTGTCGGAATTCTCTCTCTCTCTGGGATGTGAGCTATCTTTTCATTTAAGCCATTAGATCCTCGATAGCACAACGGTTAAAGAAGCGGACTGAAATCCGAAAGGTCGCCAGTTCAAACCCCACCCGTTATACTATAAAATTGTCGTACTTACTCCTGGAACAAACTTAACGCTTAGTTGGAGGAAAAGGGGAACATTAGTCGTCATGATAAAATATTTTTAAAAAAATGTCCTGTTTATATTCCCTACTTATCCCGTGAGAACTCACAGATTTTCCGGGTCAAAAATTAGGCTTTGTCCATCCCCAGGATCCCCCTCTCTGTAACTTTCGTCAAAACAGGATGAGGCCTGGAAAAAAATATACCAAAAGAATTGAATATGCTATGAGTCCTAAACAAATGCAAAGCTCTCAAGGAAATTAGTATTATCAAACGGAAATAAGATGGGCTCCAAAGAAAGTAGGGCATCTGTCTCAGTGTAAGGGTCGCTATACACATACATAGACCGACCGCTCGGTACAACCGGCTGGGTACAATCGGATTTTGTCGATGAATGTACAGCAAAAAGGCTTTTTTTTTTTTTTTTTTTTTTTAAATTCAGATACAAGTTAGCCCTTGACTGCAATCTCACCTGGTGGTAAGTGATGATGCAGTCTAAGATGATAGCGGGCTAACCTGGAAGGGGTATGGCAGTTTTTATTAAACCCATACCCCTTTGGTTTCTACACGGCATCGTACCGGAACGCTAAATCGCTTGGCGGCACGGCTTTGCCGGTTGGGTGGTAACTAGCCACGGCCGAAGCCTTCCACCAGACCAGACCAGAAATTTAGAAATTATAAAATTCCAAACCCCTGCCAGGAATCGAACCCGGGACCTCCCACTATTAAGACCACAGCGCTCACCACTGCGCCAGGGAGGTCGTCAATACTCGGTTCAGTTTTTTTTGAGTGCTCCTCTTTGAGTGATTCTTCACATGGTTGTGCTTGAGAGAGCCTAATCAGAAGCGCGTGGTTTTAGCAACGCGAATAAAACGTTCATATTTTGCAAACAAACATTTCATTTGAAAAGATTAATTTTTAAGTAAAGCATGCCTCAGAGCAACGTCTTTGCTCGTTATAGTTTTGTAGTTTATTTACGCATGAAGTTATCCATACTAATATTATAAATGTGAAAGTGTGTCTGTCTGTCTGTCTGTCTGTCTGTCTGCTAGCTTTTCACGGCTCAACCGGTCAACCGATTTTGACGAAATTTGGTACAGAGATAGCTTGCATCCCGGGGAAGGACATAGGCTACTTTTTATCCCGGAAAACTGGAGAGTTCCCACAGGATTTTGAAAAACCCAAATCCACGCGGACGAAGTCGCGGGTATCATCTAGTCTAAAATAAAAATAAAAATACTTTAAGGTAGTTTAAGGGGTCATAAATAACTATCAAAATATATTGGTTGATTTTCAAAAAGATTTGTTTCAAAAGCAGGTAGGCAACCTAGTAGGTAGAAGAGATTAATTCGCTGTTCAATAAAAATTGCCGTATCGAATGTGCCGACCTGTCTATGTGTATTGCAGCCCTAACATTTGAAATCGAAGCATCGAGGCAAACAGATTCGTATCCATGTATTGTATTCATAGTCCTTGCTCTTTGATGTTACCGCATTTGATATTGTGACATTCTCTATTCAAGTATTACCTACATAATAACATTATGTACCTTTGTATAGGCATTATACAAGATACTTTCTTCTTATCGAAATGATACTCGTTATCGGTAACAGGAAAGCAAATACGTTATCCTTGTACTGATATTGACAAATCTTAATAACATTAATAACAAAAAAAACGGGCCAAGTGCGAGCCAGGCTCGCGCACCGAGGGTTCCGTATTACAGTCGTATTTTTTCGACATTTTGCACGATAATTCAAAAACTATCATGCATAAAAATAAATAAAAATCTGCTTTAGAATGCACATGTGACGCCCTTTTATATGACAACCCACTTGATAAAGTTATCTTACTTCGAAAATTGAAAATACTAATTTTTAGTTATAGCCCACAATTTAAATTTTTTGTGTGATGTAACCACAAATACACAGTTTTCAGATTTTTCCCTTTATGTCTGCTATAAGACCTACCTACCTGCCAAATTTCATGATTCTAGGTCAACGGGAACTGCCCTCTAGGTTTCTTGACAGACCGACAGACAAAAAAGTGATCCTATAAGGGTACGGAACCCTAAAAAGAAACCAAAAGGGGAATTATCTATGTAGTTCAGCATATAATTTAAGCAGTGCAAGTTTGAACTAACTACTCAGTTGTTCTCGGTAGGAACAAGGCAAAGGTAGGGAACTTTAACGCTTTGACAAAAACACAAACTTCTACTTGTTCCGCAACTTGGTTAATGTTCCTTTGTTAATCAATATACTTACTGCACAAGTTTGTTAAACTGTTACTTTGTACACTAATCCATTAAATACTTTCTTTCTTTCTTCTAATTTTCTTTTTAGGGTTCCGTACCTCAAAAGGAAAAACGGAACCCTTACCTATAGGATCACTTTGTTGTCTGTCTGTCTGTCTGTCTGTCTGTCTATCTGCTAGCTTTTCACGGCCCAAGTTTAACCGATTTTGATGAAATTTGGTACACAGTTAGCTTACATCCCGGGGAAGGACATAGGCTTATTATCTCGGAAAACTAAAGAGTTGGAACGGGATTTTTAAAAAACCTAAATCCACGCAAACGAAGTCTACTTTTTATCCCGGAAAATCAAAGAGCTCCCACGGGATTTTTAAAACCCTAAATCCACGCGGACGAAGTCGCGGGCATCAGCAAGTGTTAACATAAAAAACTTTCAGCACAATCCTTAAACATTCTGCAGGTATCTATCGAAGTTTTACCAAATGATTAAAAATAAAATATTTCGTAGAGGTAGCATTATTCGGAAAAGCTATCAAACTCTGTATTTTTAACCCCTTTCACGCTATTTTTGTCGCTCTACGCAGTATAATAGTTTTATTTTCCGAAGGCTTTTTGTGAAACTTCATCCGCAGGGTAAATGTATTGTGCTACGAACTTGCGACCGGAAGCGGCAAAGGATTTTAGCCGACATTTTGTAACAGAGTAAAACATGGTATCGCTCCCGACCCTTGTACGTAGGTACGGTTATCTGTTAAACATACAATGTACCTACCGACTGAATACCTACCTAAAAGCATAATAGAATACTTTATAACACTTGCTGTTGTATTTTTGTGTAAAGTACCTATACATTATTTCAGCAAATCATATCTTTCTAAATATATAAAAGGAAAAGGTGACTGACTGAATGATCTATCAACGCACAACTCAAACTACTGGACGCATCGGGCTGTTTGGCATGCAGATAGCTAGTATGATTTTTGAAAATTCAACTCCAAAATGGGGGTTCAAAATTTGTGTAGTCCACGCGGCGAAGTCGCGGGCACAAGCTATTTTATAATATTGGTAGTGATCATTTGGTTTAACTTTTTATGGTGAAGGAAAACATCACGGGTAAACCTGCATACTCCGCATAAAATCCGCACTTGGCTAGCGTGGTGGACTATGACCTAAGACCTTCTCATTCTGAGAGGAGATCCAAGTTTAGTACTGGGCCGATGAAATGAATAATTATTCATTTAATCACATTTCATTTCATTTGAACACATTAGTAAAATGCAATGCATTTATATTAGTTACAGACCCAGGTACAGTCAACATAAACAAGACTAATTAACGTTCTTTAATTGTAAATTTATTCACCACTTTAGTATACGGTTAGACGTTAGTACTCTACTCTGTAAGTAAAACGCTGCGTTTAAGATTAATCGCTCAACGTACCACAGTCTCAATCGACCCACCACCTAGTACAGTCAGCAAAACCTCTGAACTTACAATATTTTAACCGTTTTTTTTTTTTTACTAAGTAATGCCCGCGACTTTATCTCTCGTGGGAACTCTATGCCACTCTCAAGCTCTTTAACTATACCCATTGAAAAATCATGTCGAAAAGCCGAACCAAACCTACAGTGGTAGATGCATTTGACGATTCAAAAGTACTTGTAAAAGTTTAATTGAATTAAAAATATTTTATTTATTAGCTGATGCCCGCGACTTCGTACGCGTGGATTTAGGTCTTTAAAAATCCCGTGGGAACTCTTTAATTTTCCGGGATAAAAAGTAGCCTATATCCTTCCCCGGGATGCAAGTTATCATTGTACTAAATTTCGTCAAAATCGGTTGAATGGATGGGCCGTGAAAGGCTAGCAGACAGACAGACACACTTTTGCATTTATAATATTAGCATGGATATAGATTTATTTAACACTACGTCTCGCCTTTCCTCGCTATTTTCCATGTCACACGGGCACTGTACCCGTAATACAAGATTTTACGTCTCACCAAACGTTGCTAGAATTCGAGAGTCGAAACACAATAACATCAAAGTAAAATGGACCTAAAGAGCCTTGAATTGAAGTCAAATATTCAATGCCACTGATTTTAATTTCGCAATGTTTCCGCTTGGAGCGCTGGTTGTAGAAGTGTAGACAAACTTGAGCTTTAAAACAAGGCGTCTAAGATCCAGTTTACTGTAACGCGGAAATATTTCGACTCTCGAATTTGGTTTGGTTTGGTGAGACGTAAAATCTTAAACTACGGGTACTGGGCAGTGTGGCCAGGGGATAGACGTAGGGCGGAGTATGCCCGCCTAGTTTCGAGCCCATTGAAAAAGGGCATACTTGGGCACACGTGAGTTCAACCGTAAGACAATATTTATTTTGTCAACCGTACGTACCGTTCGTGTTGTTTAATACATACCAATGTAAATTACATTGAATTCAATGTAACAACTTGCCGAGTTTGCATGGAACATGACGTGAACATTATTTAACTGTACTGTACTTAGAATACCTCTATGGCTCAGTGGTGGAATTATGGCTATTAAAACTGGAGGTAACACTCGGTTCCGTTTTCAGTTCGACTAGCTTTATAAAAGTTGGGTCCATCTTGGATTTACAATGACACTAAATATACATAACAAGCGACCCGCCCTGGCTTCGCACGCGTAATTTATAAAAAAAATCGTAGGGTTTTTTTATAAATAAAATATTGCCTGTCACTCAGGAATAATGTAGCTTTCTACTGGTGAAAGAATTTTCAAAATCGGTTCAGTAGTTCCACAGATTACCCCCTACAAATTAACTTACAAAATTTACCTGTTTGTTTTGTCATTCAGTCACTTACCACTCTTCAAGACACAAATATGTACATATAAAAATCCAATACCACTTTAAAGTAATATTCCGCATCAAAAAAAAATTTTTATATGGAAAATACTGTAAATAGCCACTATCTGGCCATAATATAATCTCCTCATACAGGAATAACTCATTACTCCATTAAAATATCCAGTGTAATCCTCAGTTTAATTTAATTTGGGTCAGCTTTAAACATTCAATACGTTTTGTAAATCGCTAGAGTATTGCTCGATGTTAAATTAAATCAAGCCCAGTCAGTCCCGCGGGCGATATTGTTTGATATGATATACAAAACAGACTGGACTCCTATTGGGGTTCCGTATGCAAAATATGCAGACCGTATCCTACTTTCTGATCTGAGGGCTGATTCGCGAACTCTGTGTGTAACAATGAATGATAGCCACCGAAATCATTTCACATTTATTTTTAATCCATTGAAGATTTTCTAGGAATAATATTTTAATATCACTTAGTGAAGCAGCAATGTACAACCAACCAATATCAAATGAGCTCGGTGGCTATCATTCCGTGTTAGACAATTTATTTATTTTATTTATTTTATTTATTTTATATCTAATTAGAACGGCAGTGCCACTTACACTAACTAGATGATTAATAATAAATTTAAATACAAATAAAGGTACAAGAAAAAAGACATAAAATACATAACGATAAAAGATCAAAGAATTTTGAATATGTACGCTGAGAACATTGAATGACATATTCATGCAATGCTCTCAGCGTACTTCAGTAACTCCCGAGCCAGTATTATAGAGCCATCATTAAATGGGTCCCATTGAGCATTATTGTCCAAAAGCGCGTTGAATGATGCTAATGAACGGGGTTATAGGTGACATAGATCTAGCAACAGTGCGATGATGTGGGAGCGAATGAGTTAGCGAATCAGCTGCAGAGATGGCTGTGGGCTAGCGTTACAGAACTCTACCTCTTTATTTTATAAGTACTTATTTAGGTATTAAAAGAAGCGAATTCAAACAAGAAGCCTACAGAAAGATTATCCTATCTCACCCGGAGTTTTCGAGCTGGATGTTCTTACATAAACAATGGCTCGCTTTTAAGCAAAATATGCGTTATTTATGTAGACATAAACCTAGTGCACCCGGGAGACTTAGCCGTTCACAGAGAACAAAGACTTTCTGCCTTTTGAGTCTCATAATCCTTGCTTTGGGCCTTATATTACTGAGGCGGGATGTAAAATACTATTAAAAGTAAATGATGCCTCTGAAATACGTAAGTACCTATACAGGGTGTTACCAGAACGCTACCAAACGAAGACAGGTGATTGATGATTTCTGATAATATGATACCACAAAAAAAAACGCGAAAAAAAATATAAAACAATTCTTTTTAGTTTTGTAAATGTTTACGATCTATTGCAAATAAAACATCTGACTGATAATAGAGGTCATCGAACGTTGCGTAAATAGGCCACTTGGGGTCAATACGTCCGTGTCGTCGGTGGGGCATTGACGCGAGTTTTTCACGCTATACATTGCGGGTTTGAAAATACTAAATCGCTAAAACTACAAAATGAGGCAAATGGTTATTGGTATTGGATTGTGTTTAGGTAGTATAACAATAACGCTAAGTTTTTGCTAGCATTCTATTACACCCTGTATAATAAAATGATAGTACCTAAGTCAATGTCAATTTTTAGAGTTCTTCAGGGATAAAAACCGGTTAAGTGCGAGTCAGACTAGCGCACCGAGAGTTCCGTACTCGAGTATTTTTTCGACATTTTGCACGATAAATCAAAAACTATTATGTATAAACATTAATAAATTTATCTATTTTATATTTATTTTAGAATGTACATGTAAAGCCCTTTCATATGATAACCCACTTACTATAGTTATCTTACTTTGAGAACATTATGGAGAGCTCTCAGTGATGCAGTTTACTTACAGTTTTCCTTCACCGGTAAACCACGTCATATTTAATTTCTTAAAGCACATATAGCTCTGAAAAATTAGAGTTGCCTGCCTAGGATCGACTCTGAATAGCAGTCCAATACCTTAACCAGCAGGCTATGTCTACCTCTGAATGACATTTAATATTTGATATTCAAGAGCACATTGCGTCGCTGCAGCGACAATGGCCAACAAAAGCGCCATTGTGCCGCGTCGCTGCTTGCGTTGTTGATACGGCTTACTGCCACAAACAACACCGTCCCACTGTGGAAACTGGATGACTTAGCGATAGCGACTTTGTATTAAGTATATTATCAATTCATGAAAAATACTTAACAAGATAAAAAAACCGGCCACGTAAGAGTCGCACTTGCACTCGAAGGGTCCCGTATTAAACAAGATGTAACAATTTGTACCTACTTTTAATTTTCATGACGGCCTTAATCGTCTATTCAAAGACAACCTTCCTTTGGGCTTCGCCGCAGTCGGGTAAAAAGTTGCTGCTAGGGAATACTAAAAAAACCGGCCAAGTGCGAATCAGACTCGCGCACTGAGGGTTCCGTACTACAATCGTATTTCATCGACATTTTGCACGATAAATCAAAAACTACTTACTAGATCTCGTTCAAACCAATTTTCGGTGGAAGTTTGCATGGTAATGCACACCATATATTTTTTTTTATTTTATGATTCTCTGGGTTTGATAAAAAAAATATTTGTGTTTCAGTTCTAAGTATGGGGAACCCCCAAAATTTATTGTTTTTTTTTCTATTTTTACTTACCAAGTTTCAACAGTGTAGCTCTTATAGTTTCGGCAAAAAGTGGCTGTGACATACGGACGGACAGACAGACAGACATGACGAATCTATAAGGGTTCCGTTTTTGCCATTTGGCTACGGAACCCCAAAAATACTGTTACCCAGATGAACTACGTTAATATCTCTCAAGGACGGGTTTGTTGTTGCAGGTGTTGTTGTAACTTTTCTTCTCAAAGTCAACAGTTGAGGAGGGTCTCAAATCATTAATTCATCTCGCCCCAATTTTATAAAATCACTTTGTTTTTGTTTATCAAAGACCTCTTCATTTGTACCTATTTCTCTTAATTTATTCTTTTAACTAGTTGACGCCCGCGACTTCGTTCGCGTGGAATTAAGTTTTTAAAAATCTCGTGGAAACTCTTTGATTTTCCGAGATAAAAAGTATCCTATGTCACTCTCCAGGTCTTTATCTATACCCATGCAAAAAATCACGTCAATCCGTTGCACCGTTGCGACGTGATTGAAGGGCAAACCAACAAACCAACACAATTTCGCATTTATAATAACTGATTTGCATGGCATGGCAACCATTTTAAATTTTATATTAGGTATTTTTGATATACCTAGCGGCAGTAGCGCGCTAGCTCTTAGAGTCTTTAAGAGCTAGCGCGCACCACGGAAAATTTCCGTAGGTAGGTAAGTACGTTTTTTCCCGCAAAATCTGTGAACTATAGAATTAGGTACATAGAATTCCCCTTACTGCAGTATTAATTCCGCGCCGAATTTTGATAGATTACAATTCAAAAAACGCACCGCAACTCACCGCATCGTAGTGCGCGCTAGCTTTAAATGTAAAATTCATGTTCTGTCCTTTTTTAGCTAGGCTGTAGGTGTATTAAAATGAAAAAGATGCAGATATTCTAAATTAAGTTTAGTGAAAGAATAGAATCATGATCAGCGCCGATTCTGTTGTCTTTCTCTAAACAAATTATTTAAAATAAAAACAGTTCAAAATATGAATTTCCGAATTGCAATGAATCGCTCAGCGATTAACTCGGCAGTCGGCAGAGGGTAATAACTGTCAAAACGGAAGCGCAGATATTAATCAAAGGGCACTTTCGCAACGAGGTTTTTAATCAGCGAGCAATTAATGTGATTGATTGCCCGGAACGCCTCGCTGATAATTACGTTAAAAGTAATTTCGCGATGTTCAGGTGAAAAGATGTCTATGCCTACTTTGTATGAGTAACGCGATGTTCAGGTGAGAAGATGTCTATGCCTACTTTGTATGAGTAACGCGATGTTCAGGTGAGAAGATGTCTATGCCTACTTTGTATGAGTAACGCGATGTTCAGGTGAGAAGATGTCTATGCCTACTTTGTATGAGTAACGCGATGTTCAGGTGAGAAGATGTCTATGCCTACTTTGTCTGAGTAACGCGATGTTCAGGTGAGAAGATGTCTATGCCTACTTTGTCTGAGTAACGCGATGTTCAGGTGAGAAGATGTCTATGCCTACTTTGTCTGAGTAACGCGATGTTCAGGTGAAAAGATGTCTATGCCTACTTTGTCTGAGTAACGCGATGTTCAGGTGAGAAGATGTCTATGCCTACTTTGTCTGAGTAACGCGATGTTCAGGTGAGAAGATGTCTATGCCTACTTTGTCTGAGTAACGCGATGTTCAGGTGAGAAGATGTCTATGCCTACTTTGTCTGAGTAACGCGATGTTCAGGTGAGAAGATGTCTATGCCTACTTTGTCTGAGTAACGCGATGTTCAGGTGAGAAGATGTCTATGCCTACTTTGTCTGAGTAACGCGATGTTCAGGTGAGAAGATGTCTATGCCTACTTTGTCTGAGTAACGCGATGTTCAGGTGAAAAGATGTCTATGCCTACTTTGTCTGAGTAACGCGATGTTCAGGTGAGAAGATGTCTATGCCTACTTTGTCTGAGTAACGCGATGTTCAGGTGAAAAGATGTCTATGCCTACTTTGTCTGAGTAACGCGATGTTCAGGTGAAAAGATGTCTATGCCTACTTTGTCTGAGTAACGCGATGTTCAGGTGAAAAGATGTCTATGCCTACTTTGTCTGAGTAACGCGATGTTCAGGTGAAAAGATGTCTATGCCTTCTTTGTCTGAGTAACTACAGTACGCGGCAGAAAATAATGTACATAGACCTTTAGAAGGAGTTACCGGTTTTGTAGAGCATTGTCTCTGTCGTTGAGCCCGACAAATGTCACATAAGTACGAGTGACAGAGACAACGCTCTACAAAGCCGAAATCTCATTCTAAAGGTTGATGTACATTATTTTCTACCGTGTACTGTAGCTTGTAGATAAGTCTAAGTACTCTACCTCACTAGCACTGCAATGGTGACTGGTGACGCAACCAGGTCGCGCTACCAACAGAATGTAAAATCTCTATGGAGATCCATGGCCGCCTGGTTGCGCAACTAAACGGACTCCAGTGGCCCTACCGCGGTTGTTTGACAGCTACAATGTCACGATCGCAATCATCTCTGATTGGTTAATGCTCGCTCACTATTGGCTACAATGCATTGTTGCAACAAGAATCGCACAAATTCAGCCAATCAGAACAATTGAGATTGTAATAATGATTGATGCAGGTTTTAGACAATCGCCCTGCTGGTGAGGTATCCCTCTATACAGCTGTATACATTTTGTTGATAGCGCGAGCTACAGGGTGATTCGCTAACTCAGTAATCAAACTAAATGATAGTGACCAAACTCATTTGACATTGGTTGGTTCCACATTGCCGCTTCGCCGAGTGATACCTATACCAAAAGAATTTTTATAGAAAACCTTCAATGGATTAATAATAGCTCAGTGGCTGGAGGTACATAGCATTCAATGTTGAATACTGACTCAGCGAATCATTCAATGTTGAATACTGACTCAGCGAATCATTCAATGTTGAATACTGACTCAGTGAATCATTCAATGATGAATACTGACTCAGCGAATCATTCAATGTTGAATACTGACTCAGTGAATCATTCAATGATGGATACTGACTCAGCGAATCATTCAATGTTGAATACTGACTCAGCGAATCATTCAATGATGAATACTGACTCAGCGAATCATTCAATGTTGAATACTGACTCAGCGAATCATTCAATGTTGAATACTGACTCAGTGAATCATTCAATGATGAATACTGACTCAGCGAATCATTCAATGTTGAATACTGACTCAGCGAATCATTCAATGTTGAATACTGTCTCAGCGAATCATTCAATGTTGAATACTGTCTCAGCGAATCATTCAATGTTGAATACTGACTCAGCGAATCATTCAATGTTGAATACTGACTCAGCGAATCATTCAATGTTGAATACTGTCTCAGCGAATCATTCAATGTTGAATACTGACTCAGCGAATCATTCAATGTTGAATACTGTCTCAGCGAATCATTCAATGATGAATACTGACTCAGCGAATCATTCAATGTTGAATACTGACTCAGTGAATCATTCAATGATGAATACTGACTCAGCGAATCATTCAATGTTGAATACTGACTCAGCGAATCATTCAATGTTGAATACTGACTCAGTGAATCATTCAATGATGAATACTGACTCAGCGAATCATTCAATGTTGAATACTGACTCAGCGAATCATTCAATGTTGAATACTGTCTCAGCGAATCATTCAATGTTGAATACTGTCTCAGCGAATCATTCAATGTTGAATACTGTCTCAGCGAATCATTCAATGTTGAATACTGACTCAGCGAATCATTCAATGTTGAATACTGACTCACCGAATCATTCAATGTTGAATACTGACTCAGTGAATCATTCAATGATGAATACTGACTCAGCGAATCATTCAATGTTGAATACTGACTCAGCGAATCATTCAATGTTGAATACTGACTCAGTGAATCATTCAATGATGAATACTGACTCAGCGAATCATTCAATGTTGAATACTGACTCAGCGAATCATTCAATGTTGAATACTGTCTCAGCGAATCATTCAATGTTGAATACTGTCTCAGCGAATCATTCAATGTTGAATACTGACTCAGCGAATCATTCAATGTTGAATACTGACTCAGCGAATCATTCAATGTTGAATACTGTCTCAGCGAATCATTCAATGTTGAATACTGACTCAGCGAATCATTCAATGTTGAATACTGTCTCAGCGAATCATTCAATGTTGAATACTGTCTCAGCGAATCATTCAATGTTGAATACTGACTCAGCGAATCATTCAATGTTGAATACTGACTCAGCGAATCATTCAATGTTGAATACTGTCTCAGCGAATCATTCAATGTTGAATACTGTCTCAGCGAATCATTCAATGTTGAATACTGACTCAGCGAATCATTCAATGTTGAATACTGTCTCAGCGAATCATTCAATGTTGAATACTGTCTCAGCGAATCATTCAATGTTGAATACTGTCTCAGCGAATCATTCAATGTTGAATACTGACTCAGCGAATCATTCAATGTTGAATACTGTCTCAGCGAATCATTCAATGTTGAATACTGTCTCAGCGAATCATTCAATGTTGAATACTGACTCAGCGAATCATTCAATGTTGAATACTGACTCAGCGAATCTTTCAATGTTGAATACTGACTCAGCGAATTATTCAATGTTGAATACTGACTCAGCGAATCATTCAATGTTGAATACTGACTCAGCGAATCATTCAATGTTGAATACTGACTCAGCGAATCATTCAATGTATATCTATGTAGTCTTATGTATGTCTATTATATTTTATTTGTATGTATTAGTGTATTAACAATATGTATTTTATATTCTTAGTATATGGTTTAGTTTATTTAGCTATTGGTATTAAGGTTTATTTTACACCACCTCCCATTGTCCATTTGTTCGTTTTTTCCCTAGCGTTAAGGTTGTCTGGAAGAGATCGCTATTTAGCGATAAGACCGCCTTTTTGTACGTATTTATTAAGATTTCTTTTTGTAACCTGTCATTTGTGTTTCTGTGGTGCAATAAAGTATATACATACATACATACATACATACATGTTGAATACTGACTCAGCGAATCATTCAATGTTGAATACTGACTCAGCGAATCATTCATTTTTTTTTTTTTTCCTTTACCAAAATTGTAGTTACAAAGTAATGATAAATGAAGGTACGTTGGAAATGCTTAACTCGCTTCGATCCTAGTAAGATAATGCCCTTAATTGTCGTGTCTCCATATCGGAGTATTAATGGCCTCTCAATTCCAATATGGCGGATCAATCTATCTCGTAGATCCTATATCACAGCCGTAATAGATGCAAATTAAAGCAGCAGCGCTGAATTATGCGCAACCTGTCCTAATGCTGAATTAGTTTTGAAACGATTTCTGATTGCTCATCTGTGGAAACGTACAACTTTATATTACGCACGTTCACGCCTGTACTAAACTATTCAATAAAATAATAAAATCATGGAGCCGATTATCTTGTACATCATCATCATCATCATCATGATCAACCCATCACCGGCTCACTACAGAGCACAGAGAAGTGGGTGACTGTGGGTGGTGAAGTGGGTGAAGTGGGTGACTTCTCTCAGAGTGAGAAGGGTTTTGGCCATAGTCTACCACGCTGGCCAAGTGCGGATTGGCAGACTTCACACACCTTTGAGAACATTATGGAGAACTCTCAGGTATGCAGGTTTCCTCACAATGTTTTTCTTCACCGTTAAAGCAAGTGATATTTTAATTACTTAAAAACGCACATAACTTCGAAAAGTTAGAAGTGCGTGCCCGGGATCGAACCCCCGACCTCCGATTGGAAGGCGGACGTCCTAACCACTAGGCTTCCACAGCGCCCCTGTCGTTATCTTGTACACAACCTCTAAACTAAAGTAAATTAACGGGTCTAAATCTAGTGCTATCCGTTTCCGCAAGCAACCCTATGAAAGGGAAAGCAATAGATGTAGACGTGCCATTTTAGTTTAGTTTAGAGATTGTGTACAACGGAATTAGCCACATTACTTAATTTACCATTTAAATATGACTTAACTACACTCGCGACTTTGCCCGCGTGGACTATATAAATTTCAAATCCCCATTTAACCCACTTAGGGGGGAAATTTTGAAAAATCATTTCTTAACGTATACCTACTCTTTACAAATAACACACCCTTCAAATTTCATATTTCTGGAACCAGCGGCTTAGGCCCTGCGTTCATATGAAAGCCAGTCAGTCAGGACATACAGAAGTTAAACTTCCCTTTATTCATCTTCTAAGTTCGTACTAGAAGTAGGCATGTAATTAAGTCTAGTAAAAGAGAAATAGAAGGCAAATAGACAAAAATGTTATTCAGGTTTTGAAAACTTGCAAATAACCATGGTCTGTTAACGTTAGCGAGAGATCTGTCTATTGGACACAGCGAGCTGACGCGGCTGAAAACTAATGAAAGTGCTCATTTCACATAAAGCCGTAATCTTGAGGCGGAACTCAAAAAACGCCTGAAAGCAGATAAAAAGAAAGTTTTAGACCGTATGTTTACACTACTTGGTCCCCAGCTTTGTAGTCACCACCCAGAGCCAGTTCTACCAGAGACGAAGCGCGGAGGCATAAAGCAACTAATTAATTCATCTCTCGGCCCAATATCGCAAAGTGGGCCTTTGTTTTCGTTTATTACGGAGATTGCCCCCTGAACTTGAGCACAGACTTGATTATTTTGTATTTCTGGTAATTCTTACTAATAAATTGTCTTATAATTTCATTTTGAAGTCTTGTCTTGTTTAAATTAATTATATACAAACGTAAATCCAACAGAATTGAAATGTATCTCAAATGGAAGCTTAAAGTGAACGCACACTTATCCGAGCCGAACGCGTCGAACGAATCGAAGTCAAGGAGGCCTCGCACACATATCCGCACCAGAAGAATCGACCGCGCCGAAAGAATCGACTCAAATTAGAATCACTATTTTTTTAAACAATGAAGAAATAGTACTCGCGCTTTGCTTTGTCTTACGCAACTGATAGAATGCGACCGCATAAACCGCGCCGAATCTGATGACGTCATCTGAATTCGTCTAGGATTACAAGATTTTACGTTTCACCAAACCAAACCAAATTCGAGAGTCGAAATACTTCCGCTTTACAGTAAACTGGATCTTAAATGCCTTGTTTTAAAGCTCAAGTTTGTCTACACTTCTACAGCCAGCGCTCCAAGCGGAAACATTGCGAAATTAAAATCAGTGGCATTGAATATTTGACTTCAATTCAATGCTGTTTAGGTCCATTTTACTGTAACGCGGAAGTATTTCGACTCTCGAATTTGGTTTGGTTTGGCGAGACGTAAAATCTTGTACTACGGGTACTAGGGTTCTTGCAGATTCGTACGATTCGACGCGGAGAAGTGTGCGAGGTTTCATGAGATTTCATATGCAGAATTCTAAAATTCGTTTCGTTCGGCTCGTTCGACGCGTTCAGCTCGAATGAGTGTGCGTTCACCTTTGTTATAACTACCCTACTAGTACTTTTTATTTAATAAAAGCGACTCGCCCCGGCTTCGCACGGATAGCTTATTACAATTTCCGTAGGAATCTCTATTTAAAAAAAATATAGCCTATGTCACTCAGGAATAATGTAACTTTCTACTGGTGAAAAAAATTCCTTAAGTAATTCCAGAGATTACCCCCTACAAACAAACATGCAGACTTTACCTCTTTATATTAGTATAGACTATAGGAACAAGAACCCAAGAAAGAATAACTGTAAGTACCTATACAATTTTACATACTAAAATCCAAGCAATAAAGATTACATTGCATATAGCCTAAACACCTCATTATAATAAACATTATCACATACGACGCCAAACCGTAAAAGGGCGTCATTTATGTTAAAACACCCATTTTGTTTCCCTCTCGCAAGTGGGTGCGAATTGAACCTCATATCACACGAGATTTACTAAACCACTTAAGATTCTAAATAATTAATTCATTATAAGATCCATTCCTGTGTGTCACAAACTAAGCTATTCTCACAGTGAGTTTAAAACACGCAATGTACTTCAAAAATCAGAAAGTTTCTCATTGAATTATCATTATAAAAAGTTTAGTACTAGCAATGCTAGTCTAAAAGGGGTTGGGGAAGGTACTATTTTGCGTTTCCTTGCGAACCTTTGAGGGTTTTAAAGACCTTTAATACTTGTTTGAATGATTACAGATCCGGTCTATGCTTCCTTTCAATTCTGTAAAGGGATGTTTTGTATTATTTTGTATTTGGGAGCGTATTACATAACTGAATAGATGTGGGTTCTCCCTTAATAGATATACTCGTAATGCTTAGATTTAAATTTAAATTTTGATTAGGTTTGTGCTTTGTGTAAAGATCATAATCTTATAAATATATAAAAGGAAAAGGTGACTGACTGACTGAATGACTGACTGACTGACTGACTGATCTATCAACGCACAGCTTAAACTACTGGACGGATCGGGCTGAAATTTGGCATGCAGATAGCTATTATGACGTAGGCATCCGCTAAGAAAGGATTTTTGAAAATTCAACCCCTAAGGGGGTTAAATAGGGGTTTGAAATTCGTGTAGTCCACGCGGACGAAGTCGCGAGCATATGCTAGTAAATATAATACGTGATAGTTCCAGATGGCAATGGGGTATGAGGCGGGGGACGCTGCGCACACCCGCGCTATCCCGCACCGATTAGCGCGGGGGCTGTGGGGGTGTGCGGGGCGTCCCCAGCTCTGATTTTCAGCAAGTACAATCCGCACTGGGCCAGTTTGGTGGACTGCGGCCAAACCCTTTTCATTGCTGAGCGGAGATTCATACTCAGTAGTGAGCCAGCGATGGATTGAACGTGATAATAAAAAACCATTATCTTACCTAATTTAACATAACCTCCCTGAGGTACACGATAAGCGTCACGTCTCCCCGTCTCCACACGTGCGCGGTTGATTGATGTACCCTCACACGTGCGCGGTTGATTGATGTACCCTCACACGTGCGCGGTTGATGGATGTACCCTCACATGTATCGTTGCTCACCCTCGCGGTGATTAGCCGGATGACGTGATAGGTTTGTTTCCGCTGTTATCTCTCACACAATTACGTTGACATGAGACACTTATATTCCCACCTACTGTCTACTTATGTTCTTGTTCTTTGTCATTTTCTTATAACTTTACTTTCTGCCTTTCCATTTTGTTTATTATTCACTAGTGAACCGTCCCGGTTTTGCACGGGTGCTTGCTTGCTTGAATTGAAGCGAACCTATTCCACTTTACATTATTTTTATGTAACTTCAACTATTTACGCAGCGCACGCCACGGAATCTAAATATATAAAAGAAAGGATTTTTAAAAATTCAATCCCTAAGGGGGTGAAATACGGGTTTGAAATTTGTGTAGTCCACGCGGACGAAGTCGCGAGCATAATCTAGTCTCTCATATTTTAATTTGCCAAATTGGTTTTTGCCCATGACTGCGTAGAAGGAAGTTAAGTGTTTAGAGATCCCGGCGAGTCTAGCCGAGTAGATCAGCTAGTTGTACCTAATTTAACATAACCTCCCTGAGGCACACGATAAGCGTCACGTCTCCCCGTCTCCATACGTGCGCGGTTGATTGATGTACCCTCATATCACACGTACGCGGTTGATTGATGTACCCTCACATGTATCCACGCGATTGGGATATGTGCACAAAGTCTATAAAACATTTATATGAATAAAGATCAACAAGAATTTGATGGTAATTTATGCAGGATAACACAAAGTGCATTTGAATAGGCCCCTCTGCAATTCTAAACAAAACGTTATTGGGCGGCAGGAAATGCCGTTTTTTTTTTTTTTTTTTATACACTTTATTGCACACAACACAAAGTAAACATTGAAAAAACACAATACAGTTGTACAGTTTGTATGCAAGACCGCCTATACCTCGGCTTAGGATTCATTATATACCATTCTGTATGATAATTATAACTTAATATAATACCGTGTTTAGTACAATCTGTGGTTACATTCCTTTTGTTTATCAAAGCTAGAGAACTTAGTTGATATAGAACTATTATTCCCGCAACTTCATCCACCTGGGTTTAGGTTTTTAAAACTACCGTGGAAACTCTTTAATTTTACGGGTCAAAATAAACTGGAAAGTTAGATACTTTCCAGGCCTTGCTACCTACATCCATGCACGACTGCTTTACCGATTCGTAGCTACGTTGTGACGTCGTAGCTGGAGGCAGGGTTGTTGCAATGAAGGACCAGCTACATATAAAAAGGATTAAAGGACAAACCAATAAACACACGCATTTATATTTTACAATACTATTCTAAATATATAAAATGAAAAGCTGATTGACTTACTGACTGACTGATCCAGCAACGTATAGCTCGGACTACTGGACGGATCGGTACTGAAATTTGGCATGCAGATAGCTATTATGGCTTAGGCATAGGATTTTTGAAATTCAACCCCTTAAGTCGCCGTGAAGTCGCGTTCATAAGCTATAGGGTATAATATAGGAAGGAGAAGAGTGACCAAAGTTACTTTTATCCCGGAATATCAAAGAATTCCGACGGGATTTTTAAAACTAAATTCTCGCAGATGAAAACGTGGGCATCATCAGCAAATCTAGTATCTCCTACTCTACAAATGAAGTTTGCTCTATGAGCATAGATAATGTACACATTGGGAGCTAGCGTAGCAACTCAGATTAATCTAAGCGTAGCAATTTAGTATTTATATGGACGAACTATGTATTTTACTTTAATTTCAGTTTTGTTTACTTGGTTTAATTTCAAAATTTAACGTTCAGCTGGAAGCTTTCAACAAAACGTAAGGCTAGAACAAACACAACGCGACGCGATGCAAGCAATGTATGACAGAACCGTCTCTGCGGCTCCTCGAAATTATAATACGAGGGAATTAGAGATGAGATCTAAAATTTCATAATAAGTACACAATTGTCAAGAGTATAATTAACCAACTTACATCGTTTGGTTTTGTTGACATGGTACACTCTCCTGAACTATATGTCCCGCAAATTGCTAATGCGCGTGGCCGCCATTTAGTGACGTCAGCACTAGGCTAAAGTTTCGAGCTGATGGTATATTTTTATTTCAGCCGACGTCAAATTGACGTCATTTCGATTCTAATGAGACATGGTTGCAGCGCAATAGCAATTTGCGGGATTTTTTTTACAAAATTAAAGAAATTAGGTGCAAAATAAAAATAGAGCGACATGACAACGCTTTTTCTTGCCGTTTACATCAAGAAAGCCTTTTTTTTATTTTTTATTTTATTTATTTATTCAGATACAAGTTAGCCCTTGACTGCAATCTCACCTGGTGGTAAGTGATGATGCAGTCTAAGATGATAGCGGGCTAACCTGGAAGGGGTATGGCAGTTATTATTAAACCCATACCCCTTTGGTTTCTACACGGCATCGTACCGGAACGCTAAATCGCTTGGCGGCACGGCTTTGCCGGTAGGGTGGTAACAAGCCACGGCCGAAGTCTCCCACCAGACCAAAAACAATTACAACAAAGCTTTACAAAACAATTTTTTTTGCAATTTACAACAAGGTTTTTGCAACTGTGGATTGTAAAGTTTAATTCTCCTGAGGATGCTCCGGTATCGGGGCGAAACGTGCGTCGAGTGTGTTTTGGGATGTATGTGGTGCTGCGTGGTGGTGCGTATTTTTGCTTCGTGGCTGGCTTTTCCTACATGTTTAGCAGTGGGAGGACAGGCGGTGCGTATCGCATGCTGCATATTGCACTATACAGTAGACCTGTTGTTAGTAAAAGCTAAACAAATTTGTGTACGCCCTAAGGAGACTCCGTATGATAGTATCGAAAGAAGCCGCGGTGACTGCTTACCATGGTTACGTAGCGTCAGTTCTCTCATATGGACTGCCCGTCTGGGGTAATTCAGTAGACATTGAAAGAGCATTCAGGGCTCAAAAGAAGTGCATTCGGGCTATTTTTGGTGTTGGTCCTCTGGTAAGTTGCAGACCGTTGTTTAAAGACTTAAAGGTTTTGCCGCTACCGAGCATGTTTATTAAAGAAATATGCATTTTCGTCAAAAAGTACCCTCAGTATTTTAAGCGTAACAGCGAAATGAATAGAAGTAAAAGGTATCCTAATAAATTGTACGTACCGAGATGCAACATGGATATATTCAAAAGAAATGCCTTTTATAAGGCCATTATGGTATTTAATAAGCTACCGCAGTCAATACAAGCCATGCCGCTACAAATGTTTAAGGTCAAACTTAAGGACTGGCTTATGGAAAAATGTTTCTATAGTGTAAATGATTATATGACCCATTAATGTAGATTTGACCTTAACTGTTTTGTTGCTGTTGTAGGATAATTATTTATATTTTATGATAACTAATTTTTTTTTTAAATTATTATTGACATCGACATGCGTTTTTAATGTAATAGAACAATTTGCACACTAAGTTATTGGTTGAATGTGTTAGAACAAAATAGATTTAAGACCAAATTGTACCACATTCTAGCAAATAAACACTATTTCTATTTCTATTTCTGTTTCAGCGGGTAAATCAAGCTTTTGGGTCATTGTTGCAAAAACCATTAAGCTCTGTCTGTTATGTTTCTTCACACGTTCTATCTGACCGAGCTTTAATTATAATATTCATGATAGTTTAGAGAGTCCAGTAAATAATATTAAATACAGTTTAACGTAGGACCCCGTTGCAAATAATTTGCAAGCCCGGGCCAGCGAAGTCAAACGCAGGTACGAGGTAGGTTAAACAGGAAATAAATTAATAGCCAAAGTTTCGTATGAGTTCGTATTTTATGGTTTATAGTTTCGTGAACTCCATAACTATTTATACCATTTTAATTTCGTCTGCGTTTTTTTTTAATTTTCATCTCAATATATAAAAGGACTAGCTTATGCTCGCGACTTCGTCCGCGTGGACTACATAAATTTCAAACCTCCATTTAACCCACTTAGGGGTGGAATTTCAAAAAATCCTTTCTTAATGGATACCTACTCTTTACAGAGAACACACTCTCCGAATTTCATGCCTCTAGGACCAGTGGTGTAGGCTGTGCGTTGATATATAAGTCAGTCCGTCAGTCAGGACTTTGAATTTTATATATACAGAAAAGCTGACTGACTGACTGTTTGATCTATAAACGCACACCTCGAACTCCTGGGCGCATCGGGCTGAAAATTATGTAGATAGATATTATGACTTAAAAATCTGCTAAGAAACAGTGGCGTGGACAGGATTCGATGCTAAGGTAAGCATTAGTTGGTCAGGTCACTTATTTACTGTCATTATGAAAAGTGAATACTTCTTGAGCTATTTCAACTTGGGTAAGCAGTGCTTGTATGCCTCTATCACCTGCACGCCACGGCTAAGAAAGTATTTTCGAAAATTTAACTCCAAAAGGGTAAAATCTTGGTAAAATAGTATTCTTGAACCCCTATTTTATTTTTGCAATATACATTGCAAACACACAAACATAGCATAGGTGCATAGATAATAGCGCGGGATTTACGCACCTTTTGACACGTTCGAGCGTTCTTCAAAATGGCGGCCCGTAACCAGGGTTGCAGCTGTCCTACATGAATAACATTGCCACGTCATAACAATATGTTATCGACATAAAACCATTCAGTTTAGTTTTCACACTAATAAGCATTAAATTAATCGGATTATTTCGTTCAATTTGCGTTTCCGACTAAGCGGATTGAATTTACACAGTATTGTGTTTGACAAATGCCTCTTTTATGTTACTGCTATCATTATAATATATGTTAGATATTGATGAGGATTAACAATTATTTTGTTAAAATAATCTCCCAATTAACAGTTAATGAGTTGCGATAGATTGTCTGCCAATCCGCACTTGGTCAGCGTGGTAGACTATAGCCAAACCCTTCTCAGTCTAAGAGGAAAAATTTACAAATATATAAAAGGAAAAGGTGACTGACTGGCTGATCTATCAACACGCAGCTCAAACTACTGGACGGATCGGGCTGAAATTTGGCATACAGATAAGAAAGGATTTCTGAAAATTCAACCCCTAAGGGGGTGAAATAGGGGTTTGAAATTTGAGTAGTCCACGCGGACGAAGTCACGACCATAAGCTAGTTATTGTATATAGTCAATAGTACCTTTAAAGATCAGGTTTTCTACTAAATTTATATTTAGATTGTTCTGCGAACTTATGTTCTTTTTGAACTTTAAACTAACTAAGCTACGTTAGGGATCTCAGAATTTCTACCCGTACAGTGCCGGCTGAGTCGTCTAGCAATATAATATGTAAGAAACAATATCACTTAGACGTCTCGCCTATGCTGCATCTCCTGAGTCTATTACTCTGGCGGTTAATGAGTATTGCGTGCTGCATACCAACTCCGAGGCTTTTAGCTTATTAAGAGAAGTTTCCCCAGCGCTGTCCATACAAACGTAGCTTCCCATTTAAATATTAACCAATTAACGCGAAATTCTAAAAAATCTTAATTCTAACTTTAAAACACATTTTCCAGTATTTATTCAGTCAAGTCCAGTAGTTTGAGCCGTGCGTTCATAGATCAGTCAGTCACCTTTTCCTTTAATATACAGGGTGTAACCAGAACGCTAGCAAAAACTTAGCGTAACTGTTATACCACATAAAGACAATCCAATACCAATAACCATTTGCCTCATTTTGTAGTTCTAGTGATATATATATATATATATATATACAAACCCGCAATGTATAGTGTGCAAAACTAGGTTCAATGCCCTGCCTACGACGCGGCCTTGACTCCGAGTGGCCTACTTACACAACGATCGTTGACATCTATCTATCTATCAGTCAGGTATTTGCAATATACATATAGTGAACTTTTACAAAATATAGGTATTTTTTTTATTTTTTTTATAATAATTTAATTTATATCCCGTAGTGTGAAATAAGCTGCACTGTTAAAATTCCTTCCCTTCCAACAACACGTGAAGTATGCTCTAGAAGTGGGCTTTGCTAAGCAGAGCGCTCGCAAATAAAGTAAATAGATACTTAGTTAGTTCGGTACAGTGTTTGGTTTAGGACTTAGTGATTTATCATTCATCAACAGTCGGAGCCGATTCAATTTGCAAATGAACTGTTTCCTATCGGCACAGCTCAGGCTCCCAGCAGGATTGTGCTGAGTACATAAACACGCACAAGCCTGACGCTTAGTTGGAGAGGAAAGGGGAATCATGGCTAATATTCTTTTTAAAAAAATTGATAAAAACATAAATAAGTACCTTATGTTTATAATATTTTAGTGTAATTAACGGGTACATACCACGATTAATTTGATGTTTTTATCTGTCGATATTTCAACCCAATTGCACGGGTCGTGGTTGCAAATTTATCGTGGTATGTGCCCCGTTATTGCATGGGTAGATATAGTTAAAGACCTGGAGAGTGACATATGCTACTTTTTATCCCGATAAATTTTTTTTCTTCTTCTTTCTTCTTTAAATCCACGCGGATGCAATCGCGGGCATCAGCTAGTCTATAATATAAAAATGAATCACCAAATGTGTTGGTTATCGCAAATCTCGAGAACCGCTGAACCGATTTTGCCAATTCTTTTTTTATAATATTCCTTGAAGTACGAGGACGGTTCTTACGGAGAAAAGAATTAAAAAAAATTGAATCGACTGTTAGGCGGAACGAAGTTCGCCAGGGCAGCTACTAAGTAATAAAATTAAAGAAAATATACTTACCTTACCTTCCCAAAAAAGGATTTTTTCTGCAACATAAAGATAAGTGATGAAAAAATAAACACTTTACCTACCCTATCCGTAAGCGTGGAGAATAATAAATAGCTTCAGATAAATCTTGATAACGAAGGTTAGGTCTCGAGAGGCGAGAATCTCTAGGTCTATTCAATTCCATTAAGAATTGTTATACTTTGATTGTAAAAAGCACTTTAGCTTTTTTAGGGTCCCGTACCTCAAAAGAAAAAGTATTTAATAGTCGTCGAGTCTCGAGTCGGAACGAGACTGAAGTAATAACTGTCAAACACGCGTATTTATACAAATCGAATCAAGATGGCTACCCCACCAGAGATTGCGTGACATCAGACGAGTCAATTCATTAAACTAACTTTAATAAGCTAACACAAGGAACTTTTATAGGATCACTTTTTTGTCTGTCTGTCTATTCATCGTGTCTGTCAAGAAAACCTACAGGGTACTTTCCGTTGACCTAGAATCTTGAAATTTGGTAGGAAGTTAGGTAAAGTAATAAATCCGAAAACCGTGAATTTGTGGTTACATCACAAAAAAAATGTGTTCATGAACAAATCATTAGTATTTTCAATTTTCAAAGTAAGATGGGTATCATATGAAAGGGTTTTAGATGTACATTCTAAAACAGACCTATTTTTGTTTTTTATCGTGCAAAATGTCGAAAAAATACGACTGTAGTACGAAACCCTCGGTGCGCGAGTCTGGCTCGCACTTGGCCGGTTGTATTTTGAGGCCTACTTTACTGGACAATTATTATAAGATGAAAGAAAGTTAACAATAGCTTTTATGATATTTGTATTATTTCTAAAAGTTTGCTATTATTGTTTCTAGAGCATTAGGTTACTTAGGTACGTTAAATCCAGTTTTCTTCAGGACTAACTGTGAATTAACTTATTATTTTATACCTGGCACTAAATGATGCCCGTGACTTCGTCTGCGTGGGTTTAGGAAATCTTTGAAGTTCCGGGATAAAAGCAACCTACCTATGTATTAAATCAAATATAAGCTATCTCCATTCAAAATTTCAGCTAAATCAGTTCAGTCATTATCATCCTAATCTTCTTCTAAATATAGAAAAGTAAAAGTTGACTGACTGACTGACTGATCTATCAACGCACAGCTCAAACTACTGTTCGGATCGGGTTGTTTAGCATGCAGATAGCTAGTATGACGTAGGTATCCGCTAAGAAAGGATTTTTTGAAAATTCAACCCCTAAGGTGGTGAAATAGGGGGTTGAAATTTTTGAAGTCCATGCGGATGAAGTCGCGAGCATAAGCTAGTTCCAAATATAAAAGGCAAAGGTGCCTTACCTACTGACTGACTGATCTATCAATGCACAGCTCAAACTACGGAACCGATCGGGCTGAAATTTGGCTGATATGATAACCAAAGTATTAAAAAAATCCTATAGTTTTGTAAAAGTTTACGATATATTGCAAATAAAACATCTGACTGACGCTAGAGGTCAACGAACGTTACGTAAGTAGGCCACTCGGTGTCAATACCGCGTCGTAGGGTGGCATTGACCCGAGTTTGACACGCTATACAATGCGGATTTGAATAATACTAAATCACTAAAACTACAAATGAGGCAAATGGTTATTGGTATTGGATTGTGTTTAGGTAGTATAACAATAACGCTAAGTTTTTGCTAGCGTTCTGGTTACACCCTGTATACTATCTTTTCAATAAGAACATTAAATTACTAAGCAGTTAGTATATAAGAATATAAGAAAATTCAGTCTAATACAAAATTAGATCCATTAAAAGGCTTTTTCAACTCTCTCAAATAAATCTAATCAAACGTAACAATACACCTAAGAAGACTACGAGTAACAAAATTACATACATGTAAGTAAATTTAACAAAGAACATTTTCAATTGAGAGCTAGATCCAATAAGGCCCGGAGACTATTAGAAAGAGACCCAGCGCGTGCCAGACCTTCGTTGCTTTATAAAAGCTGAAAGTTTCTCTGCGTATTGTCCCCAACACACAGGTAGGAACGATCAGTGACTATAAAGTATCATAGTGGCTTTGGGAGATAACAGTTAATAATAGTGTAAAAAATCTTCCGGCAAAGTTTTTTTTTTGTGGAACAGTATTTAGACGTGATTTCTAATACTATCCTGAAGAAAATATAATAAATATAGATTATATATTTTGACGTAAGGTTTTTACACATTTAATACCTGTTATCTCCCAAAGCCGCTATGATCCAAACTTCATAGTCGCTGACCATTCATCCATGTTAGAGATAATACGCAGATAAACATTCAGTTCTTATAAAATATCGAAGGTCTGGCTCGCATTGGCTCTTAGTCCATACGTGTAGGCATTTTGTGGAATTCTACTTAGGCACGTAATACGGACCCCCAATCTGTATTAACTATTCAAATGGGTACAATCGGACATTCAGGTGGCTTTATTTAATATTGGAATAAGCCTGAAATTGCTTTGGGGTCTTTCTCTCTGATTAGATTACACGAACGAATGGGACTGTTGCTATCATTGATTTGGATACCAAGATACACCTTTAAACTATCGCGAGTAATATCCATTTTTTTATACGAATGGCGAGCAAACGTGCAGGCGGGTCACCTGATGTTAAGTGATTACCGCCGTCCATGTACATTTGCAGTAGGCACCAGAGGAACCACCAACGCGTTGCCGGCCTTTCAGGAATTTGTTGGCCCGCCCCTTGAATAACCCCATGCTGAAATCTAATGGGAACACCACAGAAGCAAGTTGATTCCACAGTTTGGAAAAAAGGATCTGGCACAACGGACGGTCGAAGTGGACCAGACACTCAGGTGTTTTTTTGTGTTGTTTCGGATTGACTATGCTCCGTAGGCCCTACTGGTCGCTACATCGTCAGGGGATGAGCCCTAGGGCTCGAAGAAATAATTTGAGAGGTCGAGGGGCAACGTCCTCCTAAGGGCGACTCCTGTGAGGCTCGGACCACGGCTTAAAATGACGTTGGGATGGGTGGATTAGTTGGACTATTGGTTAGTCCGTACACCACCGAGGCTGTGGCGTGAGTCCACGTCCGGGTGACGTTAGAAATCGGGGGCCTCGTCTTCGCCGGCGAAGACGCTGTAATAAGGTTGAGTTGTGTAGCCTTACGAGATAGGGAGCATTTTCGGTCATTATTAATTGATCGTCGGGATCGTTAAGGACGTGCTTAGGGTCACGCGGTGGTGATTTATTTTATTTTTTATTTTATTTATTTTATATCTAATTAGAACGGCAGTGCCACTTACACTAACTAGATGATTAATAATAAATTTAAATACAAATAAAGGTACAAGAAAAAAGACATAAAATACAAAACGATAAAAGATCAAAGAATTTTGAATATGTACGCTGAGAACATTGAATGACATATTCATGCAGTGCTCTCAGCGTACTTCAGTAACTCTCGAACCAGTATTATAGACCCATCATTAAATGGGTCCCATTGAGCATAATTGTCCAAAAGCGCGTTGAATGATGCTAATGAACGGGGTATAGGTGACATAGATCTAGCAACAGTGCGATGATGTGAGACCACGAAAAGTTTATTTTTTCTTGGACGTGATGATGTAAAGAAAAATGTTTTACTATGTTTCTTGGTTTTGTAAGTATATCAATGGTTTTGCCCATATCGGGCATATCTCGTGAACGATATTCGAGATCCCATTGTACCTTCAGGGACTTTTTGGAAGACGTTACAAAAAGTCGTTTCTTTCCATTCCTCGACGAGATATATCCAATTTATTCAATCATTATTTGAGAGTTACAGTAATTGAAACTGTAGTTTTAACAGTCGTCGGCAAAGAATTTTTTTTTTTTTTTTTGAAATTGGATTACCTAAATTTAATTTTATTGTGATTTTAGATTCATAACAGGGTCAAATTTTAGACTCATAACATGGTCATGCTGTCCATCCGTCTGTATGTCTGTCTGTCAGCGGCCCGTCATCTCATGAGCCGTAATAGGTCGAGAGGTAACATTTTCACAGAATATATATTTCTATTGTCGTTATAACAACAAATTTCAAAATGGCCGCGATGCAAATTAAAAAAATAATCTAAAAGTACAAATAATGCTATACCTATTTTGTACACGGTACGGAACCCTTCGTGTGCAAGTCCGCCTCGCACTTGACCGGATATTTATTTTATACTGACTGCCCTTCATCGCAACCTTACTATTCAGAATGGATCTTTTTACCGAATCACAAGGGTGTACCATAATCCACCACGCTGACCAAGTGCGAGGACAATAAAGAAACTAGAAATCAACGCGTGACGTTCCCCCGACTTGAAAAATACTTAATTAACGCTCAGGTGGAAGAAGCGCCAGAATAACCAGCTCTTAGTTATAAGATAATATGATGTGTGGCACAGTTTGGTAAATAAACGTCTTTTCTTTCTTTCTTTTTAACCGATTTCCAAAAAGGTGGTTCTCAATTCGGCCCGTTTTTTAACCGATTTCAAAAAAAGGAGGAGGTTCTCAATTCGTCGGAATCTTTTTTTTTATATTTTTTTTTTAATTTTTATGTATGTTCCCCGATTACTCGAAGACGCCTGGACCGATTTTGAAAATTCTTTTTTTGTTTGAAAGGGTATACTTCAAAGTTGGTCCCATTTCAATTTGGTGAAGATCTGATGAACATCTTCGAAGATAGATACTGGAACTCCTCAACGGATAAGAGTAAATTGCTCGCAATCAGTGTAATAGCTTAGTAAACAGTAGATTTTTAACCAGTCATAGCATAATTCCATGGGGCCACTAAAAATTGTGAAATAAAAAATTTTTACAAAAAAAATAAAAACCGACTTCGATACACAAACACTGAAAATTGAAAAATAATTTAATTTATTACCGAATATATTATGTATACAAGAGTTAATATAGTTCCATAATAATATTTTTTGGGGTCGGTGCCAATGAGGTGCCATTGTAGAGTCTCATAAAAATATGAAGTCTAGACGATTCGCGCAGCTAAAGCTAATTGGCACCGGCACCAAAAAGTATTATTATGGAACTATATTAACTCTAGTATACATAATATATTCGGTAATAAATTAAATTATTTTTCAATTTTTAGTGTTTGTGTATCGAAGTCGGTTTTTATTTTTTTTGTAAAAAAAAATTATTCTTTAAAAAGAATCTTGTTAAACAATCGAACGAGGTATCGGCCATAGGTATAGACATTGTTTTTTTAATCCAAACCTTTAACACATACAAAACAGACTTTTATTGGTATAGTAGGGTTCATTTTACTAAAAACGTAGACATAATATTAGGTTTTCAGTACAAGAGAAAGTATAAAAACATAGTGTAGACTAAACACTATATAGTTTCTCTTTGTCATTGTTTCAGCAGAAATGTTATTCCTTCGAATAATATTTTTAGAAAAACAGGTTGAAGTGTTCTCAGAAGCAGAGCCCACGCACACACAAGCCAAATCAATTTTCACGGAAAGAACTTTCTGTAAATTCCAAAATAATTTTATCATGAAGTAGAGTTTCTTCGATCTTACTAAAACAGAGATCTACCTACTTGTAATTTATTTTATTCAGATACTGTTTAGATATGTTGTTCATAGATGTCGCTGTCCATGAAATCTAGGATATTAACTCGCAGCCATTGACATTAGTCTATGTGACACTGTCAGTGACTTGTACAACGTGATTTTCAGAAAATATAACACACTGTTTTTAAAGGTTATCGTAGTTTTATTGGTTTAACGGTAATAAGTGTGAATCTTAAAGTTAAAACGCAAATACAGAACCGTGAGCTAACATTTGGTGCCGAAACCGGAATTGTTGTGAAACAAAAAGTTTTAGTGTAACTTGCAAACTTACCATGGATCCGTTACTAGCAAATCAAGACGAACTGTTAAAACAATTACAAAAAGCGGAGTATAACTATAAAAAATCTCCAAAGGAAAGACTTAAACAAGCGTACATCGAAACTAGATTGGAAATATTGGAAGATATCTGGGTAGAATTCAAGAAAGGTCACAAAGATTTAATTTCCATTGTTGACAAAAAAGGTAAGGAAAGTTTATCATATTTTACTTCTGATAAATTCGATCAGTTCCAAGAACTATATACAAACTACAGATGCACACTAAAGGAGGCACTTGCTGGTGTTTCAAGTGAAACTAAACAGAGTTCATCATTGTCAACCGATGTAGCGCACAACTCTGACCCATTTTGTGATATAAAGTTGCCCAAAATCACTTTACCAACTTTTACCGGCAAATACCATGAGTGGCAAACTTTCCATGACATCTTCACATCATTAATACATAACAATAAGAATATATCAGCGGTACAAAAACTTCACTATTTAAAAACAAGTCTGTCCGGAGAACCAGAAATATTAATAAGAAATTTTGCTACAACGGAGCTTAATTATGCAGAAGCATGGAAACAGCTTACTAAACGATATAACAATATAAGGTTCAACTGTAATGCCATATTAAAAACCTTTTTTTCACAAAAACAGATTACTACTGAGTCGCCCGCTGCACTGAAACAGTTATTAGATACAACATCATCCTGTTTAAAAAGTTTAAGTAATATTGCAGTAAATGTAAGTAATTGGGATGCTATTGTAGTGTACTTTGTTGTCTCTAAAATGGATATTGAGTCGCGGAAGTTATGGGAACATCAACAGAGCATGTGCGGAGATGAATTACCAACTTGGTCACACCTTGTTGAATTTTTAGAATCTCGCTTTAGAAGCCTTGAAATGATGGATACTGGGAAACAAAGCTCTAATAGACCTACTTTAAAAACAAAATCATTTCATTCCGCTCTAACTAATGAAAACCAACCCATATGTGTCTTATGTAACGGACCACACTTTATATTCAGTTGCAAGGAGTTTGGACAGAAGGGAGTGAGAGAGAGACAGCAATATGTACAAGAGAACGGCCTATGCTTCAATTGCCTTTCAAATACACATTCAGTGAGCCGGTGCAGACAAATCAAATCTTGCAGACGGTGCAGACGGAGACATCACTCGTTACTCCATTTTGAGAAAGAAAATCATGAGAGGAACACGAACAACACGATAACCAAACAGACTGAGCCACAGAGAGAGGAGAACAAACAACAAAATTCAGATACAACTACACTAGAGAACAGAGTAGTAGCTAACTTTGCGAGAGGAGAGTTACACAGCTATAACGTTTTACTGGCTACTGCAATTGTTAAATCTAGATCTAAGTGCGGAACAAAATTAGTTTTTAGAACATTACTTGATCAGGGATCACAAGCTTCTTTTGTAACAGAGGCCACAGTACAATTACTTGGGTTAAAAAGAGAACCTATTAATGGTTTGGTGTCAGGGATAGGGAACGGACAGGTGAAAATTAAACACATGACTTCTTTAGTCATTGAGTCCTTTCATAATCCACAAAACATAATTCAGGTAAATGCGTACGTTATGAGTTCACTTGCGTCACTGTTACCGACAAGTACAATTCACACACCTGATTGGTTAGAATTAGAGAACCTTACACTAGCTGATCCAGGATTTGCAACACCCGGCAAAATTGACATTTTGCTAGGAGCTGATGTATATGGAGAGGTATTACTCAATGACATGATTAAGCATCCACAAGGAAATCTTATAGCACAAAATACAATCCTTGGGTGGGTCATATCAGGCAGAGCGACACATGATACAACTTCAGCGAGAAGAGAAATTGCGAGTATGCACATCAACATTAGAGAAGACGAGTTCTTAAGAAAATTCTGGGATATGGAGAATGAGCCAAACAGCCTAGAAAAAAAGCTAACGGAGGAAGAACTTAAATGCGAAGAACTTTATGAGAAAACTACAACAAGAAATGAAGAAGGAAGATTCGTAGTAAAACTACCATTTAAAGACGAAGAACCACGAAGCCAGTATGGACAAACAAAAGAAATAGCTACAAGAAAACTACTGAGTTTAGAAAAGAGATTACTAAAAGATGAGAAACTATATATTGAGTACCAAAATGTCATGCAAGAATATTTGACTCTGAATCATATGTCACCAATCAAAGGGGAAGACATTGAAAATCCTAAATCTGTGTATCTTCCACATCACGCGGTAGTGCGCGAAGATAAAGACACTACGAAGGTCCGAGTGGTTTACAATGCTTCGTCCAAAGGAGTAAATAACGTTTCACTTAATGACGACCTTCTAGTTGGACCTAAACTTCAACAAGACCTGAGACATCTTCTGATGAGATGGCGGAAATTTCGAGTATGCATTATTGCTGATTTGGTAAAAATGTACAGGCAAGTCCGAGTTACTGAGGAAGACGCTAACTACCAAAGAATTTTATGGAGAAACAATCCTGATGAGCCTATACAACATTTTAAACTATTAACTTTGACCTTTGGTACTGCATGTGCACCCTACTTAGCGGTAAAAACTTTACAAAAATTAGCGGATGTTGAACAGTCAAACTATCCAATTGCATCCGAAATAACTAAGAAAGACTATTATATTGATGACTTGATGACTGGCTGCGACAGTTTCGAAGAAGCTGTAGAGATATACGAACAAATGAACAAATTGATGAATTCTGGTGGTTTTCAATTGCAGAAGTGGAGTAGTAATGATTCGAGATTTTTAAAATATATTGACAAAGAAAAACACAGAAGTGATCAACTCGTTCCAATTAAAGTAGACAATATGATGAAAGTGTTAGGCATTGGTTGGAACAGAGAAACTGACAATTTTGAATACACTGTTAATTTACCTGAATCCAAACAGCCAATTACGAAACGGCAAGTATTATCTGATATCGCGAGACTATACGACCCGATTGGATGGATATCACCAGTGGTTATTACTGCCAAGATTTTTATACAAAAACTGTGGAAATTAAAATTAGAATGGGACGATGAAATTACTGATGATTTATTAGCAGAATGGATTAAATTTAGAGAAGATTTAGTGAACTTAAAAGACATTTTAATTCCAAGATGGTTGAATAGCGAACGAGGTTGCAAAACAGAATTACACGCTTTTTCAGATGCATCTCAAGTTGCTTATGCAGCTGCGGTGTATATTAGAGTTGAGAACGAAGAAAACGACATTAAAGTGAGTTTAGTGACGGCTAAAACAAAAGTTGCACCAATTGACAAGGAATCATCTATACCCAGGTTGGAGTTATGCGGAGCAGTCCTCGCAGCTAAGTTGTTGCATGAAGTCTCACAGGTGATGAACATCCCAAAAGAAAATTTGCACGCTTGGACTGATTCTACTGTTGTCCTGGCATGGTTAAAAGGACCACCTTGTCGATGGGCCACATTCGTGAGTAACCGAGTATCAGAGATTTTAACTATGACGGAGTATAATCAGTGGAGATATGTATCAACGAACGCGAATCCCGCAGATTGCGCGTCAAGAGGCCTTAAGCCTGACGAATTAAAAAATCATACACTCTGGTGGAATGGACCGAGCTGGTTGTCAGAACCAACTATTAACACAGAGACAATTAAGATTGAAGAAACACATGAAGAAGAGAGAACCAAATCTTTAACTACCTTAACTCATCAAGAAGAAGATTTTGTATGGACTAAATATTCCAGTTTAGGTAAAATGCTGAGAGTGATTTCATATTGCAGACGATTTTTAAATTATAATCTTCCGAAGAATGAACGCGAAACATTACCAAATTACATTACAGTTAATGAATTAGAGAAAACGCTACAAATGTGTATTAAACAAGTTCAGAATTTAGCGTTTGGTGATGAGTTAAAGAAGTTAAATACAAAAGGACATCTAACAAAAGGGAGTTTACTTTACACTCTTCACCCCTTTTGTGATCAAAACGGGATTGTAAGAGTTGGTGGACGTATTGAACATGCCAGTGCAAGTTTTGATGAGAGACACCCTATAATTATGCCGAGTAAGAGTCATCTTACTCAGTTATTAGTTGCTGATGCTCACACCAAAACTATGCATGGTGGGCCACAACTCATGCTTAATCATTTACGCACAAAATATTGGATTATTAGAGCAAGAGACCAAGTAAAGAAACATTTCAGAAAATGCGTAGTGTGTTTGAGACATTCTAAGGTTACAAATCAATTGATGGGTCAACTTCCAGAAGCGAGGTTAAAACCAAGCAAACCTTTCAAATCAGCAGGCGTTGACTACGCAGGACCTATTAATATACGTTTTTCTCCTGGACGCGGATCAAAATCATATAAAGGCTACATCTGCTTATTTGTTTGTATGGTAACACGTGCCATACACCTAGAAGCAGTTACTGATCTAAGTGCTAAAGGTTTTATCGCAGCCTTTCGACGTTTCACATCGAGGCGCGGCCATTGTCAGGATTTACACAGTGACAATGGCTCGAACTTTGTCAAGGCAAACAAGGAGCTACAAGCTATGCTTAACGATGCCAAATCTGAACTTCCACGTGAAATTGCACATTTATTGACTTTAGAAAACACACGATGGCACTTTATACCCCCTCAATCGCCAAATTTCGGAGGACTGTGGGAGGCTGGTGTAAGGTCAGTTAAGACACATTTAAAGAAAGTTATCGGTGATAGCACATTAACTTACGAAGAGCTGTCGACAGCACTGACTCAAATCGAAGCTTGCTTAAATTCACGTCCTTTGTCTGTCCTTAGCGACGATCCTAATGATCCACTGCCCTTGACACCAGGCCATTTCTTAGTAGGTGAACCATTACTTAACGTTAGTGATGTTAATTATTGTAATAAAAACATATCTGGTATTGAACGTTGGAATGTAACACAAAACATGGTAAATGAATTTTGGAAGAGATGGTCAAAAGAATATTTGTTAAACTTAAGTCATAGATATAAATGGAATTCTAAGAAACCAGAACCTGATGTAAATGATATTGTCGTATTAAGAGATGATTTTTTGCCACCATCTAAATGGTTATTAGGTAAAATCATAGCCAAGCACCCCGGTCGTGATATGCTAACCCGTGTTGTAACTGTCAAATGTAAGAACGGATGTTACAAACGTCCACTAAATAAGATTTGTGTTCTCACTAAAAGTGCAATGTAATATATTCTCACGGTGGGCGGTGCTGTAGTTATAATTTAGTTTAAGTTCTTATCAAACGTTTAATTTCGCTAAATATTTTGTTAATTGATTTACTTACTTTTTCTTTTGTTATTGTTGCTTTGTTTGTACTATTGTTTGTACTATTACTATCAATATTGATATTATTGTTTAAAAGTTTATTTAGATTCAGTTTAACTTTGTTTGAGATTGTAACAATTACTATTCTGCTCACTCTTTTTTTGGTTAAGTTTTATTTTTTGTTTAACATTATATTGAAGGACAAGTCCTTGGTGGGCGGAATGTTTAGATATGTTGTTCATAGATGTCGCTGTCCATGAAATCTAGGATATTAACTCGCAGCGATTGACATTAGTCTATGTGACACTGTCAGTGACTTGTACAACGTGATTTTCAGAAAATATAACACACTGTTTTTAAAGGTTATCGTAGTTTTATTGGTTTAACGGTAATAAGTGTGAATCTTAAAGTTAAAACGCAAATACAGAACCGTGAGCTAACAGATACAAGTTAGCCCTTGATTGCAATCTCACCTGGTGGTAAGTGATGACGCAATCTAAGCCTTCTTAGAGCTAACCTGAAAGGAGTATGGCAGTTTTGGTTGCTACACGGCATCGTACCGAATCGCTTGGCGATTCGGCTTTACCGATAGGGTAGTAGGTACTAGCCACGTCAATTTTTTATAGTAGATACAGTACGCGTTAGAAAATAATGTACATCGGCCTTTAGAATGATATTTCGGCTTTGCAGGATCGTTGCCTCTGTCACTCATACCTATATGATGTTTTGTCAGTCTCAACGACAGAAACAATGCACTACAAATCCGCTAGGTATCTCCTTCTAAAGGTAGATGTACATTATTTTCTGCCGCGTACTATAAGCTGATGATGGTTTAGTGATTCTTTAGTTATTAATTCGAACTAAACTTAATCAGTCTTGCGTGTGTGCAGTAACTTACTATGTAGAATAAACAATACATCATAAGCGTTACTTGCACTTTCGCTCTCTCGGGAACGAGACAACTTGAAGGATAAAACTCCGGAGCGCTTCGTCTGTTAAATCAAATATAAACTTTCACTTTTCTTGCTTCACTTTTCTTGGTGCTGCCTATCGCGACAGGAATTTGCGCTCATCCACAGATAACAAACTCCAAACCCCACGTAACTGCACAAAATTCTACGGGAAATCTTTTACAGTATATGTTGTACAACTGTGGAATGCTCTGCCCAAAAATATCCGGGATTCGAAATCCTTGCCCATATTCAAAAATCGTCTTAAAGAACTATACTTATCGATGCCATAATAGTTAATTTATTCGATCATAGGTATAATATTATGTATGTCTTTTATAATATATGTAGGTATGTAGTTATATATATATGTATTTCTATTATGGATTGTATATATATTGATATTTATAATAGTTATGTATATGTATGATAGTTATGTATGTATTACTGAAATAGTTAATTATATTATATAATATGATACTAATTCATTTTTCTGTATTGCGTGTAAGTACTATCCAACACACCTAGTTTCTCCTTTCACCAAAGGTTGCCTGGTAGAGATTGCTGTGAGCAATAAGGCCGCCTTTGCATACAATTATTTTTTAGTTTTAGTTTTTTGTAATAGTTATGTAATATTTTTTGTGTGCAATAAAGTATTTCTATCTATCTATCTATCTAGAAACTTTTGGAGGAGGTATAAAGTTATTAACGCAAATTCATCCTAATTAATCATGACTTTTTAAAAATAATTATCTTTAGAATAGTATAGAAATAGAATATATTTTACTTTATTTGACTTAGTAGACAAGTGCTTTTGAAACGTTAACTAGTTTATAATGAACTAGTTGATGCCCGCGACTTCGTCCGCGTGGAATTAGGTTTTTCAAAAATCCCGTGGGAACTCTTACATTTTCCGGGATAAAAAGTAGCCTATGTCACTCTCCAGGTCTTT
This sequence comes from Maniola hyperantus, assembly GCF_902806685.2. NCBI lineage: Eukaryota > Metazoa > Arthropoda > Insecta > Lepidoptera > Nymphalidae > Maniola > Maniola hyperantus. The sequence continues at coordinate 710,988 of NC_048547.1, forward strand.
ATCTATACCCATGCAAAAAATCACGTCAATCCGTTGCACCGTTGTGACGTGATTGAAGGACAAACCAATAAACCAACAAACCAACAAACAAACACACATTCGCATTTATAATAAGGGTACTGATGCTAGCCCCATAAACTACCGGTAGGTATACAAAAAAATCACATCATTGTATTACTACAGTCGAAGAGCCTATTGCTAAAAACTCACATAATTCAGTAAACTTAGAGCTAGATCGAGCCCTAGACTCCCATATAGTAGACCAGAGTCCACTGCTGGACGTAGTTCTCTTGTAGTTCGTTTAATGTCGTCTTTTCACCTATGTTCTAGGTTATGTGATACATAATCATCATCATCATGATCAACCCATCACCGGCTCACTACACAGCACGGGTCTCCTCTCAGAGTGAGAAGGGTTTTGGCCATAGTCTACCATGCTAGCCATGTGCGGATTGGTAGACTTCACACACCTTTGAGAACATTATGGAGAACTCTCAGGCATGCAGGTTTCCTCACGAGTTTTCCTTTGCCGTTAAAGCAAGTGATATTTAATTAATAAAAACGAAAACTCTGAAAAGTTAGAGATGCGTGCCCGGGATCGAACCCCCGACCTTCGATTAGAAGGCGGACGTCCTAACCCCTAGGCTATCACAGCTTAAGTGATACATAATATTGTGATATAATGCCACACAGGAGTATTCTAAAAAATTCAATATATTTATGAAAAAACAACCGAAGAGTAAAATTATTCTCGTGAATTACTGAAGCGCCGATTTCCCGCAGGATTGCTTTACATTTTTCATGAAATACGCCTGATGTTGTTATATCCTTGATTAATTATTTTCTACTAACTGAGGCCCGCGACTTCGTCCGCGTGGAATCAAAAATCCCGTGGGAACTCTTTGATTTTCCGGGATAAAAAGTAGCCTATGCCACTCTCCAGGTCTTTATCTATATCCATGCAAAAAATCACGTCAATCCGTTGCACCGTTGCGACGTGATTGAATAACCAACCAACAAACAAACACACTTTCGCATCTATAATAAGGGTACTGACTATGCAATGCGAAATGTTTTATATTTCGAAATAAAATATATTTTATTTGATATTCATTCATAAATATTTTAATCTTTCTTTGTTTTATTTTAATAAAATACTTTTATCTGACTTTTGTATTTTTATGTTATAATTCAACAGTAGTAATTAAAAATGAGATTCGAAATAAATGGACGTAAATAAAATATCTGGTTGATGATATTAAAGTTTTCAGGGTTCCGTACCTCAAAAGGAAAAACGGAACCCTTATAGGATCACTTTGTTGTCTGTCTGTCTATCTGTCAGATAATATATAATATAATATGATAGAAGATAACTATATTAAGTGGGGTATCATAATATGAAAGGTCTTCAACTGTACATTCTAAAACAGATTTTTATTTATTTTTATGTATGTTATGCTTTTGAATTATCCTGCAAAATGTCGAAAAAATACGACTTTAGTACGGAACCCTCATTGCGCGAGCCTGACTTGCACTTGGCCGGTTTTTTATTTATTCTAAAGATTCTAAACTAGCTGATGCCTGTGACTTCATCCTCGTGGATTTAGGTTTTTAAAAATCGCGTGGAAACTCTTTAATTTTCCGGGTTTAAACGTAGCCCAAGTCACTCTCCAGGTCTTTAACCAATGCAAAACATTTCGGCGATCCGTTGCTCAGTTGCAGCGTAATTGAAGGACAAATCAACAAACAAACACACTTTAGCATTTAACTATATTTTAAAAATAGGTAGTATTATTATTCTATTATCATTCATAGCTAGCCAAAATATAAATTAATTTTAATTACTTTTACAATTAGAATCGCACACCTCATTATATTTAATGTTACGTTTGCGAGGATTAAGGCTATATTCATTAAAGTTAAAGCTAATTATTAAGTTATTAGCTTTCCAAATTGCGGGTTTCACAAGTAATTTCCATGAACGATTTAGAATTCCAAACTCTCAATATTTTCAGTTCGTGGAAAGGGTTTCAGATTTACATGTACTTTGCATAGAATTATAAAATAAAATGGTGTCACTTTAGTATAATTATCTGCGTTGGGGGTAGCTTTATCGCTGTAATTGGCTTTTATAGGGGTTCAAATTGCCAATCGTGGACTCTATAACGCTTATTATGGATTTTGTATGTAGTGCAAATCGAAAAAGACACGGCTCTTATACGGTTTTTTGCGTAGTTTTTTTTTTTTGCATACTAATTATTAAGAGTGTAAGTACGATTGCTCTGAATATTCAACTACATTCACTTGTCCGATTAAGATTCATTTTCTGTACCAAAAAGTATTTTAATATTTTTTTATTGTATGAGTATAGTTAAAGACCTGGAAAGTGACTTATGCTACTTTTATCCTGGAAAATCAAAGAGTTCCCGCGGGGTTTTTTAAAACTAAAATTTTAAAATTTCAACTCTGCCTATTTCGGTTTACGAGAGACAGCGAACTGACAGACAGATGGATGGAGGACGAATAGACGGATGGATAGCGGGGCTTAGTAATAGGTTCCCGTTGGCATCCTTCGGGTCATCATTATCATCATCATCATCAACCGATAGACGTCCACTGCTGGACTTCCACACGCCACGGTCTTGCGCCGCCTGAATCCAGCGGCTCCTTACGACTCGTCTAATGTCGTCCGTTTACCTAGTGGGGGTCTAACGGAGACTTTTTAGTCTAGTTAAAATCATTAGTTAGTAGGGGACTTAAAAGTCCACGTTAAATATTTCTTAAACAATGAAGAACTAGAGCATCAGTACCCTTATTATAAATGTGAAAGTGTGTTTGTTTGTTGGTTTGTCCTTCAATCACGTCGCAACGGTGCAACGGAATGACGTGATATTTTTGCATGTTTATTGATAAAGACTTGGAGAGTGACATAGGCTACTTTTTATCCCGGAAAATCAAAGAGTTCCCACGGGATTTTTAAAACACCTAATTCCACGCGGACGAAGTCGCGGGCATCAGCTAGTCAATTAATAATTATGAAAGCTTTAGATCACGTTACTCAGCACTTCAAACTGTCGAGAAATTCTAGAAGATCTAATTACCTCCCCGGGGTTTCTCAGAAATCCAATATTAACTAGCACTATGGATTCACACTAATTTATTTCTTATAGTCTGTTTATATTATTAGGTCTTTACGGTGTGTTGAATTTGGAAAAGATTATATTTTATTGAATGGAGAAAATAATCACTACCTACCTCTATTATAAATGCGAAAGTGTGTTTGTTTGTTGGGTTATTGGTTTGTCCTTCAATCACGTCGCAACGGAGCGACGGATTGACGTGATTTTTTGCATGGGTATGGTTTAAGACTTGAAGAGTGACATAGGCTACTTTTTATCCCGGAAAATCAAAGAGTTCCCCCGGGATTTTTAAAAACCTAAATCCACGCGTACGAAGTTGCGGGCCTCAGCTAGTAATAAATATCCTTTACGCCTCATTTTGTAGATTTAGTGATTTAGAATTTTTCAAACCGGCAATGTATAACGTGCAAAACTGGGGTCAATGCCCCACCTACGACGCGGCATTGACTCCGAGTGGCCTACTCGCAATGTTCGTTGACCTTTAGAGTTATTCAGATGTTTTATTTGCAATATATCGTGAATTTTTACAAAATATAGGATATATTTTTTTTGTGTTTTTTTATGGTATCATATCAATTATCATCAATACTATCATCTTCGTTTTTGCTAGCATTCTGGTTACTTCCTGTATATCAAGTTGGAGAAGTTGGAAGAAATGGAGAAGGCAACCCACTGTGTAGTGTTTACTAGTGCAGGGGTTGCCCATTCATACGTCTACTAGCCCTAGGTCTACTTAATTATTACTTGTTTTTTATCTGTATTTTATATGTAATTTAATATGTAATAATATCCAATAAATTTAATTTAATTTAATTTAATTTAATTTAATTTAATTTAATTTAATTTAATTTAATTTAATTTAATTTAATTTAATTTAATTTAATTTAATTTAATTTAATTTAATTTAATTTAATTTAATTTAATTTAATTTAATTTAATTTAATTTAATTTAATTTAATTTAATTTAATTTAATTTAATTTAATTTAATTTAATTAATTTAATTTAATTTAATTTAATTTAATTTAATTTAATTTAATTTAATTTAATTTAATTTAATTTAATTTAATTTAATTTAATTTAATTTAATTTAATTTAATTTAATTTAATTTAATTTAATTTAATTTAATTTAATTTAATTTAATTTAATTTAATTTAATTTAATTTAATTTAATTTAATTTAATTTAATCCATGCGGACGAAGTCGCGGGCATCATCTAGTTTATAACATTAGTTAGATAAGTACCTACTTTCGTAACTTAAACTAACAATTTTGCGGTAACTGCTGAAATAATGTTCAAACAAATTAAGCTTCTTACAAAAGAGGAATGGGGCATTGAGAAAATTGGATCCTCGGTTTTCCGCCGTCCATTTAGGTCAATAACGGCAACATTATTAAATTATTGATTTTTTTGGATTGTACAGTCGTTTATGCTTTTAGCTGGAATTGGTGTCATTTTATCTGTTTACCCGGCGGCGAAGCCCAAAAGAAAGAGAGAAAGAAAAACCTTTATTTTTTAAAGCTGTACCACACATTACCAGTTAGACGTTAGGTTATCCCGGCACCTCTAATACTTGAGTAGTAAAAGCAGGGTTGTGTGTTTCACCTGTATCTATGTAGGTCTGTATGTCCGTTACTATATCTCGACTCTAGTATCATAAGGTCGGATGTGTACTTCCGACCAAACTCACTTTTTTACATAAAGGTAATGAGCATTTCGGGCTCTTTCTGCCAAGCTGACACCAGTATTTATATCTCTTTTCGTTGCAAAGATAAATACATGCATAATGTCGTATCTGAACACATTCTAAAAATTTGGAGAACCATAATTATATTTTTTGACTTGCGTATGTATGCACCAAAGCAATGGAGAAAAATTATAGATGTATTTTGAGTTCGACCATTATGCTACGAAATAAGTTTATTTGTAATAATAGCTGGTACTGCAGCTACGCACTTCTGCTTCTAAAATATGTAATAATTTTGTTAGGTAAAATCACAACAGATGTTATGCTTCGAATTTTTTGTATTAATATTTGGACTGTGAATCATTTAAGACTTTTTGCCTTGTAATATAAATAATTTTGCAATAAAATTCATGGAAGTAAGTTGAAATAAAGCTTTTTGTTTGTGACTACATTAAAGTTGATGTGATTAATAGGTAAGAGATCCATCCTATTTCACCAAAATTTTGGACTAAACTGCGGGAAAAAAGTAAAGAGCCAGAATAAAGCTGAAGGCATTTTGAAAATGTAGACTAGAAAATCTTTTAGGACCACGAAAATCACACCATGGAAATCTAAACATATATTATAATAAAACCCCACTAAGCAAAAAAACCGTGCATTTATTGTGTTTTTTATGAATCACAGTTCAAATCATCAGTTTTTTTTAATATGCATATGTTTTTTTAATAAAAACTGCATTTTTAAGAAACGCAAGTCGGCAGTTGAGTCAAATAAATATACAGAACCTGTCGCGTTGAACTCAAGGGATGTGGCGGGTTCCCAGACTGAGACTGACGCTTTATTAGAAGACGGAGAAGAAGAAGGGGAAGGTGTCCTCATACCGTCTTCGAGTACGCCCAGGCTTTACTTGGAACCAGTATCAGATGACTACTGCGAAGACTGGAGCATTGGGACACCTACAATAGACGACGTGGGACAAGCTGATCTTTCGTCGTGGCAAGTGCCTGCACAAGAACACCTTGCAGGGCCGCTAGTCATTGCGTATGGTTCATTAACAAAAACGGAAGACATCCAAGAACCTAGTCCAAACTCTACGGAACAGGAAGGTTCCTTTGGGGATGATTATATTGATACCATATTCAATGATATTGACACCTTACCTGAGGATGATGACCCCCCCAATCATTGGTGAAAATCCAATTAAGGACAAACTTTTGAAAGGCAATAGCTGGACCAATGTTATTCAAGTCGCCTTGAGACTGAAAGAAGAACCCAATCGGCAAGTTATAAGCCCCAATCTGGTTATAAACTCCAACCTACAAGTGCCACTAAACGGCACCCAAAGCAATCGGACAGAATCGGACGATGCAGCCGGATCATCATCCTCTGCGCCTGCGGGATGTACAATAGCTCCTACATGCTAACCAACAGAGAATGAAAAATATTACAAAAAAATTGCTACAGAGGCTGCACAATACGGCCTCTGTAAAGTGGTGGCCCCACCAAACATAAGGCCACAATGTGCTACCACAGGCTTTATTTTTTGCCCAAAAATTTATTGCCCTAGTTTTTAACGTAGCCTTAAAAAATTAGAGTACCTAATCAACCACTTCAACCCTTCTACTTTACCCGTCTTATAATCGACCGAATTTGATATTAATCGAGAGCAGAAATTATAAGGCACCTACAATATGTGATGATAGTGATTCTAACGAAACATACCTAATTATAGGAAGCTTTAGATTATGTTAATTTAAATATAAATGTAGTATAAATTAATTTATTAATTAAAAACTAATAAAAGTGAAAGTAAAAAAATAAAAAAAACTTTACTAAAATACGAAAAAAACAGTTTAAATAAGTATCTGTTAAAAAGAACAGTCGAAACAGAAGCAATGGAATTTTGAAGAAAGCAGAAAGTATTTTTTTTATTACAAAAGTGGCAATGCCGGATTTGACTAACAGTAAATCCTTATACCTGCGTAGTTTCTGCACCTTAAAAACGATTCATGATGCTACCAGTAGTGTTGCTACTTTAATGTGGTCTGAAAACATCAGCTGCAGCGGAAGGAATAAAACAGTATCTGTCTTATTTCATTAATCTACTAGAGAAGAAACAAAGTATTCTCGAAATTGTTGAAGAATTGACTTTGTGGTCTGATAATTGTGTCGGTCATAATCGGAGCATGATAATCGTTATGGTTTACTTATGATTATTATAAGGATTACCACACTAAAAGATGATAAATCACAAGCTTTATGCTAAAATGCAACATGTACCTACGTGGAGTAAGATGTAATCCATGCACAAATAGAAAAAAAGGGAACAGCTGAAAACAATGCAGATTACTAAACTAAGAGATTGATCACAGTTTACAAGAACATGCGAAGGAAACAAAACTTTTTGATAAGTTTGATTTGGCACTACAACATATTTTTAAAGACCACATCCCTTTACAAAGGTGATATATCAGGAGCGTTTGTTATATCAAAAAAAAAAAATAAGAACGGCGGGGATTTTCAGATTTCGGAATATATTATTCTGGCTACAACTAACGCAATAATGCTGGGTGTTATTATTTTATAAAAACTACTTTAAAGAAGACTTTTTTGTATTTCATTAGTATGTTATAGGTACATATAAACTTAAAATTCTTCCCCGCTTTCGCCCAATATACGACATAATGAGAAACCATTATCCACTGTAAAATATAACCAACTTTTGCAGTAGGCACCTGCTGACCTCCATTCTTACTTTACGTACCTAATCATTATAAGGAAAATCAGGCTATGTTGGCATGTTTTAGATTTCTATATTGATGTAACCGTCATGTATGCAATTCCACAAAAAATGTTTGGCCCACTGTAGGTTTCTAATTACTTTGTAATTTTTTTTTCCAATTTTTGGCCGTTGTTTTTAATTAATGGGCTTTATTTGTGAATTTGTAAATGTTATTTTCATTCATTCAGAAGTCACAAGGTTTACACGGATGCAATGGTCAGACTATCGGGCGAATGCAATTATTATGTTTCAGATCTAACTAATCAGTTTCAGAAAAATCAGATAGGTACATTGTTGCTATCTCACAAAACTCCTAAATGATTTTTGTGAGATAACTACTGTGATCTTTTGTCCGAATATTACTTATGTATAATCAGTTAAGACGTATTATGAAATATTAAGTAATAGATCCGACTTTTATTTCAAATTTGTAATAGTAAAAATTGCAGCCATAAAGTCGGTTTACAACTTATGCACACAATTTTTTAGCACAGTTACGAATATTACCAGCATAAAGTCGCATATCGTCCATTTTGAAGAAATTGTGAGTTTAAATTTTATTTATTAATGATAAAGTATTTCTAGTAATGGTTAATGATAGGTACAGTTAAGTGTTAAATATTACAAAAACAACTGAAATTGTATCTCTAGTAGTTAAGAAATTATGACCCGATTTCCCTAGCATTTTTGTTTTGGCTCTCCTGAAAAGTAGCAAAAATCCACATCCGACCTTATGATACTAGAGTCGAGAATTATCCGCTCGTAACTACTCAACCAATTTTGATAAATGACACATTGGATTCATCGCCACTGGGTACATACATTAAAAAAATCAAAATGGCGGATTTTATATGAACCCCCAGACTCTGGGGCCCAGAGTTGCACATAAAAGTGACATAAGTATAGAACGCGACGGGTCTAGATGGCAATCAGGGTATGAGGCCCGTACACCCGCTCGTCACCTGCGCTCGCCCGCACCGAGAGCGCAGGGGCTGTGCGGGGCGTTTCCCTCCCCGATTGTCATCTCGACCTGTCGCGGACTATATCTTGTACTACGGTACGGAGCCCTTCATGCGCGAGTCCGACTCGCACTTTTTTTTTTTAATAGATACCTATAGCGTGCAAACGAGCAGGCGGGTCACCTGATGTTAAGTGATTACCGCCGCCCATGAACATTTGCAGCACCAGAGGAACCGCACTTGACTGGTTTTTGTCCTCCGCGGACAATAGTAATTAGTACACTACGCGAACAAAAGTGATGAACATCGATCTTTAGAAGGAGACATCAGATTTGTAGGGCACTGTCTCGGACGTTGAGACCGATAAAGCGTCATATGGGTATGAGTGTTAGAAACAACGCTCTACAAAGATGAAATATTATTCTAAAAGCCGATCACTTTCGTCCGTGTACTGTACCGTCAAAATGCCTAAATATCTTGCCTCGCGTCCAAAGTTTACCTAAAATGAGAAAAAGCTAATATCTTATTTAATTTATTAGTCTAGCAATAGAAGCATTTGTCAGTTTTTAGAATGATTATCTGGCAACAACAAATTGGTGTCGTTAAGTTGGTAGCATGCATAATTTTCGTCAGTCGTGTGTCAAACGAAAGTGCGGCAAATCGGTTATTATGAGTTGCTGAAAAACCTTTCAAATTGGCTAAAATTAATGAAAATTATGAAAATTTTGGGCCTTTTTATGACAAAATTTTATATATCGTGCATATTTTAATATTTTTATGTTACGATAAAGTCCAATAATATCAAAATCCGTGAAAAGTTAGGGCATTGGACGGTACCTCTGCACGGGCCGTCACCCTACAGACTTAATCATAATAAATTACCTGATATTATTTGGTTTGTTCTAAGCCTTAACCATTATTACAGAACCCAGGAGCCAGGCTTATCCTCACATGACCACAAATGATTTGCAACACTATAAATTATCTTCCATGCCCATAATCCGAGAAGCCTAATGCATGGTCTAATTAACCATGTAACCCAATCTCAGTTTAGCTGGCAACGTAAACGTTGAGGTTACAGTTTATACAAACATTTCGCCAAAGTCTTAGGGATCTATAGAGCGCACTCTGACTTAGCTTAAACTTAAGACAGAGTTAAAACGAGACAGAGCTATATCTCTTACATAAATCTGTCTCTTTTTTTTTTAATAAAGAATATTAGCCATGTTAAATGACTAATTTTCCCCTTTCCTCTCCAACTAAGCGTAAAGCTTGTGCTAGGAGTAGGTACGACAATAGTGCAACGGGCGGGGTTTGAACCGTCGACCTTTCGGTTTTCAGTCCACTCCTTTACTCGTTGAGTTATTGAGGCTTACTCAACTCAATCTTAAGTCTGAGCAAAGTAAAAGTGCGCTCTTTAGATCTCAGCCTTAGGTATACCTACTATTACCATAGTCAACGACAGGTCGAGATGGCGATCGGGGAGGGAACGCCTTGTACACCCGCACAGCCCTTGTCCTAATCCGCTGGAGGCAAGCGTGGGTGACGTGCGGCTGTGCGGGGCGTCCCCTCCGCCTCATACCCCGATTGTCATCTCGACCTGTCACGTCCTAAATGGATAGAATACGCGGCCGAAAGTAATGTACATCGGCCTTTAGAATGACATTTCGGCTTTGTAGAGCGTTGTCTCTGTCACTCATACCTATATGGCGTTTTATCGGTCTCAACGACAGAGACAGTGCTCTACAAATTTGCTATCTCCTTCAGGTCGATGTACATTACTTTCGGTCGCGTACTGTACAATATTCGATAGAGAGCTAACTTTGCCGTCTTACAACTTTATCATGTTTAGTATCCAAGCAATCTGACATGTTATGGCTCAGTATTTAGCTTTATAACTGTCTAGTACATCGAAACTTATAATAACTTAAACTTTATCTTCATGTTATTCTTTTTAATAATACAAAACAAAGGCATAATACTTGTTTGCTTTTATAATCGCTTATTAAAATCCGTTTTCCTTGTTAAACTTAGTTGTGGATTTCTGTGTAAATTTACTTTCATGTAAAACATTTCACGAGAAAAGTTTATACAATAATTTAATGAGCTCAGTGGTTGATATTAACTCCTACAAGTCTTGTATGGTATATATAAATATATTATACTAGCTTATTCCCGCGACTTCGTCCGCGTGGACTACACAAATTTCAAACCCCTATTCTACCTCCTTAGGGGTTATATTTAACACTAGCTGATGCCCGCGACTTCGTACGCGTGGATTTAGGTTTTTAAAAATTCCGTGGGAACTCATGAATTTTCTGGGATGAAAAGTAGCCTATGTCCTTCCCCGGGATATAAGCTAACTATGTAGGTACCAAATTTCATCAAAATCGGTTGAACGGTTGGGCCGTGAAAAGCTAGCAGACAGACAGACAGACACACTTTCGCATTTATAATATTAGTATGGAAGTATGGATTATTGTATTGTAGTCGGGATACACGCATCTCATTAATGGACATGCGTGTCTCAACATTCCGATTTGCAGATTTTCTCACGACCTTTTTTTCACCGTTAAAGGAAGTGATATTTAATTGCCTAAAAATACTTGAGTATTAGGTGAGAGTTCGAGTGTGTTCGAGGTGTGTGGCCGGAATTCGATCCTCGGAATCGAATTCGATCGAAGTCTGGAAGGTTGTTAGTTGTTGTTGATTTCTTCACTAAAGTTATAATTTAATACTTGACAATAATTCAATTACTTGAATTACAGCGACGGTGTTTTCTCCACGCAATTAACCAGATACCTCGTTACGGCGAACGACTAAAGGGTTATTTTCGCGATACTTTACGAGTTTAGAATTATTTACACCACGGCATTTGTTACAACTCGTGATAAATTAGGCGGGGGGGGTCGCGCGCCCAACAAAATGTCGGGCCCATTATGTCTAATGATGTTGTTTCTGACCTTAATTCTGGAGTTACAGTTATAAATAGCTTAGATTTGCAGATAATGACGCAAGTTGGGGGGGTCCCTCATTGCCCGGAACATGTTTTACATTAATGAGCAAAAAGTGTCACAATTTGAATTAGGGAGCCTCATGAAGGCCGAGTATTAGGTCCAAATAAATTGAAACCCGGAAAGTACAGGAAACCTTTGAAGAGTCGAACTAGAGTCGAACTCAAGCCGAACTAGAATCGAACTCGAGCCAAACCAGATCGAACTCGAGTCGAACTCAAATTGAACTCGAAATGAGCCTAGAATCGAACTCGAGTCGAATTGGAATCGAACTCGAGTCGAACTAGAGTTGAACTTGAGCCGAACTCTTGGCCGACTATGACCAAAGCCTTCTCACTCTGAGAGGAGACTAACCAGCCAGCGATGGGTTGATCATGATGATGATAACTACGAAAAGTTTTTTTTTTTTTTTTTTTTTAAGTTAGAGGTGCATGCCCGGGATCAAACCTCTTAAATTAAAGCCAGAAATCCTAACCACTACAGTATTAACCGTTCCGGTACGATGCCGTGAGGAAACCAAAGAGACATGGGTTTCATAAAAATAAAAAATCAACTGCCATACCCCTTCCAGATTAGCCCGCTTCCATCTTACCAGATGAGATTGCAGTTTTGGGGTAGCTTGTATCTGAATCACTACTCCTATTATAAATGCGAAAGTGTGTTTGTTTGTTGGTTTTTTGGATTGTCCTTCAATCAAGACCCAACGGAGCACCGGATCGACCCGATTTTTTGCATATGTATAGTTTTAGACCTGGAGAGTGACATAGGCAAAATTGTATACCGTAAAATGAAAGAGTTCCAACGGGATTTTTAATAACCAAAATCCACGCGTACGAAGTCGCGGGCATCAGCTAGTTAAACATAAATAAAAAAGAGCAATAAAAACATCATTAGCGGCTCTAGAAAATGAAATCTCTACAATTGTAATTAATTCATGTGTCGCCCGATATTGTAGACCCGAGCATTGTTAGCTTTAATTGTTATTTGAATATCGATAACAATGTCGGTGAAATGAGCTTGATTTGCCTTTCAGGACCCGTAGTACAAGATTTTACGTCTCACCAAACGAAACCAAATTCGAGAGTCGAAATACTTCCGCGTTACAGTAAAATGGACCTAAACAGCCTTGAATTGAAGTCAAATATTCAATGCCACTGATTTTAATTTCGCAATGTTTCCGCTTGGAGCGCTGGCTGTAGAAGTGTAGACAAACTTGAGCTTTAAAACAAGTCATTTAAGATCCAGTTTACTGTAACGCGGAAGTATTTCGACTCTCGAATTTGGTTTGGTTTGGTGAGACGTAAACTCTTGTACTACGGGTACAGATGGATGTTTAATAAATAATGTATATTCTACTTCATCTTTCGACCCACGTGCTCCAGGAAGACCTTTCGTTAATTACTGTACTATTTTAAAATACTTAATTGAATAATATTGATATCTAAAATGATATCTTATAAAAACTGTGCTCATTATGATACTCGCTTATGCCCGTGACATTAGAATACACAAAATGGCACAAATTACGAACCCCTTTTCACCCCCTAAGCGGTTGAATTTTTTTAAATCCTTCCTTAGCAGATGTCGACATCGCACACTAGCTAGGTATCTGTATGGCGTTCAGCCCGATCCGTTCAGTAGTTTGTGCTGTGCAGTGATAGATCAGTCAGTAAGTTACCTTTCCTTTTTATATATTATTTAGGTAACTACCATCTTCTTATATTACCTCGTCCACGGGGATTTACGTTTGGATTTGTTGACATTTTATCCCTAAAAAACTAAAGAGTTCCCACGAGGGTTTTAAAAACCTAAAGACACGCAAACAAACGTAACTATACTTATAACAAACTTTGATCTCGGCGAAACAACTTAAAAGATCTAAATTTACGGGGTAGAAATCGTGGGAAAAAGTATAAAACTGCTATACCCACCCCTTCCAGCTGCAGTTAGTTTTGATGCATCACTGAATAAATTAAAGTATAATGCGCCCAAGTACCAAGTGCAAGGTATCACGTAATAAATCTTCGCAAAGTTCTAGAAACTTCCCGCGAAGGAATTCCTCTTCTCCTTCTAGTCGTACCTCAGTTCGCACAAACTTACACACGACTCAAAGAGAAATAACATTCTAATTAAGTACTACCTACTACTTAAAACAAACTTGCTCAAAGATCTTGTGTGCACGCTATTATAATATTGACTGGTGTAATAGGTAATAAAATGACGTGATTTTTTGCGTAGCACCTCTTTATTAGAGGTGCAGCATGCCCGGGACTGAACTCCCGACCTCCAGAATCGAAGACTAACGTCTTAACTAAGACATCAAATAAATTTTTATTTTAATTCAGCAGCCTATAATATGTATTCTTACAGCATATAGTTGAACATTGCTACGCGGAGGGCTACGCGGCTACGAGATCTACGGAAATGGTACGAACATCAATTACATCAATTATCTTACAAATTCAAAAATAATTATTGATAATCAAAGTGTGTACGATGGCACCTATTTTGAACCTTGTACAAAATCTAAGTTAATCATAAAGTTAACTTCTTAACGGCGATAGATTAACAACTCAACATCAATATCCTAAAAGGTTTTATTAACGAATCCAATAAAACAACATCCTGATCCGAAAGATACAAACAGGGTATAACCTAAACATAGAGTATAACCGCAGAATGCCCTAGTCAATAGAAATGTATCCAGCTCTTAGTTATAAGATGTGATGTGCAAACTGCATGCAAACATGCAAACTGTGGAATCAACTCCCTTCGGCGGTGTTTCCTTTAGATTACAACATGGGGTTATTCAAGGGGCGGACCAACAAATTCCTAAAAGGCCGGCAACGCATCGGCGGTTCCTCTGGTGCTGCAAATGTTCATAGGCGGCGGTAATCACTTAACATCAGGTGATCCGCCTGCTGACCTTTTGCAACTTACTCATCCATATTAATAATATTAATGCGAAATTGGCTGTCTTTCCGTTTGTCTGTATGCCCATTTGTGACCATTTCACGGTTTATCCACTTAACCTATTTTAGTGTACCTGTTTTAGTCTCCTTCATCACGAAAACTCAAAGAGTTTCTGCGGAATTTTCAAAAATTAACAGACACGACAGACAGAGAACGAAGTGCTATTATTACCTCAAAAGGAAAAAAGGAACCCATAAGGGTAAGGTACGGAACCCTAAAAAAATTAAATCCACGCAGTTTGCGGGCATTATCTAGTAGGTACACAAATAATTCAAAAGCACTAATTGCACACACACTCTTTGCATCGAAAGTAACGTAAATTAAACTGTAATGTATGCAAATACGTCTGTTTTTACAATAACACGTAGGTACCTATTATTGACTAGCTTATGCCCGCGACTTCGTCCGCGTGGACTGCACAAATTTTAAACCCCTGTTTTACCCCTTTAGGGATTGAATTTTTAAAAATTATTTCTTAGCAGATGTCTACGTCACATCAGCTATATGCATGCCAAATTTCAGCCCGAGCCGTCCAAAATTTCGAGCGGTGCGTTGATAGAGTATCACTCAGCCAGTCAGTCAGCTTTTCCTTTTATATATTTACTAGCGTATGCTCGCGACTTCGTCCGCGTGGACTACACAAATTTCGAACCCCCATTTCACCCCCTTAGGGGTTGAATTTTCAAAAATCCTTTCTTAGCGGACGCCTACGTCATAATAGCTATCTGCATGCCAAATTTCAGCCCGATCCGTCCAGTTGTTTAAGCTGTGCGTTGATAGATCAGTCAGTCAGTCAGTCAGTCAGTCAGTCAGTCAGTCAGTCAGTCACCTTTTCTTTTTATATATTTAGATCAATCATCTGCGCGGCGACAAACTCACATTGTTTTACCATTTCTAAATATTTTCTGAATTCTGTGAATATAAACATACATAAACACTGATTTATAAGAAAGACGCCAATAAACTATGAGAAGGCCATATTTCACGGTGATCGCGTCTGTGTCGCCTATAAACCCATGTTATCTACTTTGTTATTATATATGAGCAATTTTAGTTCGCTCCTTCCACGCTGCGGTGCCGATTTATCGTCCTGATAACACGTTTTTTTATCACGGGGAAAAATCTTTTCCGTGTTTTCTACGTGAAAGTATTTTGTTGGTATTATAATAGGAACCATTTACCGATTACCTAATAGAAATATTTAGTTATGTATGACTCAGTTCTTCTTTTTTGACCTTAAAATATACTGGCTGTTACCAGAACGCTGGCAAAAACGAAGACAGGTGATCGTACTGATGATTACTGATATGATACCACACAAAATAACGCGGGAAAAATTAAAAAAAATATCCTATATAATGTAAAAATTCACGATATATTGCAATTAAAACATCTGAGTGACGCTAGAGGTCACCGAACTTAGGTCACTCGAAGTCAATGCCGCGTCGTGGTGGGGGCATTAACCCGATTTTTGCACGCTATACATTGCGAGTTTGAAAAATACTAAATCACTAAAACTACAAAATGAGGCAAATGGCTATTGATATTGGATTGTGTTTAGGTAGCATAACAATAACGCCAAGTTTTGCTAGCGTTCTGGTTACACCCTGTATAGAAGTCGATTTTGTATGATATACTAAAGGAGCAAGCAACATGGACTGTCATGAGAAAGCTGCTCTCTACGTGACCAAATCAGAAATGAGGAGATTCGTAGGAGAACCAGAGTAAACGACATAGCTCAGCGGGCTGCGAAGCTGAAACTGCAATGGGTAGAGCACATGGTCATAGGCAACAGGTAGATGCTTGAAATATTCACTGAATATTTACTTATATATTCACTTAAAACTAAATAATTAAATTAAAATAAACAAATATTTAAGGGGGCCTCCCATACAACAACCGTGATTTTTATGCCGTATTTATACATGGTACGGAACCTTTCGTGCGCGAGTCCGACTCGCACTTGGCCGGTTTTTTACGGTTACAGAATACGAATACGAAACCCCATAAAAAGACTTAAAACACTCGATGATTTCTGTATAAACTTGAAGATAAGTTTGCGCTTGACCACAAATCCCAGTTTAAAATTCCATTATTCATTAGGTATAAACATAAATTTTAACAGAACAAAGACTTTTTGAGTTTCCCCGCAAAAATCTCTTTTACCATCATGATTTTAAGAGCGCCATAAATCGTGGGACTAATGAAAGAGCTTAGGTTAAATCGTAAAGTTATACCAACTGCGACGTAAAAACGTAGTGAAGGCTCTATTCCGCACTTCATACTCGCAGATTATTTAGTTCATTTGCACTCTCTAAATACTAAACAACTGCTATTTATATGACGATGAAAGAACAAAGAACTCTAATACGATAAATCTAAATATATAAAAGGAAAAGGTGACTGACTGACTGACTGATCTATCAACGCACAAACTCAAACTAATAGACGGATCGGGCTGAAATTTGGCATGCTATTATGACGTAGGTATCCGCTAAGAAAGTATTTTTGAAAATTCAACCCCTAAGGGGGTGAAATAGGGGTTTGAAATTTCCGTACCATCGAAGGTAGGTACAAGATTATATTATCTTGTACCTCTGATAAGATTTTAAATTTTTTTAACCCGTGAAAACTCGTTGATTTATCGAGATAAAAAGTAGCTCAATATGTCCGTCTCATAATGTCAAACCCTTCTCATTCTGACAGGAAACCCGTGCTCAGTAGTGAGCCAGCGACGAGTTGATAATGATGATGAATCTAACCTAACCTAACATCTTTAGACCATCGACGATGTTTTACGTGCTATAAAATAATTGAATTCCCTCGGCGCCTCTTACTCCTGCCCCTCGTAAAACAGGCTCTGACACTAAATTGTCCATAAGGGTAATAGATTTGAATAGGAAATTTTATACTTACGTGAAACTAGCTTTCTTATTTAACTTCGTGTAGTTAGATTTGTTTTAAAGATTAAGATAGAATTTTAAGGTGACGCAGTACGATCAACCGAACCTGTTTGCTTTTCACTTGACATTGTATGAGAAAGGTGAGAGGCACGATGATTTTCACCGAAATCAAGGGTTTAGGAAAAGTATTTTTGAGAAAAAACTACTAGCTTTATGTTTACAAAGTATAGTTATTTCAACTAATGAATAAATAAACTATGTCTAATGTTAAATTTCTGTACAATTTTCATACCCCTAATCTTATTTATTAACGCCCAAAGTTGTCATAAATTTTGTCTTAAAATAGGAATCTTTTGAGGCTCGTAACTTTAAAACATATTATTTTTTTAATGTTTCATATATCAATAAACCTAGATAATGACGAGATTAATCGATATAATACTTAGTTTTGAGCATACAATATCAAAATTAATGTAGTAATTACCCTCCTACGTTTGTATGAAGAAAGCACCGAACTGAGCCCACTTAATAAATTATTTCTTAATGAGGGTATTCGTTATTGAGCGAACTTTGGACAGTTTTTTTATCGCTTGGAAATGCATTTACGCGTCCCTCCCTCCCTGGAAGCCAGCCAGCCAACTCGAAGGAAGGTATGTGTGTGTATGTATGTAATTACGACAATATAAAAACTGCGCTGTTAAATTTTCCCAGGCAATTTAACGTCTCTCAAAATGACGTCGGTCGTAAACGTAGTTGGTCTTAGTTCGGGCCGGTGCGGCGGCGCGCGGTGGTGGTGTAAGCCCTCGGTATAAAAGCGGCCACTTTACGACGGGAGGTTCGACGCGTCGGAAAGATTAACGGAGGCGCAGTTTTATCTCGGCCTCGCGATTCATTATTTTATCGCCCGTGAAAGAGCGACGACGCCCTAAAAGTCTGGAGTTTATTTATACGATGTACACCAACAGTCTACGAATACTGATGTCGTATTGCTGAGGCAGTTCCTCTGGTGCTGCAAATGTTCATGCGCGGCGGTAATCAGGTGACACGCCTGCTCGTTTGCTCGCTATCTCTATTATTAAAAAAGCTGTGATAGCCTAGTGGTTAGGATGTCCGCCTTCTAATCGGAGGTCAGAGGTTCGATCCCGGGCACGCATCTCTAACTTTTCGGAATTAAATAGCTTAAACGGTGAAGGAAAACATCGTGAGGAAACCTGCATACCTGAGAGTTCTCTATTATGTTCTCAAAGGCGTGTCAATCAATCAATCAATCAGTCTGTTTGCGTCAACTGCTGGACATAGGCCTTCCCAAGAGCGCGCCACCACACACGATCCTCTGCCTTCCACATCCACCCACTTCCCGCTACCTTTTTAAGGTCGTCAGTCCAGCGGGTTGGAGGTCGTCCCACACTGCGTTTGCCGATACGCGGTTTCCACTCCAGAACACGTCTGCCACAGCGGCCATCGGTTCTGCGACAGACGAGGCCTGCCCACTGCCACTTCAGCTGGCTAATTCGTTGACCTATGTCAGTCACTTTGGTTCTCCGACAGATTTCCTCGTTACGGATTTTGTCCCACAGAGAGACACCCAACATAGCCCGCTCTTGATTTTTTATTGAGCAAAAGAGGCAATATCTCGCTATTATGATGAGGACGAACAAAATGACCAGTGACCGCTTGGCCTGCTATGTCCACTTTGGGCACACCTCGCCTACACCACATATAAAATTAACGCCCTCCCGAGATCAAATATGTAAGCATTAGGAAAATAAAATCAATAATCTTCAACAGTTAACAAGTGGGTAGATATTTTAGGCACAAACTATGAGCTTAGATTACCTAAGCTTCAAAGCTCTTGAGAAGTTCGCCAAAGTTAATTAACTTTCAAAAGCTTTCAAGTACACAAACGATATTTTAACAAGTTCCTTGAACTAAATAACTTACTTCAGTATAGCTTTTTTGTTCTTATCATATTTTGAACGATTTTCCAAACCATCGCTTGCCAAAGATTAATGTAAGAGAATTGAAAAAGGGTGGCAAGTAAATTAAAAAAAAATTACTTAGTATTATATCTTTCAAGGTGGTACAGAACCCTTCGTGTGCAAGTCCGACTCGCACTTGACCGGTTTTTCATTTTAAGTATGGAACCCTAGAATGTGTAAATGCATGAATTTTTAAAGAGTATTAGCCATGCTTATCATGACTAATATTCCCCTTTCCTCTCCAACTAAGCGTCAAGCATGTGCTAGGAGTAGGTACAACACTAGTGCAACGGGTGGGGTTTGAACCGCCGACCTTTCGGAATTCAGTCTGCTCCTCAACAGTTGAGCTATTGAGACTGAATGATTTACATTCCTAGAAATCCCTACGAAACTTCATTCAACTCTGGTCATAATCATGTAACTTTTCGCCCAAAAAAGCACAAAGTATAGTCGGTCACGCAATACATTATCAACATAATATTTTCAATATTCTGGACGCGGGATCATTTCCATCAATACTGTATTTTCCGGCTCGCTACAAGTTATATTAAGTTTTTTCCGCGTGACCGGAATTGTTTACCTTCTTACTTGTTCCCATTGATATGTGAAACCCAAGATATCTTCCTGAGTTTGTTGTGGCCCGGCTTGCTACAAGTTACAGTACGTGGTAAAAAGTAATGTTCATCGACCTTTAGAAGGTCGACCATAGATAGCAGATTTGTAGAGCATTATCTCTGTCGTTGAGATCAAAAAAATGTCATACAGGTATGAGTGACATAGACAACGCTCTACAAAGCCGAAATGTCATCCTAAAGGCCGATGTACCTACATTACTTACTGCCGCGTACTGTAAATAAAGTTTTTTACGCGTGACCGGAATCGTTTACCTTGTTAGTTACTTGTTCCCACTGATATGTGTAACCTAAGATACCCGCCTGAGTTTGTTGTGGGCTCTTCTCAGACCTGGGCGAGTTGAGACTCTCGTAGCTTTAGTTCTAAGTTTACGTAGGTAATTAATTATTTATCACCAATTATTATCTTACAAAGTCCATTATTGGACAATCAAAAAATGTACAATGGTACCCAATTTAAATAAATTATTTGAATTTTTGAATTGTGATCCACATCTTCGTCTCATAAAAGGAATATTTGTTAAAAAAGGCCTTAAATAAACCGAAAAATCTGGCCTTAATCCTTGTCTACATTAGAAAAGTAGGTACCTCTGTGCAAAATTTTAGCTTTTTAGATCCAAGAGTTTAGGAAGGTAAGTATTAGGCAAGTTGATGAGTCAGTCAGTGAGGCAAGACTTTTGTATTTACAATTTAATAAGATTATGTTCGCAAAATAAATATCGCAAAAAGCACGTTCAAGCCACAAAGCTTTCTCTTTCTGAATTTTAATGATTATAGTAATTTGAAAAACAATGCATTTATTGTATTGAAAAATGAGTTTAAAACAATTCTATAGAAATCTATAATATATATAATATATAATCTATATAATCTATATATATTTTGTAATATTTATACTGAAAACATTTTCAGGTCTTATGTTTTCAAAAATCTTTGTTATTTTGACTATATTTCTGTATTTTCGATCTCTAGTTATGAATATCAATGGTTTATTCTGAAAGTTCTCTAATCATCATTTACCTTCATAATATTATTGTGTTCATATTGTAATAATATTACTGTCTATAATATAATTATTATTATCTTTCATTCGATAACAATAATTCAGCCCTTCACCACAATCTCACCTGAGGGTAAGTGACGACGCAATCTCGGTTGGAATTAAGCGAGCTAACCTGCGGGATGAGTCGCTAACTCAGTGATCAACACTGAATGATAGCCACCGAGCATCAGCAGTCATTTGACATTTATTTTTAATCCATTGAAGATTTCTACGAAATTTTTTTTGAATAAATAAATAAACAATATTTTTATTCAATTAAACTTTTAAGTATTTTTGAATCGTCAGCTGTATCTACCACTGGTTCGGAATGCCATTCCTACCGAGAAGAACCAGCAAGAAACTCGGCGGTTACCTCTTTTCAAAGATTTGATATACAATTCTCACGAGATATGAAATTTTCCCGCTGCATAAGGCCTCACTTACCTACTCACTCAGTCTCACCTTAAGACACGGAACCCAGAATACCTAAATGCCAATTTTCATATCTCTAACTTCAAAAACAGGATTTTCATATAACCCTTACACCCCCATTTTACTTCCTTAGGGGGTGAATTTAGTTAGATCCTTTCTTATCTGATACCTACCCCCTAGAAATAGCCTACATTTCAAATTTCAAGTAAAATAACAATTGTTAAAACTTTTCTATAAAAACATTGCCCCCCTATTTTACGACCCTTAAGGGGGGAATTTCCCAAATTGAATTATACAGATTTTTATTATTTAAAGCTAATAATCTAAATGTCGATTTTCACGTCTCTAACTCCAAAAAGATAGGACTTTCATACAACCTTCCTTGAACCTTGAATTTTTCAAAACCGTTTCTTAGCTGACACCTACGTCTGAGTAAGAACCTACCTTCCAAATTTCAAGTTTGTAGGCTTTATAGTTTCTGAGATTTCGTGATTAGTCAGTCAGTCAGTCAGTCACTGAGTGAGTGGTATTTCTCTTTTATATATTTAGATTATGACATGTATAAAAAAGTATTTGCAGTCCTGCGCGTTATATATCACTCAGAAGCAGCAATGTAAAACTAACCAATGTCACTGACCACAACACACATGACCTATATTTTAACACCCTTAAATGAGTTTGATGGCTATCATTTCGGGTTGAATACTGAGTTAGCGCATCTCCCCCTGGAAGTGATATGGCTATGGATAAGTTGTTGCAAATGTTAGAAATCATGTTATAAATATTAAAATTTGTAAAGTTAAATACTATGGCCATAATTAATAGAGCGCATTAAATATAATATGAAGGAAACATTTGATTGAATGTAGAATATTGCAACCTAAACCTTATGTGATTCATTCAATCAAATGTTGTTGACAATAGACATCCCTAAATTGCATATCTATTTAAAGTAACTTACTTACTAAGTTTGCTAATCGTTAAAATTACTACAATTATTTATCAAAGTAGTATTACATATATTTGTTTGTTAACATAATAATGACTTTAGTTAAGATACGTTGAAAACGAATCTTAAGGAATGAACGAAGGTAACTTCACGTCATTTCGATTAATGTCTGAGTTCATTCATGATAAACGATATAAAAAGCCGTGTGGCCGAATAGGCAAGTAGTTCTGTAATGAAAACCGACAAATAAACTTGTGAAATCGTCTTCGAGTTATTTTTCCTTCGTGGGTTCCTTACACAAATAAAAATAAATAAAATAAAAAATAAATAAAAGTTTTATTTAACCATACCCTTTCCTAATCGGCTCCTCTCTGGTTCTTACTGAGCGTTGGCTCGTAGGGTAGTTACTCTTCGAAAGTAGCCACGACCAAAGGAATCAAATAACAATATTTTGAAATTATAAGAGCTTATTGTTAAAGCTTTTGAAAATCTATAATAATAACTAGTTCTTCGATTCTAAGTGCATCTTAGAATTTCTAGTTAATACTACAATTTAGTTAAAATATTACGCTTTCATTCGTAAACTTGAACGAGCACTTATAGTAATCATTTTCATTTCAATTAAGGTGCCTTCTCACGATTCGCGATTATACAAGGCGCAACCTTCATCATTTTGTAAATAATTCAACCCATTATACAGGGCTCGCTTGCGGTATGTCAAATTTTTGACAACTTTAAACGTAAAATGATATTGATTTTGATGTTACTGATCTTTCAGTTATGGCTGCAAGGTCAATGGCATAATAGCTCTCATATTATGACAGCTCAGAGCCAATCAAGGGCAATGGAGAGAGGCGAGCTGTGTTTGTAGTTTTTTTTTGTTCAAAGTACAAAGATCTAATCAGAAAATGAGATCTATGGCAGAACCAGAGTAACTCATATTGATAAATGGAAAGATCCCCTACTAGGTGAACAGACGACATCGACGAGGCGCAGGGAGGCGCAGGGAGGCGCAGGGAGGCGCAGGGAGGCGCAGGGAGGCGCAGGGAGGCGCAGGGAGCCGCTGGATTCAGACCGCGCAAGACTGTTACGCTGGGAAGTCCCTCAATCAATCAATCAACCTGTTTGCGTCCACTGCATGACTTAGGTCTTCCCAAGAGCGCGCCGCCACTCCTGTTCCTCCGCCTTCCTCATCCACCCACTTCCCGCTAGCTTCATTAGGTCGTCAGTCCAGCGGGTTGGAGGTCGTCCCACAGTACGCTTGCTGATACGTGGTCTCCAATCCAGAACACGTCTGCCCCAGCGGCCATCGGTTCTGCGGCAGACGTGGCCTGCCCTCTGCCACTTCAGCTGGCTAATTCGTTGAGCTATGTCGGTCACTCTGGTTCTCCTACGGATTTCCTCGTTACAGATTTTGTCTCTCAGAGAGATACCCAACATAGCCCGCTCCATAGCACGCTAAATGACTTTGAATTTGTGGACAATGCCAACTGGCAGTGTCCATGTTTCAGCCCCCTTACAAGGGACCTATTTCCAGCAGTGGACGTCTATTGGTTGACGATGATGATGATGCTATTTCCATGGCCAAAATTCGATCGAGAGGATATTAAATCTATCTTAAATATATAAAAGGAAAAGGATCTATCAGGAGCTCTAACTATTTGACCGGATCGGGCTGAAATTTGACATGCAGATAGCTATTGTAACGTAGACATTTGGCAAGAAAGGATTTTTGAAAATTCAACCCCTAAGGGGGTTTATATGGTTTTGAAATTTGTGTAGTCCACGCGGACGAAGTCGCGAGCATAAGCTAGTATAAAGGAAAGGCTAACTGACTGACTGATCTATCAATGCACAGCTCAAACCACCGTACGGATCGAGCTGAAATTTGGCATGCAGATAGCTCTTACGACATAGACATCCGTCAAGAAAGGATTTTTGAAAATTCAACCCCTAAGTGGGTAAAATCGCGAGCTTCGGCTAGTTCAGTATATTATTTTAGCGCCAACACACCTGTGAGAAGGCACCTTTACACGCTCTACCTATTTCTATTATTCCCGCTATTCAAATATAGAACAAAGAACTTAAGAAAATTCAATATTGGTTTTGTTCCCGTCAGAACACGATAAAAGCATATTGTCTTCTCGAATAGGAGAGAACTTTATTGTTTTTGGGTAATTTTGAACTTTTTGAGATCAAATCACATTGGTAAAGTAGTAGAAAACACGTCACGGCTTCGCTAGAATGGAATTTTTAAAATTCGGTCTACTAACTTTTTATTTTTGAAAGAAAGCCCGAATTCTAATTTTCATGGATACCTACAACTTGAAAAATAATGGACTTCACCCACTATATTTTAACACCCTTATAGATAGAATTTCCGAAACTTCTTTCTTATTAAGTTTCTAATCCCAGCGGTACGTTGGTAAATCAGTCAGTCAGTCAATCAGGACAAATCTTAGTAATCTAGTAGGTATAACGTAGGCTGATACATCAGTCAGTAAATCAGTCAATCAGTCGGCTAGTCATTCAGTCAGTTAGTCAGTCGGTCAGTCAGTCAGGACAAGTCTTAGTTGTGTATAGTATTGACAAGTCTAGATAGCAATCGGGGTATGAGGCGGGTGGATGCCCCGCACAGTGCACACCCGTACGTCACCTGCGCTATCCCGCAACGGGTCAGCGTGGGGGCTGTGCGGGGCGTGCCCACCACGATTGCTATCTCAACCTGTCGCGATAGTTTAACCAATCTCGACGCAATTCGAATATAGAAGATCAAGTTTTCGCCTCACGGAACGTCCAAAGTAACACCTTGAGTAGTTTTAGAGAAAATCCTCTATGTAAGACGGACATCAAAGTAATTCCTAACGACCGCTGAAACGTTTTCACTTCTCCCAGATAAATTAAATTGTGTGAACATACCAGACACAAGATAGGGTCTACGACTGTAGTAAAAAAATTATGTGATTTTTTCTAGAGTTCATTATTAAAGAGAATATTTTAAAAAAATCGTTATTTTTAACACGATTATTTACTAACGTCACGATGTAGGTAAAGCGATTAATGACGTCACAGGGCGTAAACGGCAATTTTTTTTTAAAATTTTTTAACATAATTTTTTTTTCTCGCTGAAATTACCTATTCTTATTTTTATGTTAAAAATTGGAAAATATTTGTCGTGTACGGCTTGTGACGTCATTATTCACCTTCATACAGCGTAACGTCCATGTTAAAAATAAATAAAAATCGTGATTTTTTCATACAAAACATTACATCTATTTATTACTACAGTCCATGACCCTATTTAATGTTTAGTATACTTATATTTGCGAACTCTTATATTAAATTCCTCGACTAAATGCAAGCCAGCAAACGTTTCGAATTCGTCCTCTTTCGTCCTCTTTTAGTCAGAAAGAGGATCCTAGTGTAACATCGTTATGCAAATTCACACAATCAAAATGTTCTTCCACACGTTGGTTTCTCGACATCTCTCATAGGCAGAGTGCCACATTTTTATGAATTTCTCAGGACAGTCCTCTATTTACATAAATAACAAACTTTCAAACGTCAATAGGGTCCCATTGGCATCCTTACCACTTGAGGAGGCTTACCTCCGCTGCCCGTCTGTCTATCCGTCCATCCGTATATCTATCAGCAGGCTGAATCTCATGGTAGATGGTAGGACGTAATAGGTAAAGAGTTGAAAATCTTTGTGTGTATATTTTTTTTGCTTCTTTACAACAAATATTAAGAAGGTCAAATATGCAATCTTGCATACTGACCTTTTTTACGTCGACAATAGCAATTTTCTGGAAAGAAAGACTATTTCTAAGAAAAAGAGTGATTTCGACAGGAGTTCTTGTAAGTATATTATTAAACTTAGAAATCAGTCATTCTTGTAGTAAATAAATTGAAACTTTTATTTTTGCACATTGAGGTATGGTAAATCAGTGGATTAATCAGTATTAATCCACTGACTAAAGTTTGGAACTATGGTACCATACATTTTTGTCGCTTTCAAAACTATTTAGCTAGTACTTTCAATGCCATTTTTTTCTGCACCTTAGAAAACATTCATTGTTTCTATAATATGGACTTTTTAGTTATCTTGAATTAAAGTTGTATAGTAAACTTTCTTGGAGTCCTGGATACAGACGTAGAAATCCTAGAAATAACATTTTGATGGTCGCCCTATTCAAAGGTCTGTATACAGAGGACGACGTCTAGTAAGCAGATTCATCATTTCGCCAGCTATGATGTACTTTATCACCAGAGCGACGTGCGTCCTGAATTGTAAGTTTACATTTATTTTACTTTCTGTTTACATTGTATGTATGAATCCTTGAATGTGCTCAGTCAAGCGCTAAAATAAAATATACCCACTGATAAAATATACTGGGCCAAAACTAACATTTTGCAGGTGTTATTATTTTACTAGGGCTGTTGCCATTTGCAAATACCGTACTATATTATAATGTCTTATACTATTAGTTTTGTGATTTAGTATTTTTTTAAATCGCTATGTATATCGCTATGAATCGGGTCAATGCCCTGCTTACGACGCGGTATTGACTCCGAGTGGCCTAGTTATGCAGCGTTTGTTGACCTCTAGCGTCAGGCAGGTGTTTTATTTGCAACTACCTTATGCTCGCGACTTCGTCCGCGTGGACTATACAAATTTCAAACCCCTATTTCACCCCCTTAGGGGTTGAATTTTCTAAAATCCTTTCTTAGCGGATGCCTACGTCATAATAGTTATCTGCATGCCAAATTTCAGCTCGATCCAGTAGTTTGAGCGGTGCGTTAATAGATCAGTCAGTCAGTCACCTTTTCCTTTTATATATGTAGATATATCGTGAACTTTTACAAAATACAGGAAATTTTTTTTCGCGTTTTTTTTTTGTGGTATCATAATATCAGTAATCATCAGTAGATACTATCAGCTGTATTCGTTTTTGCTATCGTTCAGGTCGCACCCTGTTTAATCAGTTTTCTTAGAAGTTGTTAGAATACTGACGTCGATGCAAACATGAGTAGCTACACATGTCTTGTAATCGTACTAAGCTGTACCCGTAGTACAAGATTTTACATCTCACCAAACCAAACCAAATTCGAGAGTTGAAATACTTCCGCATTACAGTAAAATGGACCTAAACAGCCTTGAATTGAAGTCAAATATTCAATGCCACTGATTTAAATTTCGCAATGTTTCCGCTTGGAGCGCTGGCTGTAGAAGTGTAGACAAACTTGACCTTTAAAACAAGGCGTTTAAGATCCAGTTTACTGTAACGCGGAAGTATTTCGACTCTCGAATTTGGTTTGGTTTGGTGAGACGTAAAATCTTGTACTACGGATACTGGTCACACCCTGTTTAATCAGTTTTCTTAGAAGTTGTCACAATACTGACATCGATGCAAACTTGAGTAGCTACACATGTCTTGAAATCGTACTAAGCTGTACCTACATGTAGGAGTGACAGAACCCGCTGGTACGTGTTCAGGCATTAATGGGGCTTTGGAGGGGAACGCAAACATTACTGTCTTAAGCCAGGCTATGCTTGTTCATTGTTAGGGGTGGAGGCACATCTTGAGATCCGTTCTCTTTGTAAAAAACCGGCCAAGTGCGAGTCAGGCTCGCGCAATGAGGGTTCCGTACTACAGTCGTATTTTTTCGACATTTTGCACGATAATTCAAAAACTATGATGCATAAAAATAAATAAAAATCTGTTTTAAAATGTACAGGTGAAGACCTTTCATATGATACCCCACTTGATATAGTCACTTACTTCGAAAGTTGAAAATACTAATTATTAGTTCATTCATGACCACAATTTTTTTTTGTGTGATCTAACCCTAAATTCACGGTTTTCAGATTTTTCCCCAAATGTCAGCTATAAGATCTACCTACCTGCCAAATTTCATGATTCTAGGTCAACGGGAAGTACCCTGTAGGTTTCTTGACAGACAGACGGACAGACAGACAGACAGACAATAAAGTGATCCTATAAGGGTTCCGTTTTTCCTTTTGAGGTACGGAACCCTAAAAAGGAAGGTCTTAACAATTATAAATCAAAATACGAGTAGGTACATACTTGGTACAGTACGCGGCCAAACTAATGTAACCTTTAGAAGGAGATAGCAGATTTGTAGAGCATTGTCCCTGTCGTTGAGACCGACAAAACGTCATATAGGTATGAGTGACAGAGACAACGCTCTACAAAGCCAAAATCTCATACTAAATGAGAATTTAGAATGAGAAATAATCTATTTTTATTTAGTACAAGCTTATGCCCGCGACTTCGTCCGCGTGGACTACAGAAATTTCAAACACCTATTTCACCCCCTTAGGAGTTGAATTTTCAAAAATCCTTTCTTTGCGGATGTCTACGTGATAATAGCTATCTGCATATCAAATTTCCGCCCGATCTGTTCAGTAGTTTGAGCTGTGCGTTGATAGATCAGTCAGTCAGTCAGTCAGTCACCTTTTCCTTTTATATATTTAGCCTAGCTGTTGCCCGCGACTTCGTACGCGTGGATTTAGTGTAGTTTTTCAAAAATTTCGTGGGAACTCTTTGATTTTCCGGGATAAATAGTAAAGGGTAAGAAGGGATTTCTGAAAATTCAACCCCTAAGGGGGTGAAAGAGGGGTTTTAAATTTCTGTAGTCCACGCGGACGAAGTCGCAAGCATAAGCTAGTTAGTTCTAAGGACGTTTTTGGAAAGCTTAAACTAATAATAAGGAAAGTGTGGCGTGACCTTTAGCGTCGCTATTGAGTCAGAGTACCGACAGGGATAATGTTGTCCTTCGAAGGCTGGATTTATGTCCCACTGACATAAATATTCAAGCATTTACATAATAAACATTTGATTAGAAGAAGAAGGTTCCTTACCTTTAAAATTAGTGTAGCTTGAACATCCGCCTCGCTACTATAGTTTATTTTTCAATCTCAGAGACTAAAATGACAACTACAAAAATTTTTACAAAAAAAAAAAAACCGACTTCGATACACAAACACTAAAAATTGAAAAATAGTTTAATTTATTACCGAATATATTATGTATACAAGAGTTAATATAGTTCCATAATAATATTTTTTGGTGCCGGTGCCAATTAGCTTTAGCTGCGCGAATCGTCTAGACTTCATATTTTTATGAGACTCCACAATGGCACCTCTTTGGCACCGACCCCAAAAAATATTATTATGGAACTATATTAACTCTTGTATACATAATATATTCGGTAATAAATTAAATTATTTTTCAATTTTTTGTGTTTGTGTATCGAAGTCGGTTTTTATTTTTTTTTGTAAAAAAAATTTATTTCACAATTTTTAGTGGCCCCATGGAATTATGCTATGACTGGTTAAAAATCTACTGTTTATTACTAAGCTATTACACTGATCGCGAGCAATTTACTCTTATCCGTTGAGGAGTTCCAGTATCTATCTTCGAAGATGTTCATCAGATCTTCACCAAATTTAAATGGGACCAACTTTGAAGTATACCCTTTCTACAAAAAAAGAATTTTCAAAATCGGTCCAGGCGTCTTCGAGTAATTGGGGAACATACATAAAAAAAAAAAAAAAAAAGATTCCGACGAATTGAGAACCTCCTCCTTTTTTTGAAGTCGGTTAAAAATATGTCAAACTTAAAGAATAATGAATACCAGCTTAGCAAAAATAGTGCTGTCCTCATGGTTCCGGTTCAGATCAAAGTCGTCAATCGTCGTCGTGTAAAAGTTCACGATAATTATATTGCAAATAAAACATCTGACTGTCGCTAGAGGTCAACGAACGTTGCGTAAGTAGGCCATTTGGAGTCTACGCCGGCATTAACCCCAGTTTTGAACGCTATACATTGCGGGTTTGAAAAATACTAAAACTACAAAATGAGGCAAAAGGTTATGGTTATGGTTTGGTATAACCATTTGCCTCATTTTGTAGTTTAGTGATTTAATATTTTTCAAAGCAAAACTTAAGTCAATGCCCTGCCTACGATGTTCGTTCCCGGAAACTGACAAAGGATACCTTTTATTCCTGAAAATCAAAGATATTCCACGGGATTTTTAGACGCGGACGAAGTCGCGGGCATTGCCTAGATAATTAAAGTCGTAGAGGCATTTGATTTCTATGTTCCTTAAAGCTACAATTAAGACAAAATACCAAAAATAAAGCTTCACAAAGATGGGCGGTGAATCTGTTTTATTAGGCCTAAGTGCTGTAAGATTCCGATCAACAGGAATTGTGTCAAAGGCTTGGGGCGCTTGGGCCATTAACTAAATTGAAGTCTACGGGTTTTACCTCAAAATGTTATTTTTTGTTTCAATAATGATCCTCGCAGTTTGAAGAGTTAATTTTCTAAATGAGAGTGACCTTTGAAGTATTGCTACAATTTACTGAATACCTATGCTGAATACATACATTGTACAAAATATCATCTGATCCTAAAACAGACACAGGCACTCACGAACACGCTCGCTAGCACACACACACACATACACACACACACACACACTTACACAAACACACAACCTTTGTATTTGTTAGTTTAAATTCAACCATAAATATGTAGCTGTGACGCTAAGGAGTGTGCAAGTGTAAAGCTGGAGATTGACTTATAACATAGCTTGTAACACAACAAAAAAAAACTATATATAGTATATACATACAGAAAAACTTATCACTAAAAAATTTATATTTATAAAAAATATATGGCTTGTAACAATAACTTGTCATAATTTATCAGTTTTAATTTTAATTAAAATTTCTATAAACCAGAAAACATAAAACCAGAAAAAATAGGTTAAGGGTCAAATTCGTACAGCTCTACATACCTACTTGACCCTAATCTCAGCAAAAGAGGTATTTGACCTTGTGTCATTAACCCGGCCAAGGAGCTCGTTACATTGCTACGAGACAGAAATCACATACAAGCTCCCATTAGAGCGTGGCGAATCTAAAAACAACTCAAAAAGGCCCTATTGAGGCCTAAAAAGCTTACAAGTGGAAACTAGGCGAAGAGCAGGTGAATGGGTTTTCCAAAGTGCTTGAAATACTCATAAAAACAGCTCGTTACATTGCCACGAGACAAAAATCACATACAAGCTTCCATTAGAGGGTGACGAATCTAAAAACTCAAAACTCAAAAAGGCCCTATTGAGGCCTAAAAAGCTTACAAGTAGACACTAGTCGAAGAGCAGCCGAATGAGTTTTCCAAATTGCACGAATAGCCCATAACAAACTCAGCCGGGTACTGTACTGATGGGGTTACCGCGCTGGTGCAGTGTGTCACAGATGTTTGCGGAGGCTCACACAGATGATTTTTACGCCATCATGAGAAAAAGAGCTGCATCTGTGATGAGCAGAGTGCGTGGTAGGTAGAGGTAGGTAGTAAAAGTGGAACAACCCTTTCATAAAGCACTGGGTGTACCTGAACACCCAGTGGTCAAGAGGGTATATGAATTAATTAAGATTATTTAAATTAATAAGAACTATAATGTACCTACCTAATTAAGTTACTAACATAGTTAATAAGGTCTACCGCTACTAACAAATTATGGATGAAATATCTGAAATAAATGTTTATTATATTACTAGCTTATGCTCGCGACTTCATCCGCGTGGACTACACAAATTTCAAACCCCTATTTCACCCCCTTAAGGGTTGAATTTTCCAAAACCCTTTCTTAGCGGACGCCTACGTCATAATAGCTATCTGAATGCAAAATTTCAGCCCGATCCGTCCAGTAGTTTGAGCTGTGCGTTGATAGATCAGTCAGTCAGTCAGTCAGTCAGTCAGTCAGTCAGTCAGTCAGTCAGTCAGTCACCTTTTCCTTTTATATATTTAGATTATTATATAAATATTAAAATTTTGATAATCTAAATCCTTTACTAGCTCCTGCCCCTATCTGAAAAAGTACGATTGTAAATAAGCAGAGCGTATAATCCCATTGAAGTTCAAAGGTCGAACAAATATATTTTGCTGTAGGATTACTTGACGGTTGATCGACTCTTTTCCAGTATACGGAAACTTTTAGAGATGACGCATTTCCCAGCGATTAAAAAAAAAGATATACAGACACACGGCGGGAAGTGACTTTATTTTATACTAGGTAATGTAGAGAAATTAGTAGAGAAATAAGTAGTATAGTGCATTCAAAATAAACTGGCGTGTTTCCACTTGAGACCGTCATTAGCAATTACAATTGGATCACATTCGACATGCCACGTATGCCATAGGGGTAAAAACTCAAACACTCATAGAGCCCATTAATTTTTAAAGGAGCCGGTTCAACCTCATAGTGTTGATCATACTTTTGTATTCACCCGCCACGACTTAATCATATTGTTATTGTTAATGACGGTCTCAAGTGGAAACACGCCAGTTTATTTTGAATGCACTATACTTCTAGTAGAAGCACACGACCGAAATCGTGGGTGCAGTTTTCCTTTAAACAGTAAACGGCTATTGACAAACCCCATGTAAGTAAGGGTATGCGTTAAATATTCCACTCTTCCCAGGTGCGAAGCTGCGGCGGGGAAATTAAGAGCCCGCACTAATCTCACTACCTTAGGACGCAGACATAATGATACATTTATTATCAAGACGGATTAAAACGCGACTGTCTGGCGACATAATTGACGTTGTATAGAAGCAGGCGTTACTTTGCGGAACTCCATGATATGCAATGAACCAAAAACGTAATTTGCTGTAATCCGCTGAAACAGGTCGAATCTGTATGATGCAACATGCAGCATGCGAAATGCACCGCCCGCCCACAATTGCAAAGACTCTTTGCAACTGTGCATTGTAAGGTGTACATCTCCTGAGGATGCTCCGGTGTCGGGGCGAAACGTGCGTCGAGTGTGTTTTGGGATTTGTGTGGTGCTGCGTGGTGGTGGTGCGTATTGCTTGCCGAGTGGCTGCTTTTCCTGCATGCTTAGCAGTGGGAGGGTGGGCGGGGCATTTCGCATGCTGCATGTTGCATCATACAGATTCGACCTGTTTCAGCGGATTACAGCAAATTAAGTTTTTGGTTCATTGACATAATTGACGTAAAACTTCATTTTTCAATGTATCGTAGGGATGCGCTCAAATACAATAGGTAAACTAATCCATATTAATATTAAAAAATACATATATTATGTAAAAATCTAAATATATATAAAAGGAAAAGGTGACTGACTGACTGTCTGACTGATCTATCATCGCACAGCTCAAACTACGGACGGATCGGACTGAAATTGGCATACAGATAGTTATTATGACTCAGGTACCCGGATAGAAAGGATTTTTGAATTTTCAACCCCTAAGGGGTGAAATAGGGGTTTGAAATTTGTGTAGTTCACGCGGATGAAGTCGCGAGCGTAAGCTAGTAAATAATAATACACGAAACTATCAAGTTCAAATTATGCAAAAAAACATCATTTTGAACACCGCCTTACCTTATAATTAACACACCGTGCGATACATTGTGAGGCTTCGCTCGATCCCGTACACTAGCTCTCACAATCACATAGTTCCGTGACTCTTAACGCTTAGAAAATATGGTTTAAATTCGTTTAAACTGTTTCTTTATTAAGACTGTACCATACTCTTCTAATTCTCATTAAAGTAATATTATGATT
This sequence comes from Maniola hyperantus, assembly GCF_902806685.2. Classification (NCBI taxonomy): domain Eukaryota; kingdom Metazoa; phylum Arthropoda; class Insecta; order Lepidoptera; family Nymphalidae; genus Maniola; species Maniola hyperantus. Next base: position 745,103 of record NC_048547.1, read on the forward strand.
CGGTATTAAATAGAGCCGTGTCTAAGCTGATCGCATATTACTTCAAGAGGCGCAAAAACCGGAAGAGCTGAAACGCATCGCATATCTAAATACTAGAAATGCATAATTTATACATATTATGACGCTATCACCAAGAGTCGAATACTTCGGAGTTCAGACAGGCCAAAGAGTTCTTACTCAAACACGATGCATTTGTGGTGCGTCACGGCCCCGGGCCGCTGTGGATTTCAGTATTGGATGCCACATCGGCACTGCTTTGCCGCTCCAGCAGAAAGTATGGCGTTGCACCGCACCACCTCTCCCCGCCTTGTTTCTCTAATCCCAAGTCCGTTGCGCGTGCGGTGCGGTGCTGAACGACGTCGTATAGCATCGTGTGGCGTGGTACAGCGATTTCTACGTAAGATGACGCAGCGGCACCGCTCAAGCACCGCAGCGCCAATTGATGGTGATGATGATGAGAATGTGTTACGCTTGGTGAGTGCGGATCTTTGTGCTTCCGGCGCGGGCTCAAACGGCTATTGCTGTAATATGCGATGAGCTTAAACTAATATTATGATACGGTATTAAATAAAGCCGCCTCAGACGAGGGGAATTCTGAAGGAAATTGTGAGCCTACACTCAAGTCACCGCACCTTGAATAAATTTACCACGTTCATGTTCACATTCTGCGTACAAAGTCAGGATACCTCTTTTTAATGATACTTGGGTTGGTTTGGTGTCTTAATTTGTTTTTATAATTATGGAATTAGTGAGTTAATTGTTAGGCTCAGCCGAAATTGAGCCGAATTAACACGTCTTTTTACATACCTAATTAATACAATTTAACATGAGTACATAAACGTTATTCTGTGTAAGAAAGAATAAGATAATACGATAATTATTAGTAGCCACAATTGCAAGCAGATGGCGCTCCTCACTCGTACGAAGAAAATAATTATTCTAAATTTTTAGCACTTATACTCTTACTACCCCAGTTATGTGTTTTGAACACACACTGAAATTGAAGAAAATGTAAATTTTTCCGATATAAATCACTTGCTAGTTTCCCCACATTATTTCCATCCGTTCGCCACTCCGTCTCCCGAGACATATAAATGGCTGCTCTTTCCTTTGTACTCCTCTTGCTTCTTTCTAATCGGAGATTTATGGTGAAGCGCTCCGACTATACACTGAAATTAAATATTAATTCCTTTGTGTTGTTATCTTAGAAGAAGATGCATTGATATTAAACAATGAAAATTAATAAATTATCCATACTATATTACTAGTGGTTCGCCCCGAACTAAGACTCCATGACACCTTAAGTACTACCATCTTAAGGTTATATGTTTTTTTTATTATTCAAATACAAGTTAGCCCTTGACTGCAATCTCACCTGGTGGTAAGTGATGATGCAGTCTCAGATGATAGCGGGCTAACCTAGAAGGGGTATGGCAGTTTTTATTAAACCCATACCCCTTTGGTTTCTACACGGCATCGTACCGGAACACTAAATCGCTTGGCGGCACGGCTTTGCCGGTAGGGTGGTAACTAGCCACGGCCGAAGCCTCCCACCAGACCAGACCAGACCAGAAATTTAGAAATTATAAAATTCCAAACCCCTGCCAGGAATCGAACCCGGGACCTCCCACTATTAAGACCACAGCGCTCACCACTGCGCCAGGGAGGTCGTCAAAACGTTACGAGGTAAAGCTACGAGGGTTCCAAACGCGCCCAGGTTTGAAAAGAACCCACAAAAAACTCAGCGGGGTATTCTTTTTATTACTACCTTTGAAAACGTTTCAATAAAATTTCTATTCTATCTTCACAAAGTTGCTGGTTTTCTTCAAGAAAATCCCGCATAAGCGCAAAACTGTCATAGGTAGAAAGAAACCACTTTCGCCAGCACTAGAAATCTAAAATCTCAAGTGCAATTCACTCCATCCTTGCCTCAAAGCGAGTGTCTACACTTCACGACTCCGACAATCGCCTCCGACACCGGCAGTGGTCCGACCGCCGGCGAGAAAACGACTAACTATCGGCGATTTTTTCACTCAAGAAACGCACAATAAAATGTATATTCCGTGTAAACGAAAGATATGCATATATCAAAAGTTTCTCTCTGAATGTTCACACTGCCAGCGACGACTCGCTTTACTAGTTTTGGCGCTGAGCGTCGAGCTTTCAAAAATAAACTCGCTCAGCGATATTCGTTCCGCGATGCTCGCTCGCTTGAACACGTGTAACGCGCGAGCAGGTTTGCACAGGACTGAGCGTGAGCGATCGCGGGGCGGCGCGAGTAATCGCTCGTCGCACTTGCACACTCGCTAATAGCCCGGCAACAAAACTATCGAAACTACACACTCCCATTGTCCATTTGTTCGGTTTTTCCCTAGCGTTAAGGTTGTCTGGAAGAGATCGCTATTTAGCGATAAGACCGCCTTTTTGTACCTACTTATTAAGATTTCTTTTTGTAACCTATCATTTGTGTTTCTGTGGTGCAATAAAGTATATACATACACATACACTCGCTTCCCGCTGATCGCCAACTCGTTTATAGTTTTTAGTTCTACTCGTTTCTCGTTCATCGTCGGCGGTCGGACCACTGCCTAAAAGTGGAATTTCGTCTCCTTTAATCTAGGAAATTGGATAAGTTCTGTCACACCACTTGAAATCTAACTCTCTATAACTTTTGTCCGGTTCTGTGAAGGTAACTTGAAACTATGTAATGGCCAGCTTTATTGAATTTCTTCACGGATAAGCGTTAAGTAAGTGTGACCCATTCAATTTTACCTGCTCCAAATAATAATAATTAATTAATTCCTCCAATTATTAGCAGTTAGGTAGGTCCAATTTCGATAAAGAGGTCAGCCGCCCAATCCAACTCGGTTGGGCAGCGTTCATGGAAGCTTCGAGATGTATTTTTGTCCATAATTCCTCAGTGCTTATAGACCAAAGTATTCTAACAGTGCGTGTTGCCAGTAATGACATAGGGATCCGAGACATGGTCGCTAACTATGGGCCTCTTATAAGAAAGCTCAGAGTGAACTAAGCGGGCAATGGAGAGAGCTATGCTTGGAGTTTCTCTACGTGATCAAATCAGAAATGAGGAGATCCGTAGGAGAACTAGAGTAACCGGCATAGCTGAATGGGTTGCGAAGCTGAAGTGGGCAAGACTCATAGTCCTTTAAAGTAAAAAATACCTAAATAAAAGTAAAAGTAAAGTAAAAGTAAAATATGCTTTATTGTACACCAAAACAAAAACAATAGACATAATATAACAAAGATAGCATGTATTATACATAGTATGTAGTATTATACATTATCGCTAAAATAGCGATCTCTTACAGGCAACCTTAAGGTAGAGGATATTATTATAAAAATTAAAGAAAGCGGAAATTAATAAAAATATTTTTTATTAAATTAAACTTTTACAAGTATTACCTAGTTACTTTTGAATCGTCCAATACATCTACCACTGGTTCGGACTGCCTTTCCTACCGAAAAGAACCAGCAAGAAGCTCAGCGGTTGCTCTTTTCAAAGATTTGATATCAATATTATGCCATACCTACTTATTAAAGCCTGAACACAGTCAAAACAAGTTTCATGTCGCTTTACACAAGTTAGCACAAGTTGGATTCAAGTCTCCAAGACATGCATACTAATGTTAGTATCACCACAGTGTAAATATTTACAATAAGATGATGCCCTGATGTTTATAGCACCCAAGGGGGTAAAGTAGGGGTTTGAAATTCGTGTAGTCCACACGAAGAATAAGCTAGTCTAAAATACATAAAACGAAGAGGTGACTGACTGACTGATCTATCAACGCACAGCTCAAACTACTGGACGGATCGGGCTAAAATTTCAAAGTCAAAGTCAAAGTCAAATGATTTATTCAAAATAGGTAATATATTACTCTTTTTGATGATCGTTGGATGAGGATGATGGATGTTGGATTTGTAATATATAGTGGTGATATTAAAAATTAAGATATAACTTAAAACTAAAGCTACGAGGGTTCCAAACGCGCCCAGGTCTGAGAAGAGCTCACAACAAACTCAGCCGGGTATTCTTTTTCTTATCACCACTTTATAAAATTATTGAAACTTATTAGAACTATCACAAAGCCGTTAAGCAACTCATTCCCAAGCTTGCTTATCATTTAAATAATCCTTTACATTGTAATAGGATTTTTCAATTAGTTTACGTTTTATGAAAACTTATGAACTTGTTGAGAGACATCTCCAACATGTCTTCTGGAAGCTTATTATAAAAACGTATGGAATTTCGAGCAAATGAATTGCTAACTTTGGCATTACAAGTTTATTTATTTAAGTTTAGTAATTTGGCCTGCAGATGGCTGTTACGACGAAGACATCCGCTAAGAAAGCATTTTTGAAAATTCAACCCCTAAGGGGGGGGGGGGATGGATTGCTGTGTCTAGACGTCTCCGCCGACCGACTGTACGAAGCATCTCTTTAGACTGTGGTATAACATAGTTACTGTAATGCTTTGTGTGGAATCTTGCTAATGCAATAAGCGCAGGTGGGAACATTGTGTTAATAACAAGTTAACTATATTATTGCAACTTGTAGGTAAAGGAGAGCTACGAGCTCCTGTGATTATCTTCATTCAAGCCGTGATAGCTTAGTGGTCGCCTTTTATTTGAGATCGGGCTCTGGCTTTTCAAAGGTAATATTTGCGTTTATGCAATTAACTAGCTGATGCCCGCGACTTCGTCTGACTTTCCGGGATGAAAGTAGCCTATGTCACTCTCCAGGTCGTTATCTATACCCATACAAGGAATCACGTCAATGCGTTGCACAGTTACGACGTGATTGAAGGACAAACCATCAAACCAACAAACAAACAAACACACTTTCGCATTTATAAAAAGCGTGCCAGCGTGGTGGAATATGGTCTACAGCCTTCTTTTTCTGAAATGAGACCTGTAGTCATGTGTTTCGGTTCTAGTTTTAACTGGAGTGAGGCTAGTTACCACTCTATCGGCAAAGCCGTGCCGCCAAGGGGGGGGGGGGAGTAAAGGGAAAAATCCGAAAACCGCGAATTTGTGGTTACCATACCAAGGAGGGTATCTTATTATGAAAGGGCTTTACCTGCACTTTCTAAAACAGATTTTTGTTATTTTTTTTTGCATAATTGTTTTTGATTTATAGTGCAAAATCTCCAAAAAAATATAGCTATAGCAAGGAACCCTCAGTGCGCAAGTCTGACTCGCACTTGGCTTGTTGTTATGCTATTAATTTATTGTGAAGGATCACAGGAATGACGAACACGTGTAATGCGAGTGAACGCAATATTACTTGTCTGCTGGAATGCAATATTAAAGGTAATCGCTTCATGGAATCGCTGCCATTTATGTGAAAGCCAATACTGGCGATTTCAGAATATTCTGGTCTCTGAAATTTAGTTTGTTACTATCCTGGATAAAGTATTTCAGTCTCAAGTAATAGAAGGATAATAATTGATTTGCGATTCCATTCTCAATAAACTGGGTGGGGTTGGCGTCAACTTTAAACTTATTAATCACAAGACGTCACAAGATAACAAAATGGAGGACGCTGGCCATCCAAAACCAAAATTGGGGCAACCTGTGGCCTAAACTAAGTCAAAGCCAAAGTCAAAGTCAAATAATTTATTCGCTTTTTGATGGTCGGTTGTTGGATTTGTAAGATGTATAGTGCTGATAATTTTTACGCGAATTTAAAACTAAAGCTACGAGTGTTCCAAACGCGCCCAGGTCTGAGAAGAGCCCAAAACAAAGTCAGCCGCGTATTCTTTTCATTATTACCACTTTACAAAATCACTTAAACTTATTGGTACTATCATAAAGCTGTTAAGCAACTCATTCCCAAGCTTTCTTATCATTTAAACTAACTAATTGATCGATTTTAAATGAGGTTCCCCTCGAGTGGGACCACACCTTGTTGAAATTATCATGAAGTTTTTTTTTCGAATAAAAGTTGAAAGGGAAACTTTTGTAGCAATTCATCCGAGAACTTTTTTCAGTAAATTAACCCGTCTTTTCAATGATCAGGATTTGTGTTTATGCTTACGTACTTTCACTACCTACTACAAAAAAAACTGTGACGGCCTAGTGGTTAGGACGTCCGCCTTCTAATCGTAGGTCAGGGGTTCGATCCCGGGCTCGCACCTCTAACTTTTCGGAGTTATGTGCGTTTTAAGTAAATATAACTTGCTTTAACGGCGAAGGAAAACATTGCGAGGAAACCTGCATGCTTGTGACTTCTCCATAATGTTCTAAAAGGTGTTTGAAGTCTACCAATCCGCACATGGCCAGCGTGGTAGACAATGGCCAAAACCGTTCTCACTCTGAGAGGAGACCCGTGCTCTGTAGTGAGCCGGCGGTGGGTTGATCATCATGATGATGATGATGACTTTCACTACCGGAAGATCGTTAAAACACCATAAATAACATGCAAATGCTTACTCCATTAAGAAAATGCCGGCGTCGTCGATATAAATGACAAGATATGGTCAAGCGAACAAAATTATTGTTCAGGGTTTACTTACGAACCAAATAAAAAGCACCACCTCTTAGATACTAATGAACGATCCGTTTAAAATCCAGGCAACACTGAGGTTGCATTGGTGCTAAAGCACCATTGAGTCGGTGCCATTTTGCTTGTTCAACAGCCGTGTCCATACGAAGTAATATATAAGTCAATGGCCGGAGTAGGTATTATTACTGAAGCTCTCAGCATCTGCTCCGAACACAGCGTAATAGGAGAGATAAGTGAAATGTGGCAGCAATTGTTTCAAATTGCACGCTAAATTAGCGTTGTTTCCAAGATGGCGCAATTAAAGATGGCCGCCCACTGAATACGCGCATAGTATTTTCAAACTTATTTTCCTTCAAGTGCTCGCTTAAAGCTTTTTATTAAGTAGGTACTTTCTCGTAGTCTGGTTTGTTCGTTTCTCGGCATTCCATCGAAATTGATGACCGATTTTTCGGCTAATTTCAATTCATGATCATCATCATGATCAACTCATCGCCGGCTCACTACAGAGCACTCCATTAAAATCTCGTTTCATTTTTTAAACTAGCTTATGCTCGTGACCTCATCCGCGTGATCTACACAAATTTCAAACCCCTATTTTTCCCCTTTTGGGGTTGAATTTTTAAAAATCCTTTCTTAGCGGATGTCTACGTCATAATAGCAATCTGCATGCCGAATTTCAGCCCTACCCTTTGAGCTGTGCGTTGATAGATCAGTCAGTCAGTCAGCTTTTCCTTTTATATATTAAGAAGATGCCCATCACTAGTTAAATCCAAGATGGCGTAATTCGAAATCGCCGAGTGGACGGAGACGGTGGAGCGCGAAATATTTTCGAATTGAAATTCCTAAGTAGTCTTTGTTTAACGAACGATAGGTACTCGTTTGTTACTTCAATTGAGCCATATAGCTACTATAAGAAATTATTATCTGAATATTTATTTCAATGCGTTTTTTTTTGTTTCTCATCCATTTGGAATCACGTTTTTTTCGCGTTTTTTTGTGGTATCATATCACTGATCATCAATTTTTTTTTTAATAATATAAGCCATGTTAAATGACTAATATTCCCCTTTCTTCTTCAACTAAGCGTCAAGCTTGTGCTAGGAGTAGGTACGACAATAGTGCAACGGGCGGGGTTTGAATCGTCGACCTTTCGGTTTTCAGTCCACTCCTATACCCATTGAGCTATTGAGGCTCTAAATACTATCACCTGTTTTCGTTTGTATCAGCGCAGCGTTCTGGTTACACCCTGTATTTTTCATCAGATTTTTAGGGTTCCGTACCTCAAAAGGAAAAACGGAACCCTTATAGGATCACTTTGTTTTCTGTCTGTCTGTCTGTCAAGAAACCTACAGGGTACTTCCCGTTGACCTAGAAACATGAAATTTGGCAGGTAGGGGGTCTTATAGCTGGCTGTACATTCTAAAACAGATTTTTATTTGTTTTTATGCATCATCGTTTTTGAATTATCGTGCAAAATGTCGAAAAAATACGACTGTAGTACGGAACCCTCAGTGTGCGAGCCTGACTCGCACTTGGCCGGTTTTTTTATTATTAAAACGCGCACAGTTAGGTAAACTCACTCAACTCACTTCGATCCCCAACAATAAATTTTGTAAGAAAAGAGATATATTTAACCTTTTTAACTTGCTCATAGTAGATATCGATAACAGGGGAACGATGCTTGCCGACATGAAATATTATACAGTAAATATATCTGCCCCGGGGAACATTAAGGGCTGAACGATATTGAATTGGAGAGTTCCGGGAAAGATATTTCCGCTTTTTACGGATAATATTATTTCATCTCGTCAAAACGAAAGTGGTCTAACCTACGATTTTTTTCTAAACGTCTAAAGTCGTGATCGAAAATTAAAAAAACCGGCCAAGTGCGAGTCAGACTCGCGCACTGAGGGTTCCGTAGTACAGTCGTATTTTGCGGTATTTTGCGACATTTTGCACGATAATTCAAAAACTATGATGCATAAAAATAAATAAAAATCTGTTTTAGAATGCACAGGTGAAGACCTTTCATATGATATCCCACTTGATATAGTTATCTTACTTCAAAAATTGAAAAAACGAATTATTAGTTCTGACCACAATTTAATTTTTTTCCAAAAACCACATATTCACGGTTTTCAGATTTTTCCCCGAATGTCTGCTATAAGATCTACCTACCTGCCAAATTTCATGATTCTAGGTCAACGTGTAGTACCCTATAGGGTTCTTGACAGACCGACAGACAGACAGAGAGACAACAAAGTGATCCTATAAGGGTTCCGTTTTTCCTTTTGAGGTACGGAACCCTAAAAATTGCCATACCAATTCCAGGTTAGCCCGCTTCCATCTTAGACTGCATCATCACTTACCACTAGGTGAGATTGCAGTTAAGGGCTAACTTGTATCTGAATAAAAAGAAGTAAAAAAAATTAAATTAAGTCGTAAAGGAATAAATTGAACCAGCATACAAAATAAATGAGTCTAATCACATCGGCGTCGAGGCAACAGCATCCCGTCTCAGATCAGATGTTTTATCTCGTAATGCTCTTACAAAGTACACCGTTCACTTATCTTGTGTTTCTAATGTAAATTAAAATGTATTGCGCATCGATATAAATGACAAGATATGGTCAAGCGAACAAAATTTTTCACGGTTTTGGAACCAAATAAATCAGTGCCACCTCTTAGATACTAATGAACGACCCGTTTGAAATCCAGACGTCACTGAGGTTGCATTGGTGCTAGATAAACATTTTAGGACCAATGAGTCGGTGCCATTTTGCTTGTTCAATGGCCCTGTCCTTACAAAGTAATATATATACGTCAATGGATTTGCGCTCAGAAGGGAAGCAAATCTCAAGGAAATTGGAACAAAATTCCAAGTTAAGAGTATTTTTGTAACAACGAGATTTAATTTATCATCATCATGGTCAACACATTGCCATCTTACTTCTAAGCACGGGTCTCCTTTCAGAATTAGAAGGTTGTAAGCCATAGTCTACCACGCTGGCCCAGTCGGCTTGGAAGAAATTACACACCTTTGAGATCATTGTGGAGAACGAGATTTAAGTCATCATCATCATCCAATTGCCATCTTACTTCTAAGCACTAATTAGAAGGTTGTAAGCCATAGTCTACCACGCTGTCCCAGTGCGGATTGGCAGACTTCACATAACTTTGAGATAATTGTGGAGAACTCTCAGGCATGCAGGCTGTTTCCCGATGTTTTCCTTTAGCAAGTAATATTTTATTGCTTAAAACGCACATTGCTCTGAAAAGTTGCGTGCCCACCAGGGATTGAATCCTGGGCCCGCCAACTAGGAGTCTTTACGTCTTAGCCACTATTTACTAGAAGTTACTTACTCTTGATTTAAACCATAGTTCGCAAGTTAGCACGCCATTTAACATGAAAGCAAACCTTGTAAACTCCCTCACGCAGATTGCTTGTGGTGTAGCTAGCCTACAATCTTAGCCGCAAAGGCTTTGCCTGCGTGTAATTGGCACAAGATAGATAACGCTTACATTCCTAGTTGAACACTTAAATTGCACGCTATAAATCAACCTATCGCTATTTATTTGATTAAAGCCTGACTCATTTTCTCCTCTCTGATGAACTCTTTAGTTTAGTGGGATAAAAAGTAGCGTATGCCCTTCTTTCCGATGCAAGCTATCTCTGTACCACATTAAAATCGGTTAAACGTATGGGCTGTGAAAAGCTAACAGACAAACAGACAAACAGACAAACTTTTGAATTTATAATATTAACGATCTGATGGTTGCGACTTCATCCGTTTAAAAATCCCGTGGCAACTCATTGATTTTCAAGAATAAAAAGTAGCCTATGTCACTGTATGTCACTTTCCAAAACTTTAACGATACCCATGCAAAAATCCCCTTCAATCCGTTGCTCCGGTGATTAAAGAACAAACCAATAAACCAATATACTAACACACTTTCGCATCTATAATATGGGTCGTCAATTCAATACCGTTCAATCGTCGTTCATTTGTTCGTTGAATACAATTATTTAAGTTCAATACAATTAATTAATTTTACAACAATACATACGTGTATACAATGAGTGATAAAAAGTGTGGATTAAAGATAACGTATTAAGCTAATTAAAGATGTAGGTATTTTCTCCAACATAATAAGGGTTAAGTTTTTTTTTTATTATTTATTCATTATAGGTGTACGCTTGACCACAGTCACACCTGATGGGAAGTGATGATGTGGCCTAAGATGGGACGCGTTTACCTAGAAGATGCCTATTCACTCTTGTTTTAAAGATACCCAGGTTGTAATTGGTAGGAAACACATATCGCGGAAGAGTATTCCAAACCTTAGCAATACGTATGAGGAATGATGACGCACAACGTTTCGTGCGTTATAATAAATAAAGTATAATAAAGTTATAATCTACCTTTAATGTTCCTATTAAAACCTTAACCATTCCGATTAGCCGACGCTAGTTCCTGTAACAATAAATTAACTTAATCTATTATTCTTGGCCCCACGACACCTGGTGCCTCGCGGATTGCTCGTAAAATTTTATGCAAATTTCATGCAAATCTGACCTCTCCGCGGCGCACTGAAAATGACGGGATTTTAGACCCCGGCATCCACGGGGAATTAATTTGTTCGTAACCAGGTAATTTGGATTGCTAATTTTAACTTATTATAAATATTGAAACATGATTTCGGAGGGAAAGAGGTCAAACTTTGAGATTTAGATCACGGTGTTACACGCGAAATTCAATTAAAATTAAATGGTTATGATAAAATTAGTATGCGAGGCTTTATTCACTGTTTACTTCTTGTAAATTTATAAAAGGAAAAGGTGACTGACTGACTGAGTGACTGACTGATTGATCTATCAACGCAAAGCTATAACTACTGGACGGATCGGGCTGAAATTTGGCATGCAGATAGCTACTATGACATAGGCATCCGCTTAGAGAGGATTTTTGAAAATTCAACCCCTAAGAGGATGAAATAGGGTTTGAAATTTGTGTGGTTCACGCGGACGAAGCCGCGAGCATAAGTTAGTTAAATAATAAAGAGTGTGGATTTGATTTGCGACTCGACCAGTAGGTAATGCGTGGGAATCAATTAGTTTTATATAGTAGATAGTAGGTACATAATATAGTTAATCTGACTTCGGACTTCTATTCGGAAGGTCCGGGGGTTCGATTCCGGGTACGCACCTATAAATTTTCGGAGCTATGTGCATTTTAAGCAATTACTTTAACCATTGCATTTTTAATCATTTACTTTAAAGTTGAAGGAAAACATCATGAGGAAACCTGCATGCCTGAGCTCCATTATGTTCTCAAAGGTGTGTGAAGTCTGCCAATCCAAACTGAGCCAGCGTGGCCGACTATGACCTAAACCCTTCTCATTCTGAGAAGCGACCCGTAATCAGTAGTGGGCCGTCGATGGGTTGATCATGATGATGAAGATGATGATATCGATTCAATAACTTCAACGCGATCTCGTCTAATATATGTAGTTGTAGGTTGCAAACGCATCAAATTAGAAGAAAGGTGATGCAAAATTATGTATGTTAGATCAATATCAATATCATCATCATCAATACTTATAATAAAACTGTAACAGGTCAAATTATGTACATTGAAGATATTTTGAAATTTTTTTTTCAAGGGCACTCTATAATCGATACTGAACCCAAAACTAATTTTTTTCATTTTTGTCTGTCTGTCTGTCTGTCTGTCTGTATCACGGCCGCGCATCACGCTGAAACTACTGAATGGATTCCAATGAAACTTGGTACGATTTGAGGTCATACTATGAGGAAGAATATAGGATACTTTTTATCCCGAAATTCAGCACGGTTCCCGTAGGAGAGGGGACGAAAGTTAAAATGTATACTGAGTTGTAATTCATTAACGCGTAGTCCGATTTCATTCATTCTTTTTTTGTTAGAAAGGGAATATTTTAAAGATTGTTCCGTAAATATTTCAAGGTCATCGGTTTTTAACCGACTGTCAAAAAGGAGGTGGTTCTTTTTTCTACATCGATTTTTTCGAGGTTTCTGGACCGATTTGCAAATTTTTTTTTAAATCAAAAAAAAAGTTTACGTCGTGGTCACATAAAAATTCTGGATTCAACTCCTTAATCCTGATGCTGCAGCGTTACTGCCCGCCTGGGTTATCAAGATTCAGGAAGTGTTCATAGTGAATTCATATTGTAGGTACCAAGCAACGACAACAATCCCGAAAAATCAAAGAGTTCCCGCGGGATTTTAAAAAACGTAAATCCACGCGGACGAAGTCGCAGGAATCAGCTAGTTAAGAAATATTATTAAAACAATAGCATGTAGGTAGGTAAGATTTCGTTATAATTACTGTTAGTCCATAAGTTTGTTGATCATAAGAGATCACTCAATAAACACGTCTGCACCAACGGAGTCTCCATCAATTTAAACCACCAACAAATAAAAGATATATTTGACTCGTTCCATTTTCATCTCAAAATTCAATGTAAAGCAATATAAAGTTTACAGTAAACGAAGTCATCTCGAAGCTCAGATGACAGTTTGAAGTGCCTTCCCTTTAGCCTTTTGTATTAGCATAATAAACTATCTTCACAAGCTTTCGGCGTATCTACGGGCCTCACAACCTGTAGGATTTCCATAAACAACACTACCTAGTCCAGGATTCCAGGCTAATGGATGAAATTAAGGCATATGAATTTGAACAGATCTCATACGGGCATATTGTTTGTGAATATTCTTGCATCGATGCTATAAGTCTGAATCGTTGTCTCATTTCTTGAAGATTGAGTAACTTTTATCTTATCTTTCTTTTTACGAAATTGAGATAGGGACAACAATAGGAATTTGGTTTATCTAAATAACGTTTAATTTGAGTTACACTGAGTTTAGTTGACACTGAGTTAGCGAATCACCCTGCAGAAACATTGAGTAAAAACGTTTCGTATAAGTCCCGCAAATTGCTATTACGCTGGGACCATGTCTCTTTAACATCGAAATGACGTCATTTGGACGTCAGCCGAAATAAAATATACCATCAGCTCGAAACTTCAGTCTAGTGCTGACGTTACTAAAATGGCGGCCAAACGCATTAGCAATTTGCGGGACTTATACCAGTAGATTGGATGTCCTAACAATTTGAGGTTGGTTGGTGATCCTACTAAAAAGGCTTGACTTGATAGGCTATCTTAACTTTCGTCATAAGTTAGACAAGTATTTAGACCCGTGGTGTCAGCGATAGGCGCTGTGAGACGGGTGTGGGACTAATTAAGACATTAAACGTTCATGCCAGTAACTTAGATAAGCTGTTATTTTCTCAAATGATCCTTCATAAGCTGTGATAGCCTAGTGGTTAGGACGTCCGCCTCCTAATCGGAGGTCGGGGGTTCGATACCGGGCACGCATCTCTAAAGTTTAGGAGTTGTGTGCGTTTTAAGTAATCAAATATCACTTGCTTTAACGGTGAAGGAAAACATCGTGAGGAAACGTGCATGCCTGAAAGTTCTCCATAATAGTTTCAAAGGTGAAGTCTGCCAATCCGGAATTGGCCAGCGTGGTAGACTATGGCTAAAATCCTTCTCACTCTGACAGGAGACCCGTGCCCTGTAGTGAGCTGGAAATGATGATCCTTCATAAACTCTGTTCCCTGACTTTCATAGTTCGATGGGATAGCTAAAAAACTCGACAAAACTGTAGAGAGACTAAGCGCAACACAAGAATAATATAGTATATTATCAAATCTTTGAAACGAGCAACCGCTGAGTTTCTTACTGGTTCTTCTCGGTAGGAAAGGCCGTCCGCAACGCGCCTATAGTAACCGTCTAACAAGCCAACTTTGCCATGCAATGATACTTTGCCCAAAAAGCAATTTATAAGCAAATTCGGTTTGGATTATTTTTTTGACAAACAAAATTTGTTCAATTTTGATGGCGGGCAAAGAATGGCAAAGTTGGCTAGTTTGACGGTAACTATACCATTTAGGACGTAGAATTTAGGAAGGTGGAATAAGCCCTTAAGCGAAAAGCTTGTGCTAGGAGGGTGGGGTTTGAACCGGCAACCTTTCGGAATTCAGTCCACTCCTTAACCGTTGAGCTATTGAGGCTCTAATTTGTTACGAGATTATCATTAAAAAAGCATTATTTACCAACATCTAGAGACAATAAAAAGCTTTTTTCATAAAAGCCAGTGCTAAGAAGTCTGCCAAATAATATTAACTTCGCAAACACAATATATTTTAATTTGTATCGAAAATCCGGAGTAAGTGGCGTATCTTTTTTAAAAGCTTTCGGATATAAAGATCTTAAAAGACCCTTAACCTCTTTTGTGTGATTATTATTTCTCGGCAGGCATTCTTACTTTCATAGCTTTTTCCCAAAGACAACATAATATTTTGTATTCTTATAACAATACAAAATTATGAAGTGGAACAAGCTCTGAAGAAATTCTAAGTATTCTTTTCCTACCTAACTTTTTATATATTTAGATTAGTAATCTAAATACCCATATAAAAGGAAAAGCTGACTAACTGACTGATCTATCGACGCACAGCTCAAACTACTGGACGGATCGCGCTGCAATTTGGTTTATAGATAGCTATTGTGACGTAGACATCCGAGAAAGGATTTTTGAAAATTCCGAAACGTGCTAAAATAGGGGCTTGAAATTTAAGTAGCCAAAGAAGACGAACGGATATAAGATAGTTTATAATTTCAGTTAGAAAGAGTAATTAATCAGATATTAAAGTCTAAATGCTATACGCCGGATCCAGGGTTCTATCCAGAGCACACACTTATAACTTTGAACTGACTGAATGACTGACTGACTGACTGACTGATTAAATGACTGATCTATCAATTCACAGCTCAAATCACTGGATAGATCGAATTTGGCATACAGATAGCTATTATGACTTGGACATCCGCTAAGAGAGGATTTTTGAAAATTCAACCCCTAAGGGGGTGAAATAGGGGTATGAAAATTGTGTAGTCCACGCGGACGAAGTCGCGAGCATAAGCTTGTTTTATTTAAATCTACCAAATCTTCCATGAATTTTCTCATATTAAATTTGAATTATTACGCACAAGGCACATTGTTTCGATTTAGAATTACTGATAACGTATTCAGCTAATACGATTATACGCTTAGCTTTCAGATTAGCAGATCAAAATGTTCATGATTTTGGTTCTGTTTACTTTGCTACGTTAGTAATAATAAGTATTATCTTCTCAAGCAAATCTCCAACAAAAACATTTAATGTGAACTAGCTGATGCCCGCGACTTCGTCCGCGTGGAATTAGGTTTTTTAAAAATCCCGTGGGAGCTCTTTGATTTTCCAGGATAAAAAGTAGCCTTTGTCACTCTCCAGGTCTTTATCTATACCCATGCAAAATCACGTCAATCGGTTGCTCAACAAACAAACACACTTTCGCTTTTATAGTAATACTAGCTTATGCCGGCGACTTCGTCCGCGTGGAGTAAACAAAATTTAAACCCCTATGTCCTTTCCCGGGATGCAAGCTATCGCTGTACCAAATTTCGTCAAAATCGGCTGAACCGATGGGCCGTGAAAGGCTAGCAGACAGACAGACACACTTTCGCATTTATAATATTTGTATGGATAAGTAGGTACTGCTCATCTAATGGACGGGACGTTTAAAAAAACAGGGATTTCACTTTCGTCTTGGTAGGACAAAAAGACTGATCCCAATTTGTAAAAAAGAACTGCGACGGCAGATTAGAGGGATAACTTCGGGATAACGATATTTTAAATTAAACTAATTCCTTCCAGACCCCGCTTCCATTGGGGAGATGTAAATTATTCTTAAATTATAAATCAAATGTTAGTGCCCGCCGCCCGCCCTCAAGACCTACGGGAAAATTCCTCGTCTCCAGAGAGTGATAAATGGTTACTATAAAAAGGCCGCCTTTTCTAAAACTTCAGCGTAAAACTACACTAGCGATTTTAGAACCATCGTGACAAAAAGTCGTCTCCGTATACAGTGCGACAAGGCGTTCGCGCGTGGCGAAAGTCGGAACTAAAGCCGCCATCTTGTGAAGTGCTATTGGCCCCTTATATGCGGTGTTCCTGAGTGAAAAATCTGAAATTCACTGTTTTTATTAAATATTAGAGCCATTCCATATACATAACATCACTATATAACCTAATAATAAATCTATATATAGATCTATCAACGCACAGCTCAAACTACTGGACCGATCGGGCTGAAATTTGGCATGCAGATAGCTATTATGACGTAGACATCCGCTAAGAAAGGATTTTTGAAAATTCAACCCCTAAGGGGGTGAAATAGGGGCTTGAAATTTGTGTAGTCCACGCGGACGAAGTCGCGAGCATCAGCTAGTACAGCATAAATGTGTTTGCAACAGTACTAAGTAAGTAAATATAATATTTGAGCTGGTAAACATGATAAGTTGCAACCTTTAAAAGATTATTATTATTCTTTCTCGATTTGAAAACAAGGACGGCTTTCAAAATTTCTCATTCAGTTAAAATTAGATAAAACTTACTCGATTTCCGACATTGACATTTTCAATATATTTCCTAAAAATTAAGGAGATTTTATTTGCTGGCAGCCTTTGTTCTGCAACTACGGGACCCTGTCAATGTCATTCAAGTGCCAAAAGAGCCTTGTCGCACTGTACCTAGTAGATTCGTTGTGCCACAGATCCTTTTTCCACGCACATGCAAACTGTGGAATCAACTCCCTTCGGCGATGTTCCCAGTAGATTACAACATTCAAGGGGCGGATCAACAAATGCCTGAAACACTGGCAACGTATTGGCGGTTCCTCTGTTGCTGCAAATGTTCATGGGCGGCAGTAATCACTTAACATCCGGTCATCCGCCTGCTCGTTTACTCGCCGCTTAAAAAAACCACTTTTATAAGTCGCATCGGCAAAATTCACGTTATTTGTTGAGATCCCACGTAGAAAATACATCTTTAAACAGTCGCCACGGTGATCAGTACTAAAATGATAATTCGTCACGTTCTAATTAGAGCTTAAATGCATTTAGCTATCTCGCTTTAATAATAATAATAATAATACTAATAATCTTTATTTCAGGCAAAATGTACCCATATTATTACAGAAGTTAATAAAAATTATAAAAAAAAAATAATAAAAAAAAAAAAATCTATAAAAAAAAAATAATAATAATAATAATAATAATAATGGACTGACGGACTGGCTACCGAGCGGCAATGTACCGCGAGTTCCTGCTGCTCGAGCCGAACTTAACTGTCACGGAACAAAACCTGGCAGACCGGGCTCGGTACATTCAGCGCTCGAACATCTTTAACGCTACCGAGCTCGAACGATTGCGACGTGAGGCTGTTCCAGAAGTGTCAGCACCAGCCACAGAGCAAATCGACTCCCAGGCGGTGCCTGTCCCCGTAGAGACGAATACCATCTCACAAGATTTGCCTGTGGAGGAAGACACCGAAGGAACAGTCTCCCTGGATATAGAGCGGATGAGAGGGATTCTAGAAGAGGCGATTTCTGAAATCCGGAGCGCTCCTCTAGAGAATCGTCCGCGGCTCTCCCGACTCACGCTAAATGTAGCGACGCGGGATGTCATTGAGGCCATAAACAAAATGCTGCCTCAACATCTGGAAAGCAGCACTGGCCTGGGTGATACGGCTTCTATCCTCTTCGGCGCGGCGCTCGCCGTGCACCGATTTATCGGTGCCAAGACTCCGGGACCGGAGCGTGCTGCTGCTGCAAGGCGCAGCGCGGAACCGGCCTGGAAGAGGAGAATGGAACGCCGTATCACTCTGGCCAGAGTCCTCATTGGCAGACTGCAAAGCTTCAGGTCGGGCAATACTAGGCCAAGGATTGTGCGCTCTGTTAGAGTTGCGTTTAATGGGTGTGGGGTCAGGTTGGACCAGCCCAATATTGCGCAAAAGCTAACAGAGCGCATCGACGACCTGAAGCAGAAAATCGCTGCATGGGGGAACCGCATCCGACGATACTCGGAAAGAGTCGAGCGATTTCAGCAAAATCGCCTCTTCTTGAGTGATCAGAAAAGGTTCTACAAAAGACTGGAGTGCCCAGCAGTCTGCTCTACGTCTCAGCGACCAGACCCGGCCGACCTCGTCACTTTTTGGCGGGGTGTGTGGTCGAGGGAGGTGGAGCATGAGGAGGGCCCTTGGATTGCGGCGGTAGAGGAAGCATGTGCCTCAATAGAACCGATGAACCCGGTCGCCATCTCTGCGGAGGATGTAGCTGGTGCAGTAAGGCGGGCCCCGAACTGGAAAAGCCCGGGACCCGACGGACTGCATCACTACTGGCTGAAGGGTTTTTCGGTTTGCCATGCGACCTTGGCTCGACAATTTCAAGAGGCTCTTGAGCAGAGGGCACTCCCGAGCCTTTTCACTACCGGGATCACTCATTTAGCTCCAAAGTCCACCGATACCACTGATCCGGCTAAGTACCGTCCTATTACGTGTCTTACTACCATCTATAAGACACTGACATCTGTTTTGAGCCTCAAGATCTCCCGTCACGTGGACGAGAATAACATCATATCTGGGGCTCAAAACGGATGTCGGGGCGGTAGTCGTGGTACTAAGGAGCTCCTTCTCATCGACTCCGTTGCGGGCCAACTGGTCAAACGCAACCGTCGGAATTTCTCCGCCGCCTGGATCGACTACAGAAAGGCATTCGACTCGGTGCCCCATTCATGGCTCCTGAGGGTCCTTGAGCTGTACAAAGTCGATGGTACAGTTCGAGACTTCCTCGGAGAATGCATGGGGCAGTGGAGTACGATTCTGTGTCTCCATGGCGAGCGGCTGGCGGATGCCGATGACCGGATAAGGATAGGAAGGGGTATCTTCCAGGGTGATTGTCTGAGCCCGCTTTGGTTCTGTCTGTCTCTGAACCCACTCAGCACTTTGCTGGAGGGTTCGGGGACAGGCTTTCAGTTTCGGAGAGGAGGGACAAAAGTGCCTCACCTTCTCTACATGGATGACCTCAAACTGCTGGCACCCAATGCCACCCGCCTGCAGGAGCTGCTGAATGTCACCACTGACTTCAGCAATTCCATCAGGATGGAGCTTGGGCTGGACAAGTGTGCGGTCATGCATGTGGAAAGGGGACAGGTAACTCATTCGGCTGAGATGAGTCTCGAGCCGTCCACCATCAGAACCCTCTCTGAAGCTGAGTCATACCGGTATCTGGGCATGTCACAGTCGCTAGGGGTAAAAGAGACGGACGTGAAACAGTCTGTTTGCGAGGCCTTTTTTGGCCGTCTGACAAAAATCTGTAAAAGTTATTTGTCAGGCGCCAATAAAATCCGAGCTTATAACGGCTGGGTCATGCCCGTTCTCATGTACACCTTTGGCGTGCTCAGATGGACTCAGACTGAACTTGACGCCCTGGACAGAAAAGTCCGCACAACTATGACTCTTTATCGCATGCACCACCCAAAATCGTCTGTGATGAGGTTGTATATCCCCCGGAAGTGTGGTGGTCGAGGCGTATTGAGCGTCAAGACCATGCATAACCGGGAGATAGCCAACCTCAGAACCTACTTTGAAACGATGAGGGGGTCCCCCATGCATAGAGAGGTCATAGAATGTGATAAAGGACTCACCCCACTATCCTTAGCCCAAACCGAGTGGCAGGAACCGGTGGTACTTAGCACCTCTGACCGGGAGGCCGTATGGAGGGAGAAGGAGCTGCACGGACGCTTTTTTAAAGCTCTTAATGAGCCACACGTAGATAAAAAAGCGTCCGTGCAGTGGTTGCGCTTTGGTGACCTCTTCGGGGAAACCGAGGGTTTTGTCTGTGCGATACAAGATCAGGTGGTCAAGACGCGGAACTACCGAAAGTACATTCTGAAGGATGGCACTCATGACATCTGTCGAGCTTGTCGCCATCCCGGCGAGTCACTCAGACATGTGCTTTCGGGATGCTCAGCGCTTGCCAACACTGAGTATCTGCACAGACACAACCAAGCAGCCAAAATCCTTCACCAAGAGCTTGCTCTGATGTACGGTCTCCTGGATGAGAGGCTGCCGTATTACAAGTACACACCGGTGCCGGTACTCGAGCGCGACGGAGTCCGGCTCTATTGGGACCGGTCCATCATCACGGACAGGACTATTCTAGCGAATAAGCCTGACATCGTGGTGGTGGACCGGGCACAGTCGAGGGTGTTTTTGGTGGACATCACCATTCCGTATGACGAGAACCTCGTGAGAGCTGAGACGGAGAAAAAGCGCAAGTATCTCGATCTGGCTCACGAGATTTCCGACATGTGGCATGTGGAGTCCACTGAAATCATCCCAATCGTCATATCTGCGAATGGGTTGATTCCAGTCAGCCTCGCTCAACACCTGAGGCGACTGGGTTTCCGTGGCAGTTCGCTCGCAGCCAGGATGCAAAAAGCGGTCTTGCTGGACTCGGCTAGGATAGTCCGCCGATTTCTTCACCTGTCGCCCTGACCCCCGGCCGTTTGGTCTCCCCTGCCGGGGTGTAACCCTCCGCCCGGTACAAATATGTATGTATGTAATGTTTATGTAGGTTCATTTATTTTTATGTATGTAAGTATATTATAACTCTTTTGGCTTTTATATGTATCTATTTTGTACGCGGGCGTGAGAGTAGATGTATATCCATAATAATAAAGTTTAACAGTTAAGCGTCACAATAGGACCACATCTACAGGTAGATATTTGTTCTGAGCAATAACCAATAGCGGGGTGTTTATCTCGTGAAACTCATGGGACGTGTCATCGTGAAAAGTTAGTTCAGAAAGACACAGGATAAAAAGTTACAAAACAAAAGGTCCCAAGTGTGACCCAACGCTAAAAAGGCTGGCTTCTCTCTAAACGATGATTTATTCTCAAACTCATGCGATATAACTAAAAATATTCTCTAACTTTGCTGGGTTTAGTTGAGAGTACAGTCCACTGTTTTGTTTTGCGCTCTGATAAAACGAGGGCTTACTTTCTGAAACACACATCTGTTATTTTGGCTTACTTACTTAGAAAGAACTTTTACAAGTTCAAAAGGTTTTATTTTTTACTTGCTTATTCTCGCGACTACATCCGCGCGGACCACAAAAATTTCAAACCCCTATTTCACATTCTTTGGCGTTGAATTTTTCGCGTGCCCGGGATCGAACCCCCGACCTCCGATTAGAAAGCGGACGTCCTAACCACTAGGCTATCACAGCTTATATTACAGTACGCGGCAGAAAATAATGTACATCGACCTTTAGAAGAGATAGCAGATTTGTAGAGCATTGTCTCTGTCGTTGAGACGTTGAGATATAGGTATGCGTAACAGAGACAACGCTTTACAAAGCCGAAATGTCATTCTAAAGGCTGATGTAATTTTTCTGCCGTGTACTGTACCTATTAATCCACCAAATATTTTATTTGGTACAGTAAAACAGTAATTAAAATGTACAATTGTTTTACTTACGTATACAACTCAGTGAGGGTCAATTGAACTGTTTGTTTAGGATTGTATATGAACTTTGTTTTGGGATGAACAAAATATTTTTTTGTTATTTTTACCCTTTTCTGATGTGTTCATACAGGATAACTTGTTGAAGGTCCCGTATAAGTCCCGCAGCTGAAAATCAGCGTTGTATGTTCTTGTGCAACAAGGCATACAGCATGATGCTGAGCTGGGACCCTTTTTTCGGGTTGTGCCGCACATGACAGTTTGTTCCGGCGCTTCTTTAGCTTGTTCTCAGGTGGAAGAAGCGCCGGAATAAATTCGTTTATTTTTTAACTGTTAACCTAAGTACAGTACGCGGCCGAAAGTAATGTACATCGGCCTCTAGAATGACATTTCGTCTTTGTAGAGCGTTGTCTCTGTCACTTCTTCCTATATGACGTTTTGTCGGTCTCAACAACTGGGACAGCGCTCTACAAATCTGCTATCTCCATCTAAAGGTCGATGTACATTACATTCGGTCGCGCACTGTATTAATTTTCGAGGATTTAAAATGACGGACTTTTATACAAACTTTCATCCCCTACTTAACTCCTTTAGGGGTGGAATTATCAAAAATTATATGTATCGCAAAGAAAACTACTGGCAAAATTTAAATTTTTTCTAACCGTAGCGGCTTAGGCTGTGCGTTGAATCAGTCAGTCAGGACTATAGTCTTAATTTTTTCTACTGGTTTACAAAATAAATCACTAATACTTATCGTACGAGCCTAAAATATGAGCGAATCGACTCGCCTGTCAAGATGTGGAGAGCCCTCGAAGGGTCTTATTATGTTCCCGGTATTGTTTTATCCCGGGATTTATTTGGGCTATTTTATTCGGCCTTCCACAATGTTATTATTTTCTTTTCGCTGTCATCCACTGTAATCCAAATTCTATTTGGATGATTGTTTGGCATCATAATTGTTTCCGGCATTTAACTTGGATTGCCGGAATTATTCCAGCCCATATTTTAACTGATTTCAAATTAATATTGGTAGGTACTGATTCTGATCACACCTAAATTTTAGAGTGTTCGCATCGTTAAAAGTGTATCTATGTACGTAATCTATATGAAAAGGGCAGACACAG